>NC_088798.1:67350749-67655365 GCF_011386835.1 Chrysemys picta bellii | reverse complement strand
TCTGCCCACCCCTAATTCTCCTAGACCTTTTGTGTGTTTGTTTTTTGGAGAGGGATGGGATTTATTGGGATAGAGGTGATCGGGATCTCGGTTCATCTATGTTCTTCTCTAATGCTCTCGGCCTTCTGTGCATTTCCATCACTCCATCCCGCTGCATGTGAAGCATGGCTTGTGGCATCGACGTGCTGAGCATTTCAGCTGGCTTGAAGGACCATAGATTCATAGATTCATAGATTCTAGGACTGGAAGGGACCTCGAGAGGTCATCGAGTCCAGTCCCCAGCCCGCATGGCAGGACCAAATACCGTCTAGACCATCCCTGATAGACATTTATCTAACCTACTCTTAAATAGGGGCAACGTCGGCTGTGACTGTTTCCGATCAGTTTGGAATACTCTGATGTACACAAAGTAGTAGAGGGGAAACTTCCTTTGATGACTTCCTTTTGGCAGGTTAAAATGTTTGATGACCAAATCCAAGATGTGGAGGGGGGCAGATGTGTGGCAGCTGTCATCAGGCCACGGGGATGCTACAGTCAGCTCTCTCCCGTCTCTCTCAATGAATGATACCAGCCATGCAGCAGCACCAGCCCTTTGCTGTCACTTCATCCAAATGTTCATCCAACAAGGGATGCCAAACGGATTTGGCTGGGCTCAGTGCTTGGTGAGGAGCTGGAGTTTCTTGCTTAGTTAAGCTGTTTTGGAGCTATTTATTGGCTCCTGCTTTGTGTGAGACGTGTCCAATCTTCAAAAACCTTGGGAAAAAATAAATTCAGTTATAAATCCCCAGCACATCTACTCTGCCAGATGAATAATGCCAGATCATCTGTCTCTGCACAGATGATAATGTTAGTCTATAAGGACCAGAGTGCTGGAAAGCAGCTTCTGGAAGGCTGAGAGAAGCTCTCTTTTTCTATTTGTCCCTCCGGACAAGATGATTACTTTGTTCATGCAGCTGACACTGCTGCAAACTCTGGTGTAGATCCTGCTATAAAAGTCTCCTTTTAGAGCCCTGAATTGGCTTGCAAGGATGTTTTCCCCTTAGCTCAGCCCAAAGGAGTGTGACTAAATAAAGATCTAGGGCTAGTCTACACTAGAAGCACTATAGTGGTGCAGCTGCACCACTGTAGCACGTCTGGTGAAGATGTTTTAAGCTGACAGGAGAAGCTCTCCTGCTGATATAGCGCTGGCCACACCAATGCTTAGGTCGGGGTAACTTACGTTGCTCAGGGGGATGGTTTGTTCACACCCCTGAGCGACATAAGTTATACCGACATAAGTGGTAGTATAGACATAACCTTAGTTAGTTGGGGGAGTGTCTAGTTTTGGAGTTTCCAGAGGTCATCTGTGGGTGTAGTTTTGAGTAGCTACCTTCTCCTCATAGTCATGCCCTGAGCTGGCTTTTTGGAAGCAAAATCCTGGCAATATGAAATTAGAAGCTATCATTAAGAGGCACCAGGGGAAACCCTCAGCTGATGACATTTGCGGTATTTTTTCCCATCAAAGGGCTTGTTCTGTCCCATTGTGCTGTCTTCACATCAGATCGCCAATGGCTTCACTGATTGGATCCCAACTCTTTCCTACAGGAACCAAATGGCAAAAAGCCAAGTCTAGTCAATGCAGGACTCTGACGACCACACTGCATTTTGGAGCTGGAAGTACTGTTACCTGGAAACTCAGTGCCACCTTCCACTTTTCAGACTAACACAGCTGCTACTCTGAAACTTTTCAGAACAGGTCATTGTGTGCGTGCATCCTTCCAGCTTCAGGAAGGCATTGAGTATGTCTGTAGCCTTCGTCGCTACTATAAGTATAGCTGGAGTTTTTGTAATGCTCAGACTGGTCCTACTAAACACTCTTGTTCCATAGAAGACTGTGCTCATTCCTGAGACCCTACAATCCAAGTAGGCATCTAGATAGCCTACCATTTTGCTGCTTAGTGCCCCAGGCCTGAACTTAATGGATGAATGGACTATAAGTTGGATAGAAAGCTGGCTAATTTGTTGCACTCAACGGGTAGTGATCAATGGCTCGATGTCTTAATGGATGATCGGCTCGATGATGGATCAATGGCTCGATGTCTAGTTGGCAGCCAGTATCAAGCAGAGTGCCCTAAGGGTCGGTCCTGGGGCCGGTTTTGTTCAACATCTTCATTAATGATCTGGATGATGGGATGGATTGCACCCTCAGCAAGTTCGCAGATGACACTAAACTGGGGAGAGAGAGAGAGATTCTGGAGGTTAGGGATAGGGTCCAGAGTAACCTAGACAAATTGGAGGATTGGGCCAAAAGAAATCTGATGAGGTTCAACAAGTACAAGTGCAGAGTCCTGCACTTAGGATGGAAGAATCCCATGCATTGCTACGGGCTGGGGACTGACTGGCTAAGCAGCAGTTCTTCAGAAAAGGACCTGGGGATTACAGTGGATGAGAAGCTGGATATGAGTCAACAGTGTGCCCTTGTTGCCAAGAAGGCCAACAGCATATTTGGCTGTATTAGTAGGAACATAGCTAGCAGATTGAGGGAAGTGAGTATTCCCCTCTATTCGGCACTGGTGAGGCCACACCTAGAGAATTGCATCCGGTTTTGGTCCCCCCACTACAGAAGGGATGTGGACAAATTGGAGTCCAGCGGAAGGCAACAAAAATGACAGGGGACTGGGACACATGACTTATGAGGAGAGGTTGAGGGAACTGGGCTTGTTTAGTCTGCAGAAGAGAAGAGTGAGGGCGGATTGATAGCAGCCATCAACTACCTGAAGGGGGGTTCCAAAGAGGATGGAGCTAGGCTGTTCTCAGTGGTGGCAGATGACAGAACAAGGAGCAATGGTCTCAAGTTGCAGTGGGGGAGCTCTAGGTTGGATATTAGGACACACTAATTCACTAGAAGTGTGGTGAAGCACTGGAATGGGTTACCTAGGGAGGCAGTGGAATCTCCATCCTTAGAGGTTTTTAAGGCCCAGCTTGACAAAACCCTGTCTGGGATGATTTAGTTGGTGTTGGTCCTGCTTTGAGCAGGGGGTTGGACTAGATGACCTCCTGAGGTCTCTTCCAACCCTAATCTTCTATGATTCTATGATTTGCAGGTGTTGTACAGGCCAAACAGTGCTGCCGTCTGTCAGAGTAAAGTGCCACCTTGAGACACTGGAATGCTGTGTCCTGCCCGATATCTGTGCTGGGTGTAAAAAACATCAGTCAGTTAAAATTGTTTCCAAGTTGATGGAATGCACAATAATGCCCCTGTAACACCCAGTGCTTCCAGCACCAACCCTGTTTCCCATGGTGAGGAGAGACTAGCTTCCACACCCACTAGTTCTGAATGTGTACATTTCTGCTATCAGCTGTAGGTCCCATTCTTCCATCTGTTAAAGACAGTCCTAGTCTCAGGCCTGGTCTACACTAACCCCCCAATTCGAACTAAGGTATGCAACTTCAGCTACGTGAATAACGTAGCTGAAGTCGACGTACCTTAGTTCGAACTTACCGCGGTCCAGACACGGCAGGCAGGCTCCCCCGTCGACTCCGCGTACTCCTCGCGGCGAGCAGGATTACCGGAGTTGATGGGGAGCACTTCTGGGTTCGATTTATCACGTCCAGACAAGACGCGATAAATTGAACCCAGAAGTTCGATTGCCAGCCGCCGAACCAGCGCATAAGAATAGACAAGCCCTCAGTGTTTGCCTAAATAAACCCTTCTTTTGCCTGTCCCCAGGGCTCTGTGTAGCTCACTACACAGTAAAAAGCAACAAAGCATCCAGTGGCACCTTATAGACTAACAGATGTATTGGAGCATAAGCTTTCGAAAGCTTATGCTCCAATACATCTGTTAGTCTATAAGGTGCCACAGGACTCTTTGTTGCTTTTTACATATCCAGACTAACATGGCTACCCCTCTGATATTCGCTACACAGTGTTATTGTTGTGTGCCACACCTGAAAGGGACTCACCTGATCCTCTGCATCACCTGCATAGCCAGTTTGTGCATGGTTGATGCCAGCCTCTGGGAAAGCACTCAACCCATCAGGACAGAATACACTGACCCTTTAAGACACATGTGGGAGCGCTTTTGTGCATGCTAGCCCACACCAGGGCTTTCGCTGTAAAGCCAGACCCAGGCGACAAGAAAACCAGCCACAAGAGGAAATGGTCTCCTGGATGCAGCAAAGGAGGCAGGAAGGAAAACCAGATTGTTGTCTCTATTCACGCCCTGAGAGTGGATCCTCTAGATGATGGGGGGATGTGGGCTCCCCTCTTCTCTCAGCCCACAGCAAATGCTGGAATTTGTAGTCCAGGGGCTGCTGGGACTTACAGGTGAGTCTGGCAAGACATGCTGGGAAGAGTGCAGGATATTTAAGCAGCTCTCTTTCCTCAGAAGAGGGAGAGTCTGTTCAGGAAATTGAGTTCTACCAATGACAGGAGAAACCCTGCCTGCCCAAGCACTGGGGAGTGTCTGAGTTCTCTGCACAGATGCTGGGAAGAAAGCAGACCCTGTGGAAGTGCTAGTTTGCTTTGCTTTGGAGTTTGTTCACACTTGGCCCCCCTGACTTCTGGCAAAAGTCAGGGGAAATGCTTACAAAGCAGAAACCTCTGGGCAAGGGCCACACTTTTAAGGGAACCTCAGGGGAGGGGGAGGTGACTTCTGAGTAAACAATCTGGCTGTTGTGAGCCACTCAGAAGGCTCTGTGTTCTGATAACTGGAAAGTCACCTCATGATGCTGGACATCAAGCCCACCATGAGGCTCATGCCCCCTGCCATACTTTACACGTTCATCTAGGAACCACTCATCACAAACTACATATGCCCCTTGACCCAGCTGTGACAGCCTTGAGACCTGGCATGTGTAAGGAGTTCAAAGGACTATACGGAAATGTGCCAGATGGGCATGGACTTTTGCGACAATACATGTTAAGTGGGTTTCCTGGGGAATCGCTGGTTATGCAGAAACCCAGCCATTCAAAAGTAGGTCCTGAGGAGGGAGACATTGGCTGGTGATGACCTGGTCCCAGAGACTGGAGAGCAAAGGCCTGAGCTGTGTAAAGAAACAGCCGAACTCTCTAGTGGGGGTCTGGTTCCTGATCAAAAAGCTGACATGAACTTGGGACCAAGGGCAGACCCAGCTGAGGGGTTTGAAAAATTGACTCCTACCAGAGCCCTAGGCTGGTGTTGGATAGCCTCTGGGGAGCTTTTAGCATATGTGTAGGGTCGTTTATTGTTTTTATATGTTTTCTCTGTAATGCTTTTGTCTTGAGTGCAAATGCAAGTTGCTTTGTGAAGGCTGGTTGTTAGCTGGTGTACGCTGTTAGAGCCTGGGCAGAGAATTACCCACAGATGCTGGACTCTGGTCAGACCTGCTGGGGAATCACAATGAGATACAGAGGGTCTGCAAACCTAGTCCCCCCCACACTCTGAAGGGAGAGAGATGTGGGTTTCCGCCCCAAGAGAGGTGAGGGCTGGGAGCATGAAACTTTAAGTGGGTGCCCTCAAGGAAGACCAGGAGGGGTCAAAGGTGGAGTTAACTGTGTCACTAGCTACAGCACCTCCTGCCATTAAACTGTTCTTTACACAAGGGGTGGGCAAACTTTTTGGCCTGTGGGTCACATCTGGGAATAGAAATTGTATGGCGGGCCATGAATGCTCACAAAATTGGGATTGAGATGTAGGAGAGGGTGAGGGCTCTGATTGAAGGTGCAGGCTCCAGGGTGGGGCCAGAAATGAGGAGTGCAGGGTACGGGAGGGGGCTCCAGGTTGAGGCGGGGGATTGGGGTAGGGGTGAGGGCTCTGGCTGGGGGTGCGGGCTCTGGGGTGGGGCTGGGGATGAGGGGTTTGGAGTGCAGGAGGGTTCTCTGGGCTGGGATCGAGGGTTCGGAGTGTGGGAGGGGGATCAGGGCTGGGAAAGGGGGGTTGCGGTGCAGGGAGAGGCTCAGGGGTGCAGACTGTGGGTGGCGCTTACCTCAAGTGGCTCCTGGAAGCAACAGCATGTTCCTTCTCCGCCTCCTACATGCAGGCACAGCCAGGCCACCAAACATATGGTATTTCCCTCCACAGACACCACTCCATGAGACAGGCAGACCAATAATGCCCCCCCCACACACACACATACTAGGAACACCACTGTACTTAGCTTAGGCCTTGTCAGCACTGGGGATTTCAGTCATTAGCGTAGCTGCCCCATTGCAAATTTTATGCCACACCCATTGGTGGGTTATTGGCAGCAGGTACTGAACTTCTCACTCACAACAACACACAAGCCTCAACTGTTCTGTTATCTGAGACTGTAGCAGGTTCACCAGCCTCTGTGTGTGTGTGACGTTACCCTCTGGTGTTATCTGGACTGGTGATCTGCTAGGTCACTCAAATCCTTGACTCTGGGAGCCAGACTTATCCTGCTCTGCTGTCAGAACCCCTACTCCTGGGCTATTTCCCTCACCTGAAATAAACAGAGAAAATAATAAAACTGTGACCTGCTCTTGACTGTTCTTAGCCACTGCATTTAAGACTCACTTAAAATCACAAATATCAGTGCTGAAAGTGTGAACTTCACTTGGGGTAACAAGCCGTACATACACCCTGCTTGCTATGCCACTGTAATGTTCCCCTCTGGTGTTATCTGGACCAGTGATCTGCTAGGTCACTCCAATCCTCAACTTTGGGAGCCAGCCTTACCCTGCTCTTCTGTGAGATCCCCCACTCCTGGGCTGTTCACACACAGCCTCTGGCATGTAAGCTGCTCCTTGGATTGTGCAACCGAAAAACACTAGCCAATATCTCCGGTCCCAGACACAACCCTAGGAACCTCCGTCTTGCAGTGTCCAGTTATACCCGCTGGAATCTGCAAGCTTTTATGAGTTCGTCAATTTAACAAAGAAATTGATATGTACCAGGCTTGTTATCCCATGGGGAGTCTCTGACACGCTTCAAACCAAACACACTGTTTCAGGTAGAATAAACAAACAGATTTATTAACTACAAAGATAGATTTTAAGTGATTATAAGTCCAAGCACAACAAGTCGGCTTTGGTCAAATGAAATAAAAGCAAAACGCAGTCTAAGCTGATCTTAACACTTGCAGTGCCCTTACAAACTTAGATGCTTCTCACTACAGGCTGTCTGGTTGGCCTTCATCCAGGCTCTCCCCTTTCATCAGCGCTTCAGTCACTTGGTGTGGTGTAAGTGGAAGAGAGAGGAAGAGCATGGCAAAGTCTCTCCCTTTTATCATGTCCTTTCTTCCCTCTTGCCTTTCACCCCCAATACTTCAGAGTCAGGTGAGCATTACCTCATCGCAGTCCCAAACTGATCAAAGGAAGGGAGGGTGACTCACTCGAGAGTCCAATAGATCTTTTGTGGTTGCCTAGGCCAGTGTCCTTTGTTCCTGTGAGTCTGGGCAAGCCTGCCTGCGAAGATGCTCTTCCCTCTCTTCGTTAGGTGGATCCCATCTCTTCCTAGCAATTCTTCTTCCTGGAACAACATCCCATGGTCAAAGAATCCAAAGTCCTCTCTCAGACACCACCTGCGTATCCATGCATTTACTTCCACAATTCGATTGTGCCTACCTGGGCCTTTTCCTTCAATTGGCAGGAATGTTGCATCTACAGTGAAATGTCTCCACATCTTGAGCATCTCAAAATCAGGACTTTAGGTTGCCGAGATATTAAAAAAGGAGCTTTCTTCAAGCACTGAAGGTGAACAAGAAGGGATCAATGCTTCACAGAAATCAGGACTATTTGTGCATGGAGCAGAGTAAAAGAGTGCACCCTAAGAAAACATAGGGGATATGGTTTTCAAAGCTTCCACTTCCACTTCCACAAATAAGATTTGGATATGCAATTCCCATTCAGTTTAATGGTTACTCAAATCTCTGAGGCAACTTTATTTTAAAGAAGCCTTATTGAGGGCACAGGAACAAACCATCCTGAAGTGCAGAAAGAATAGCAAATATGGCAGGCAACCAGCTTGGCTTAACAGTGAAATCTTCGGTGAGCTTAAACTCAAAAAAGAAGCTTACAAGAAGTGGAAATTTGGACAGATGACTAGGGAGGAGTATAAAAATATTGCTCGAGCATGCAGGGGTGTAATCAGGAAGGCCAAGGCACGATTGGAGTTGCAGCTAGCAAGGAATGTGAAGAGTAACAAAAAGGGTTTCTACAGGTATATTAGCAATAAGAAGAAGGTCAGAGAAAGTGTGGGACCCTTACTGAATGGGGGAGGCAACATAGTGACGGATGATGTGGAAAAAGCTGAAGTACTCAATGCTTTTTTTGCCTCGGTCTTCACAGACTAGGTCAGCTCCCAGACTGGTGCACTGGGCAACCCAGTATGGGGAGGAGGTGAGCAGCCCTCAGTGGTGAAAGAACAGGTTAAGGACTATTTAGAAAAGCTGGATATGCACAAGTCCATGGGTCCAGCTCTAATGCATACAAGGATGCTGAGGGAGTTGGCTGGTATGATTGCAGAGCCATTGGCCATTAACTCTGAAAATCCGTGGCGATCGGGGGAGGTCCCGGACGATTGGAAAAAGGCAAATATAGTTCCCATCTTTAAAAAAGCGAAGAAAGAGAATCCGGGGAACTACAGACTGGTCAGCCTCACTTCAGTCCCCGGCAAAATCATGAAGCAGGTACTCAAGGAATCCATTTTGAAGCACTTGGAGGAGAGGATGGTGATCAGGAACAGTCAACATGGATTCACCAAGGGCAAGGCAAGCCTGACCAACCTGATTGCCTTCTATGATGAAATAACTGGCTCTGTTGATATGGGGAAAGCGGTGGATGTGATATATCTTGACTTTAGCAAATCTTTTGATATGGTATTCTTGCCAGCAAGTTAAAAAAGTATGGATTGGATGAATGGACTATAAGGTGGTGTGACAGACCCAGACCAGTGGGGTACAGGAGTCTGGTAGAGGGCAAATATACTGATCAGTGGATGAGTAGTTTTCTGTTCCCTGAGTGACCAGAGCAGGGGCTGCACTAGAGTAATCAGGAACCTGCTAGAACCAGTTAAGGCAGGCAGGCTAATTAGGACACCTGGAGCCAATTAAGAAGAAGCTGCTAGAATCAATTAAGGCAGGCTAATCAAGGCAGCTGGGTTTTAAAAGGAGCTCACTTCAGTTTGTGGGGCGAGTGTGAGGAGTGGGAGCAAGAGGCGCAAGAAGCTGAGAGTGAGAGGGTGTGCTGCTGGAGGACTGAGGAGCACAAGCGTTATCAGACACCAGGAGGAAGGTCCTGTGATGAGAATAAGGAAGGTGTTTGGAGGAGGCCATGGGGAAGTAGCCCAGGGAGTTGTAGCTGTCATGCAGCAGTTACAGGAGGCACTATAGACAGCTGCAGTCCACAGGGCCCTGGGCTGGAACCCGGAGTAGAGGGCGGGCCTGGGTCCCCCCCAAACCTCCCAATTGACTGGACTGTGGGTTCTTCCAGAGGGGAAGGTCTCTGGGCTGTTCCCCAAACCACATGGTGAATCTCTGAGGCAGGAAAATCCGCCAATAAGCGCAGGACCCACCAAGATAGAGGAGGAACTTTGTCACAGTGGATAGAAAGCTGGCAAGATCATTGGGCTCAACGGATAGTGATCAATGGCTCAATGTCTAGTTGGCAGCCAGTATTAAGCGGAGTGCCCCAGGAGTTGGTCCTGGGGCCGGTTTTGTTCAACATCTTTATTAATGATCTGGATGATGGGATGAATTGCACCCTCAGCAAGTTTGCAGATGACAGTAAACTGGGAGGAGAGGTAGATACGCTGGAAGGTAAGGATAGGGTACAGAGTGACCTAGATAAATTGGAGGATTGGGCCAAAAGAAATCTGATGAGGTTCAACAAGGACAAGTGCAGAATCCTGCACTTAGGAAGGAAGAATCCCATGCACTGCTACAGGCAGGGGACCAACTGGCTAAGCGGCAGTTCTGTAGAAAAGGACCTGGGGATTACAGTGGACGAGAAGCTGGATATGAGTCAGCAGTGTGCCCTTGTTGCCAAGAAGGCCAACAGAATATTTGGCTGTATTAGTAGGAGCATTGCCAGCAGACTGGGTTAAGTGAGTATTCCCCTCTATTTGGCACTGGTAAGGCCACACCTGAAATATTGCATCCAGTTATGGTCCCCCCACTACAGAAGGCATGTGGATAAATTGGAGAGAGGCCAGCGGAGGGCAATGTAAATGATTAGGGGGCTGGGGCACATGACTTACGAGGAGAGGGTGAAGGAACTGGGCTTGTTTAGTCTGCAGAAGAGAAGAATGAGGGGGGATTTGATAGCAGCCTTCCACTACCTGAAGGGGAGTTCCAAAGAGGATGGAGCTAGACTGTTCTCAGTGGTGGTAGATGACAGAAGAAGCAATGGTCTCAAGTTGCAGTGGGTGGGGGAGGAGTCTAGGCTGGATATTAGGAAACGCTATTTCACTAGGAGGGTGGTGAAGCACTGGAATGGGTTACCTTGGGAGGCGGTGGACTCTCCATCCTTAGAGTTTTTAAGGCCCGGCTTGACAAAGCCCTGGCTGGGATGATTTAGTGGGTGTTGGTCCTGCTTTGAGCAGGGGATTGGATTAGATGACCTCCTGAGGTCTCTTCCAACCCTAATATTCTGTGATTCTATGAACTCTGAAGGCATGGAGCAATGGCTGTGCAGAACATCCTGGTGAATGCTGATGGAAGAGCTGATAGTTGTTAGCAGCTTTATCCCCATCAGGAACAGAAAGATTCTGCCTCAGTGCACGTAGGTCTTTCTTCCTTATGCACCATGCTGTGAATACAGGGATGCTGGAACTATGGGTGCAGGAGATGCTGCCACATCCCCTGGCTTGAAGTAATAATAACAAACCAAATACATGGTTTCTATATTCAGTACCTCCACTATAAAAATTGTTCCAGCACCCCTGTGTGGATAGCAAAATGATGATCCTGTCTCAAGAATGAGCTAGCTCAGATTGATGGAATTTTGCTGGAGATTTTTCTGTGCATTCGTTGTCAAGAAATTGGTGACTTGTCAGCAAACTGCACAGTAAGCATGCAGCACTATTCAGAATCTGCCAAATGAGCATGCTGTGGGAGAAATATGTCATAAGTCTCCAAAAGTTCAAAGTTTGTGTGTATAAATTACTTTCTGAGATTACTGTATGTCTGAAGCATCCCCAGAAGGTATCACGCTGTTCACTGTCTTCCATAAAGATGCAATTCATTTGCATACTCTTTTGCTTACTGGTTCAATGATCCACCCAACTGCATAATCTCTCCCCTAGATTCAGGGTCAGCAATTGGCAGCAAAAGACATGGTGTAACGTGTACTGCTATTTCACATGCGTCCGAGTGTAGGATGGAATTGCACAGAAGAACAACAGGGGCCACTTGCCTTAGAACCAAAACACTCCAGGTGCTGCCCAAATAGAATGGTTCTGTTGTTCTGCTTTAGAAAAACTTCAGCATCCCACAGGGCTGGCCCACAACATTTTGGCACCTGAGGTGGGGAGCTCAAATGACGCCCCCATGCTCCCTCGCTTGGGCCAAAACTTTGAAAGGTCTCAATTCTGCCTTCTTCCTATTCTACTTCTCTCATAGTACTGCTCTGCTACTTACCCCAATAAAGGAGAACTAACAACTTAAAATGCCTTGTTCAAAAATTTTAAGTAACACTTAACTTTCAAATGCCTGAACAGCAAATGTAACTTTTTTTGTCTGCATAGTAAACACTGGCATTTTTATTTGTTTGAATAATCAAAGTGGTGCTTTCCATGCCTTCTTGGTTGCAAAGATTTGAACTGCTTCCTGAAGGTCTACAGTCTGTGCCAGCTCATGCTCTATTGAGATGATTGCAAGGCCGACCAGCCTCTCCAGTGTCATTGTGGAGTGTAGATGTGTTTTTATTAACTTCAGCTTGGAGAAGCTATGTTCTCCACTGGCAACTGTTACAGGAAGTGTTAGAAGTATTCACAGAGCAACAAAAGCATTTGGAAAGAGGGTGGTCATCTTATTTGTGTACATATATTCCAGAACAGCCTTTGGAGTTGATCCTGCTGAAATGTATCTTGAAAGGGCTTTCAGTTCATCATCTAAATCCCTCGCATCAATGTCGCGCATGTCATCATGTGTCAACACTGTCTCTAGTGCCCTGCATTGCTGGTGTAGGTCTTCTTCAGGTATAGTGAGGAGTTTTGGAATATCATACAAGATCCCAAATATACTGCTGTGTTCCTTGAGCTGCATGAAACGTTCTTCAACTAATGGTTTTGCACAATCTAGCACCTGGTTAAAGAATTCAACTTTGAATTGTTGTTTGCAGATGACACAAAGGCGGGGAGAGTGGTAAATAATGGAGAGGGCAGGTCACTGATACATAGCAAGCTGGATGCTTTGGTAACCTGGGAAAAAGCAAACAATATGCATTTTATTACAGCAAAATGTAAATGTATACACCTAGAAACAAAGAGTGTAGGCCACGCATAAAGGCTGGGGGACTCTAAACTGGGAAGCAGGGACTCTGAAAAAGTTTTGGGTGTCAAGATGGATAAACAGCTGAACATGGGGGAGAGGGATAGCTCAGTGGTTTGAGCATTAGCCTGCTAAACTGAGGGTTGTGAGCTCAATTCTTGAGGGGGGGGCCATTTAGGGATCTGGGGCAAAAATATGTCAAGGGATTGGTCCTGTGTTGAGCAGGGGATTAGACTAGATAACCTCCTGAGGTCCCTTCCAACACTCTGATTCTATGACATTGCACTGAGAAAAAAAAAATCCTTCACTCTGTTACTAATTCAACACTGATATTGTCAAGGTGGGACCTACTTTGGTGTGACACCCAGCTCTCCTGTTGGCAAGCTAGGGCCAGGTGGCTGCCAGACAAACATAAGCCTCAGCATGTGACCTTGGCCTCTGTGCATGCTCAATAAAGACCTCTCGGCTACACTGCTGGCTCCCTGGCACACTGCTAATGAACCAGAAAGTGCTGTAATCATTTATGCCTTGCCAATGAGCTTTTTGTTTCTTTTTGGCTCTTCACTCAGGAAAACTGAACTGGCTACTTTCCTCTGTATGTCCAGGCCCTTGAGGCTGTGACCTCCTGGCACTAGGAAGATGCTGGTGTGTTTTGGATTCTTAACGCCGCAGGGGAACAATTAGGTAGCGGGGGCCAGATTTTCACAGTCTTCAGGTGCCTACAGATGCAGCTTGGTGCCCAGTGGGATTCTGAAATGCACCTAAGCAGGCTGGGTGCCTAATGCCATTGATTTCAAACCCTGGGTGCTCAGTTGCTGGGTATTATCTGTAGTCTGTGCCCACGGTCCCCAGGAGCAGGGAGCAAATAAGTTTCTCTGTCTATCCAGGCCCAGCAGGTAGAGGGTGGATGTTCAGTACACCAGCATGTTAAGCCATGGTCTCTGCACCAGCTCAGCTGTGCGGCCCAGCAAGTGTGGGGAAGAGAGGCAGGCCAAGGTCCTGTCTGTTCCTCCTGATGCCACGCTTACTCGTAAGCTTATCAGCAGCTCCTGAGGACCCTCTGTGCCCAGGCCCAGTGGCTGCAGATCCTGTAGGTGTGTGTATGGAGAGGGAGGAGGCCTGCTGTCCTGGGTGGGCAAGGGAGCCGAGCCAGAGTCTAGTCCTAAGGCTGAAAAATCACGGCTGGCGAATCCAAGCTGACCCCTGAATCTGGAGCCCAGCGCCATCAGATACCAGGGAGGCTTTTGAGGTAGCAGAAGCACACTTGTTTGGGTAATGGTGTGGGTTTTGTCAGCACATGTGGTGTGTTTTATGACCTATGTGTTTTGTGTGGCATGCAGGGTGTGTTTTGCAATGCACGTGGGGTGTGCTTTGCAGGGCACGTGGAGTGTGTGTTATGGGGCATGTGGGAGGTATTTTGTGACCTGTGCATTTTGTGGGGCATATGGGGCATATGGGGTGTGTTTTGCACATGGGGTGTGTTTTATATACTATATGTAATAGAAATTTGCTTTTTCAAACCCCTGTTAGCTGTGATTCTCACTAATGATTGTCACTTGCCCAGTTGTTATGTTGCTGCTGCCCTAACAGCTTCACAGAGCACCGGCATGCATGAGGGCTCCAACATATGTACTTTTATCTGCTCAGGATAGTACCTTAAAATATCCTGTCCTGCTCCCTAGTGCCACTCCCACAATTCCATCCCAACTACTGGGAGCCACCACTGGGGGCAGCGAACTGACAGCTGGGCCAGGGCGTTTTAGAGGTGCAGGAGTCAGAGCCTTGAAAGAGCCTTAGCATGTGGAAGGGAAAGTACTTGGGGCAGGTCCCTCTTATCAGCTAGAAATGAATTGTGCTACCTCTGGCTGGCAAACTCTGACTGCTGAATCACTAACAAGCCTGCCTCTGATGGGGACTGTGGGCAACATTCTCAGAAACACCTAGGCAATTTAGTACCCTAAGTTCCATTTTCAAAAGGGAGTTAAGCATTTGGGGCCAGGTGCTCAAGATATTTAGGTGCCTAACTTCTACTGAAATCAGTAGAGGAGGGAAGTTATTTATTGCTGTTATGGGCCAGTATTGAGTCCTTTCCCCTACTCCCCTGGGAGGGAGAAGGGAGTGAATTGGGGCCCCGAAGGTCTGTGATTCACCTGCCCCCTGGCAATGCTACTATGCTGGTTCATGTTGTGTACCAGCCCTTGTTCGGGACTGTGTTTGAGTCACAGTCTAGCCCTAGCTGCCTGATCGTGTGGAGGCTGAACACTCTCAGAAGTGTTTGCTGCTGGGCAGAGTTAGCTTGTTTGTTAAACGTGAATGTGTGTGCCTATGCATTGCTGCTAATGGAATGGACAAAATGTAAGGGCAATGGGCCATTTGTATGTCATGGGACTGAGTCGAGGGCTGGAAAACCTGCCTCAGTGTGAGATGAGTCTAATTCGTTCAGCAAGAGGTGACCTGATCACAGTGGGAAGATTTCTGATGCTAAAGGGCTCCTCAGTCTAGCAGAAAAAGCCGAACAGGTTCCGGTGGCTGGAAGCTGAAGCGAGACAAGTTCAGACTAGAAGTAGGGTTCATGTTTTTACCTGGGGGTGCAGTGGGTTCTCCATCACTGAGCTCTCTAAATCGAGACTGGGGTGTCGCTTTCCAAAAGATCAGCTCTAGCTCCATCAGAAGCTCTGGGTGAGGGTCTCTGGTCTCTGCCATGCTGGTCAGACAAGATGGTCACAGTGGTCCTTTCCCGCCCTTAATGTCTATGAATCTGTTATTGTCACTGGTCATTTCCATGTTTCCTAATGCCTCTGTGTTTTGCTTGTAATGTCCTTGTGGTGCAAAGCAACAAAGAGTCCTGTGGCACCTTATAGACTAACAGACGTATTGGAGCATAAGCTTTCGTGGGTGAATATTCACTTCGTCAGATGCCACAGGACTCTGTTGCTTTTTACAGATCCAGACTAACATGGCTACCCCTCTGATACTTGTGGTGTAGTTTACAAGAGGCTTGTGGTGTGTAGGAGGTCAGACTAGATGATCCAACTATCCCTTCTGGCCTTAGACTCTATGCATCTATGTTACTTGCTGGAGGAATCTTGGCCATATCTTACCAGTGGCGTGTGTGGGGGATCCCAGCCAGCACAGCTGTGGGGGATATGATGGGCTACATTACCTGTGACATCCCAACCCCTCTGCCTAGCAATGAGCTGTTCACAGGGAGCAGCAGCAGTGGAGGGTTAGGGAGCAGATCTGTGAGCGCAGGGCTGGGCAGAGCTTGAGGTGTCACTGTGGGTTGCAGTGGCAGCTGGTAGGCGAATGAGAGGAAGGTAAAGGCAATGGGAGGGAGAGAAGGGTTAGCACCCTGTGCCATGGGCAGAGTGAAATCACTGGGGTAAGGCACTGCTTAGCCTGAGTGAAGCCAGGACAAGGGCCAGAGTCATACTGGTTACACTGTCATTTTAGGGCTAGAGCAGGGCGGCACACAGGCTGATTTTCAGCGGCACTCACACTGTCTGGGTCGTGGCCACCGAGCCGGGGGGCTCTGCATTTTAATTTAATTTTAAATGAAGCTTCTTAAACATTTTAAAAACCTTATTTAATTTAATACAACAATAGTTTAGGTATATATTATAGACTTATAGAAAGAGACCTTCTAAAATCATTAAAATGTATTACTGGCACGCGAAACCTTAAATTAGAGTGAATAAATGAAGACTCAGCACACCACTTCTGAAAGGTTGCCGACCCCTTGGCTAGAGAGAAGACTGGCTCAGTGGTCAGGGTGGTAGCTGAGGACTTAAGAGACCTGAGCTCAACTCCCTGCTCTGCCACAGACTGCCAATGTGACCTGGGCCAAGTCACTTAGCCTCTCTGTGCTTCAGTTTCCCATCTGTACAGTCAGGATAAGAGCTCTACCTCATGGGCGTGTTGTGAGCAGAAATACATTACAGATCGGGAGGCACTCAGGCGCTAGGGTAATGGGGACCATATGGGTGTGACACTCTGTGCCTTGGGGGAACCCCCAGTACCCCATGTTCATCCTTATAATATGATTGTGTGGTATCCAATGCAAAGTTTGTCATGTTGGGTGTCTTCGGAAGGCTCATGATGCACTGAGCATTGTTGTTATAGTAATTGTTGTTACAGTAATGTTATAGTAATGTTGTAGGTTATAATTTCATGTTTATAGTTATAAGGCTGAAAATGTGTCTTCATGGTTTAAAATAAACCCAAGCAAAAACTCTCCAAGAGCAGAAAGTCAGTTCACACCTCATCAGGACATGTATGGGACAAACCCAGCCCAGCCTCACAGGAACAAAGGATGCTGGCCTAGGCAGCAACAAAAGGATCTGTTGGACTCTCGAGTAAGTCACCCCCCTTTTCTTTGGTCAGTTTGAGACTGCGATGAGGTAATGCTCACCTGACTCTGAAGGGAGGGGGGCAAAGCCAAGAGGGAAGAAACAACATGATAAAAGGAAGAGACGTTTGCCATGCTCTTCCTCTCTCTTCCAGCTCCATCTACAGACATCACCACCATGCGACTGAAGCACTGATTGAAGGGGAGAGTCTGGCTGAAGGGCAACCAGCCAGCCTGTAGTGAGAAGCATCTAAGTTTGTAAGGGCTTTGAAAGTGTTAAGATCAGCTTAGAATGTGTTTTTTGCTTTTATTTCATTTGACCAAATCTGACTTTTTATGCTTTGACTTATAATCTCTTAAAATCTGTCTTTCATAGTTAATATATTTGTTTGTTTATTCTACCTGAAGCAGTTTGTTTGGTTTGAAGTGTGTCAGAGACTCCCCTTGGGATAACAAGCCTGGTACTTATCAATTTATTTGTTAAATTGATGAACTCATATATGCTTGCAGCGTCCAGCAGTCATAACTGGACACTGCAAGACGGAGGTTCCTAGGATTGTGTCTGGGACTGGAGATATTGGCTAGTGTCATTAGGTTTCACAATCCAAGGAGCATCTTACATTTCAGAGGCTGTGCGTGAACAGCCCTGGCGTGGAGGTTCTCATAGCAGAGCAGGGTTGGCTCCCAGAGTCAGGGATTGGAGTGACCTAGCAGATCACTGGTCCAGATAACACCAGAAGGGAATGTCACAATGGGGTCTGTCCACACTGCATTGTAAATCGGGGCTTACAGTTGCTGGACCTGGGTCTCACAGCCATGCTAAGGCATCCACACTGCACTACATAGAACTTCTGACTCAGGTCTCTGGCTTGAGCTATGTCCATGCTGCAAAATGACAGGGCATGGCCCCGAGTTACAGCGGGTTTTGGGCTCTGACTCACCCACCTTGCAGGATCCTGGGTCCTGAGTGCAGGCTGACCCAAGTTAGACTGATTTCCATGTGCACAGAAGCCCAGACAGTGTGCATACCCTGTAAGTGCATACCCTGTAGACAGATAACCAGGAGATGCCAAGGCAGCTATCTGTCCTGGAGTAGTAAGGAGGTTGTAGGGACACCAGCAACAAGCATACCCTTCCTAGGATGGCAAGGAGCGTGCAGCACTGATCCTGCACCCAATGCTTAATTTGTACCAGGGCTGAGCCTACACACCTCTAGGCTTGGCAGTTCATAGCCCCAGCATGTCTGGGCTTGCAGCATCAATTCTGAATGTAAAAAAATTATTTGTGCCCCAGCACCTAATCGCTTGTGCCCCGGCACTTCTTTCATTACAAATGAAGCAGAGCCTGTGTAACCCACACACCTCGGTGTGTGTGTGTGTGTGTGTGTTCTGTTCTATCTAGTGGCACCGAGATCACTTAAAGAGAGAGAGATAAAATAAGTCTACTCTACAGCCTTAGCTAAGAGGCAATTGGCTTTTAGCTCATGTGGTAGAGGTTCATGCACTAAGCTCTTGAGGCCCCGGGTTCAATCCCACCCGCCGATGACCAGGGTCTGTCGGTGTTACACCTGCACCAGTTTGTGGCTACAGCTCTCAGTGTTCTCTGTTCAGCTAGAAAATGAGCTAAATTCTACTCTGGCCCTGCTGCTCCCTCTCCCTGGTTGGCAAGGGGATTGGCACCTTCATTGCTCAGGAAGCATTTTGAGCTCCTCTGGAGAAAAGTGCTGGAGATGTGCAAAGAGCTGGGGTCAGGCTGTTACTCTGACATTACCTTTGCCTGCATGCAGCAGGGAGGTGCAGCAGCTGTGGCTCATGGGCAGTGCTCAGTGAAGATGTCTTCTGCAGAACTTCCCAGCAGTTCCTTTTGGATTGACTGGCCAGAATGAGGGAGGAAGGCACTGAAATCAGACTGCACACTAGCTGCAGATGCTGTGTCCGATGACTTATGGCAGCCTGGAAGGCATGTCTGTATGAGCCCTTAATGCAGTGGATATCCCTTTGTTCTAATCTTCTGCATTCAGGAGTAACTCTGTGTCCCATAAAAGCTACTGACCCATGTTCCAAATGACAGTAGCCATCATCTGGAACATGGTTAGCACTCATGTAGCATCTTTATACAGTACCAGTGCCAGAGGCATTGCAGGAATTGGAAGGGTCGGTAGGTTTACCATTCATATATTATGGGAAAAGCTTTAAAAGAATGGGACATAAATTAATTAGACACCAAAAAGAGGGGCAGAATGCTATTAGATACTTGGGAGTTAATTGCACTGATGCTAATCATGATGTATTCTAATGGCATCAGTAGGGTTATCATGTAATTCCAGATTAATTTAGCAATTTAATTCATTTCTGCTAATCCATTTTAAATACCTGCTCTGCTCTCTCTTGCTCTCTCTGGGAAGGGAATGAGATGTCTAATCTCCAGTGCTGCCCACTCTACTCGGGCCAATTGAAGGTCGTTTGCTTTTTTTCTATTTGCTTTTCTTCCCTCCCTGGTTTTTATCCCAGTGGACAAGCCCCTACAACATCACCCAGGAGGGAAGTGGCCTCCACAGAGTTAACAAACATGGCCCACAGCTACCTCTTCTTGAACAGGGAGATGTGTCCCATGGAGACTAAATTCAGTGTGAGGACAGCTGGGTGGTTGGATGTAGCTGGAGTGGTCTGTCAGCACTACCATGTAGCAGAGGGAATCCCCAACAAGGTAGCAATGCTGAGCAGACTGGAGTGGCTGCTTTCATTAGGAGCCTAGATCCCTGCCCTGGGTTACCTGGATTGGCTGGGCCATTAGGACTAGCAGCTAATTCCTCAGGCTCAGAATACTCCCCACACTAGATCTGGTACAAGTCCCACAGCAAGATGGAGCATCACTTACTGTTGCCCATGTTCTCAGGGAGGTGGGAGCGGGGAGTAGGGGGGCAGGGAGGGGCGTACCTTTCTGTTTCAAGAGGAACGCAGCCGTCACCAGCTCCATTTAGCACCGATTATACAATGAATTTGGTGACTCTGACCCAGTGTGTGGGGTGCCAGCTAACCATGGGCATCCACACTAACCAGGGACAGCATATCCCCATGTCCCCACAGCCATCTGGGCAGCATCTGCTGTGTGGGGGGAGGTAGCCCTTTTGTTGGGGTGGCAATGGAACCTCATGAAGGTGCTTTGTCTCGTTACATCTCTGAGGAACCCTGGTCACTGAGTAGGCTCGGTCCCAGCTTGTACAGGGGGATGGCTGGGACTGGAGTGGGTGGGGTGAGGTGGGACAGGGTAGAGAGAGTGACTGAGAGTGTGTGTGTCGGGGGTGAGGTGTATCTTTTCTTTCAAAATCCCATAGCCATGAGGGCTCACACTAGCTGTTCCTAGATGACCGTGTTGTCGCTGTGGCCTTGTCCCCGTATAGTCAGCAGTGGGAGGTGTCAGTGCAGATTGCCCATTGCTGTGCAGCTAATGAGTGCCGGCTCCAGCTTTCCCAGTACGCTGCAGTGAGACGCGCTAAGTACAGGCCCCCTGGGTGCCCATGCGGACAAGGCTGTTGTCCTGACTAGAGATGGGCTGAAACCAGTCCTGGGCCCAATCCTCTGTCTTGCCCTACCCTGCCCCCCCCCCCCCCCCCGCCCTGGGGTACAGGGAGCTCAGATCCAGGTCTGAACATGGTAACTGGGACAAGTTTAAACTCTCCTGACACTGGGCGAAAGCTCCCACTCGGTGCTCTGTGCCCAAGCCCTGACTGTGATGGGCCAAGCCCAGACCCTGGAGCGGGCATCTGCAGGCTCGATGACATGCAGATCCAGGCCCATCTCTCACCCTGACAGCAGCTTGCTGAGCTCTCTGAAGCAAGAGGAGTGATGGCTGCCTTGGCAGGCTGGCTGAAGACACAGCACTGCCTGCTGGGGTTCCCAGCAGCCTGAGCGTTATGCCTGGGCCCCCCATGCACAGAGAGCAGAGCCAGCCCTGCAAACCCACAGTCTTGCCTGGCTCGGGAACTGGCAGGAACTCCCACCCCTGCTGCCCTCCTCCCATTGCAGGGTGGGGATGGCATGGGGAAAGGGCCTGTGTAGGCGGCAGGGAAGGCAGGGCCCTGGTCAGGGACTGTGGAGCTGCTGCTGGAGGGCTCTGGGAGTATCGCAGGGCTGCAGTGATTTCTGGGTGAAGCCTGGCATCCCAAAGGCTGTAGAAGGGGTCTCCAATCCAGGGCAAGGTCTGGTGGTTCGCACGAACTATGAGGAAGAGCGCCTTCGCCACAGGAAGGCTTCACAGCAGAGGCCACAGGGCTGCAGTGGCACCTGACAGGCCATTCCAGCCCAGTGATTTGGGACTCCTGGGGACAGATGTTATCAGGGCAATGAGTGAGGACATGGAGGCACCAAGCGGGAGGGTGCAGTGCCCCAAAGGGGGCAGGGCGGCAGTTGGGCCATGGCACTGCGAGGAGGAGTTGTCTGTACATTGTCCTCTCAGGGAAGTGTGGCGTGTCCCTAGAGCTCAGTCTGTAGCTACTCAGTGAGCCCCCCACACCTCCTTCAAAGAAAGAGCGTCAAAACCAGCTACGGCTTTCATGAGAACTGAGGTACTGCTGCCCACCCTCTGCCTCCTGCTCTCCCTGGGGGATGTGCGAAGCACTCCAGAGAGCAGGCCATGTTGGAAGTCTAGGCATCTGCATCTGAAAACATTGCCCCGCCTGCTGAAAGCTGTTGGATATCTGCAGTGCAGTGGGATGGCCACTGCTTTGGCTGACCCTACAGTTGAACTCAGGTCATCCAGCACTAAAAAGCACATGCTGCTGCAGCACGCGCTGAACAGCCAACCTCTGAAGGGGGTGGTGTGAGGCAGCAACAGACTCATAGCCTTTGGGGGTCAGGAACAGAGGATGACACATACCCCTCATGGTAACAGTGCATTACAGTAGCACTGTAGCCAGTGAGGATCCGTTATTGCCTGATGGCAAATTGGATTCCATGGGCACCTGATCTGGGTAAATAAGAATCTATGTCATGCCAGCAGTGCCCTGCCGTCGCCTCGGTGCCCTGCATTGTCTATTTTCTCCTGAGAAAAGCAGAACGAGAGACTAGTTCACAGGGTTTTGACATAGGGCTTCCTGGGTCAGGGAGGACAGCAGATTCAGCAGCGATGTGCTCTGGGGTGGGGAGGGAAGCGAGTGGCATGACCATGCTATTTTGGGGGTTAGCAGTACCAGCATGGGTGTATTATGGTGGGTAGGGGCAGCAGGAGAGAAATCAGAACATCTGGCCTGTGGGACATTCTGAAATTCCAAAATTTGTTTTCATCCAGTATTAGGATGTAAAGTTGAAATTTTCACAGAATGGAAATTCTGAAGAAAAAAAAAATCTCATTTCTGAAACATTGAAATAATCTTACTGAAATGTTTCATTTTAATATATTTAAATACCATATAATATTAGAATTAATATTTTATAATGTAATGTAAAAAATCAAACTGAAACAAGAAAATCAGAATGGAACAAAATGGGAAACACAAAATGAAATGAGAAAGTCAAAGCACAATATTTCAGTTTGACTGCCAATCATTTTGAAAATTTTCTATAGAAAAACGTCATCAGAATCAACACATTCCAATAAAACATTTTGCAATCGATGAAACATCATTTTCTGATGGAAAACTGTTCCATCAAAAATTTTTCAGCCAGCTCTAGGCAGCAGAATGAGCAAGCTATGGCACCTGGGGGAGGCCGTGAGACGCATCATGATCATGCTCTCTGGGGAGAAGAGAGCACAGCCATGTGCTTTGGAATCAGGATGGAGTAGCAAGAGAAGATGCTGTGGAGCTTGGAATGCTGGTGGCAGGAAGTGCTGTGGGTTCAGGAGATCCCAAATGAGATGGGATACCAGCAGTGTTGCAGTACTACAAGCCCTCCACATGCCGCCAAACACAGACACAAAACTACAGATCCATTTGTTCTCACTGGGTTTTTATTTTTATTATTCAGCTGCCCCACAGCTGCTTGTATGAGCCATTTGCCATGCCCAAAGGGGAGAAGATCTGTACATGGTGCTGGTTCCCAGCCCTCCCATGGTCATGTGGCTCAAGCAGCACTTCTTTCCGGTTTATGGAAATATTTTATTTTTAAAAATATAGTAGCTGTGGAAAGCAGCCCTCTTTATAAACGCTGATGCTGGGGTGAAATGCATCGTCATCATCATCATCATTATTATTAGCTCTCATCGGCATCTGCTTCCACTCATGTTGGCCCTGGTTGGATTCACCAGGGCAGCTGCACTGCACCATCTGTTGTAGTCAGGAGCGTTCGCACTGCCAGAGCGAGCGAGAGAGAGATCCTTCTAAAAATAGAAATATTGTGCTGAGTCATTTGAAGTGAACAAGATACATAAAACACCAGCATTAGATTAACATTAGCTTGTCAAATACTGCTCCCCGCTGAGTTGGCTTAGTGCACTAGCAGAGATGGATATCCCTGCTTCCCAACCAGCAGCCTGAGCCGAGTAGCAGGAGAATGAGAGGAGAGACATAGCTGTTTATTGTGTTGGGTGCTACTTTTTGTGTTGTTCCTGCTGGGACAAATAGCAAAGGGAGCTGTTCCAGTGGATTACAAATCAAAAGAAACCAGACCCAACAATGGGGATTCTCAGAAAGGATCAAAGAAGAGTTATAAATAGGGAACAGTAAACACAACCTTTTGAAATAAGACACATCTATAATCACAGGATTAACTGGTGCAAACGCCCCTCCCGCCCATTCCCATTCCATACAAAGGACTCTGGTAACAATATCTTCATTCCAGACTTGGAGCAAAGGTGAGAGTCTTAAGGAACAAAGAGAGAAATCTCATTATCAGGTTACTTGGTTGGGCAGGGGAGGAGTGGGTG
The DNA here is from genome assembly GCF_011386835.1 of Chrysemys picta bellii. NCBI lineage: Eukaryota > Metazoa > Chordata > Testudines > Emydidae > Chrysemys > Chrysemys picta. Next base: position 67,631,743 of record NC_088798.1, on the reverse strand, counting down.
GAAGGAAAACAGAGGGCGTAGCTGGTTCAGGTCCTTTGCAAGTTCATTTGGTTATTCTGGAGAATTCCTAGGGCTATACCTGAGATGAAGAGGTCTAGGAAACACTCCATAGTTTGATTAAAACATGGTAAGTGTTTTGTGCCTGGGAGAGCTCTCCTTGCTGGGACTTGTCCATCACGCATGCCCCATACAATGGGAGAGCAGCTTCTCACCTCCCTACACTCCTCAATGCAATTCAAGCTAATGCTGATGTCCAGAGGTGATCCGTCATGTATCTAGAATTTCCCTAGTGGGTGACTGCTCATGAGAAATTCCCTGTGTACTGTGGATAGTCTGATTGTGAGAGATTGAGTTCTGCTGGAGCTCTAGGGCAATAGCATTCTGGGGGAATTCTTTCACCTGTTTCTTATACTCTAAGAAAGTGCATGCCTTGGTGGCTATAGCAATGATGTTCTTGCCAATAAAGATAGTGGAGACCCTGCTGTCCTGGAACAAGACCATGTTAATGGCCCGGATGAATATGGTGACAATGTTGATGGTGACCAGGCTCAGCACAGGGTAGAGCATCATTTTCTGTGGAGCAATGTGCTCCCCTTGCATGCTAATCTCACTAAGAGAGACACAAGGCAGGATCAAGAGCAGTATGTAACAATAGAAGAACATGAGCCCTTCTGCCCAGATGGGAAGCCCAGTCTTATGTGGCTCCCATAGGTTGGCCTGAATATCTAATATATCCAGCAGATCCAGGGCCACCCAGAAGAGGCGTCCCCGCAGATCCTCCTTCTTCCTGAAGGTTCGTATGTACTCCATGCTGTCTAAGGCCACCAGCACCAGGTAGAGCCCTGGCACACAGATGGACAGGAGCAAGGTCAAAGCCTTCCTGGCCACTGTCTCCAGATTCTTCTTGTCTGCTTTGTAATTCTGAAATATAAAATACAGCTTAATCTCCAGCACGAAGATGTAGAGAAACCACAGGATCATGGCGTAGCCCCGCTTGGCTGTTTTCACCTCAGCCCCCACCCATACTGCCACATAGCGCAGCACGATGAGGAAGCAGATGTCTCCCACCAAGACAATGATGCAGACGCCAATCTTCCGTGGCCCTTGGTTCTGCTCCACCAGGTAGGCATCCATGAAGGCCATGCTGGTCATGATGACAATGGTGGTCAGACACACGTGGCGCTTGTCAGGCGGCGGCAGCACCATGGTGAGGTGAGCTGCCCTCCCTCTCTCTCTCTCGTGCCTCCTTGTTTCACTTCAAGGGAGGAGGCCCATGGGCTGAGTGAAGAGGCTCATCAGTTATAGACAAAGCACCAAGGCCACCAGGAACAACCCCCTATAAAAAGTCCCTGAAAGGACAAAGCAATAGACAATACCGGCTCTTGAGGGTCTTACATCAGGGTGCTGCAGCAGAGAAATGCACCTGGAATTCCAAGTCACCCTTCATAACAGCTGATCCCAAAGGCTTAAATCCAGTAGCTCTGCTCTTTAGGCAGCAAAGCTGGTCCCTCACTGAGTCCTCAGATAGATCCTCCACAACATCGCCTAACACTCTCCAGTGCTGTTCCCAAGGGCTCTGCAGGGGTTAAACACATGGAGTTCACATTAAGAAATGCTCTGCCCCTTTGCTGGGTTTTCCATTGTTGTCAGTAAGAGGGAAGAGAATGTCCCTGCATGGCCTGTGGGCAGCAAGTCAATGTCTCTAATGCACTTCCTGGCACCAAGCCAGAAATTTTCCTCCAGATCCCTGGAAATCAGATTAATAATCAGGCAAGTGAGTCAGATCTGTACTGCCAGGAGCCAGTCGGGGTATAAGAAAGGCGAAGCAGTTCAGGAAATGGCGCTTTCCTCCTGGTGAATGGCTCAGGAGTCAGAGATTAGGGGCTTTTTACTACCTCAGCTGGGATTCCCCTTTCCCCGTCCTCCGGCAGGAATCTCATTTGTATTATCCATGGTGAACCTAGTTCGTTCTTCCTGGCACTGGGTTTAAATCCTTCACCTCTGGCCCACCATTCACTGCAATCTGTAAGAGACCAAGGAGAACACTGGTTAAGGGCTTGCCAGTCACAGATACCAGGGGTGAAAAGTTGCATTTGTGGAAGTCCCTCAGCTCCAGAGGTGATGTATAGGCTGTGAGCTGGACTCCCTGCTTGTAACTGAGACTCCCCCACACTCAGGCTGCCTTAAACCTATGTTCACCAATGCTACTGGAGTGTGGGGGAGGCTAATGTCCCTCTTCCCTTCAAAGACATCTTAAATAAGTACTAATATTAGAACTTATGTGCCTGTGACTCTGGAAGTGCAGAATATCTTCTATTCAGCAGGGTGGTGCAGTTACATAGATTTGCATAGGAAATATGCATCAAATGGCAGAGGTCTAGAAGCCTCTTTATAAGAACCCCAGCCCTCAGGTGCAAGAGAATCCCTACTGGTCTCTATCGGACAGCAACACAGTGTGGTGACTGGCCTATCAATTTACTCTCATTCTGAGCTTAGCTGTGAGAAGGGAGGAGTGGAAGGTCCTAAGGTGTCACAATAACCTAGACAGTTAATGCTGATGGGAAAAGGTGCAAATGAAAAGCCTATAACTTAAGGACCGTGTTAAGCTCATGCCTAGTAAATAGGAACAATGTGAGACTGAAAGTCAATAAGCTAGTATTGGTGTATCTGATATTAGGCCCAATTGGTATACAAAATAATGAGGGGATGGGCTGTTCCACCCACCACTGCCTTCAGGGTTTCTTACAGAAGGAGGCTTTGGGAGAAAAACTGGCTACTGGAGTTACCTTCACTATCATGGCTGCCACCCCCACCATCTCCTGGGCCTGGCCCCTCTTTGTGCTAATCCTGAGAGGTGTCCTGACCTGACCAGGTCAGAGAGAGGGATCCCGATGACATCACCACCTCCACCAGCTGTGGCTGAATCCTGCCATGTGGGATGTGGGACTTTGCCAGCTTTGTGTGTTCTTTTCCTTCCCCACTTTATTTCTTCTCTTTCCTATTCCTCTGCTTGTCCCTTCTGTCTTAAAAAGAATTTGACTTAGCTGGCCAAGACCATCCATTTTACGGCACTCCTGTGAGCCTGTGGCCAGACAGAGGTAGCTAAACCAATGCCCTAAACAGCCTGATGCTGGTACGAGTTTGCCAGGTCTCGGCGCAGTTGGTCAGACCATGTGCTGGGTCTGTGTTTTTCCAGCTGTGAGGTTGCATGTCAGAGTCAACCCCAGAGACAGAAGCTGCATTTTCTGCCTTTGCTGTTCTTTTCTCTTCCCTCTTGTTTGTCTTGTTTTGTCTTCTTAGGAAATGAGATCCGATTTAACAACAGCAACAATGACTGCTCCAGCCCCTCTCAACTAACTTCTTCTCTTCCCCCCCCCGCCCCCCGCCAAATGGACAGTTCTTACCATCTAAAGGATTGTCAGACAGGGGCTTTTTCACTTTAAAGACTCTCTCCAGCTGCAGGGAAAGGGAATAAGGGATGTTGTTAAAAAGAAAGCCTCACTTAATACTTTGCATTTCAAACACATTAACTGTTTCCCTTCATTTCTATATCTTTACTAAAAGTTTTAGAAGGCTGTTTAACGGGGTGTTTGCCATGGCACTGAGCAGGTCTTTGTGTACCAAACCCTGAACCTTGTTTAACACAGTTTAATGCTGGGCAGGGTCTGGGTTATGCCAACACTATATATTCCATCCCAGTTAACACACCACCACCTTTCAAACAGTGCATACAAATAAGTATGGGCGACAAGTGCTGTCCCAGAGGCTCTGTGCGCTTGGATGCAGAGGGGCTCCAGCTCAGGAGCTGTACCAGTGTGGAAAGCTAGGGGGCTCCCTCGCTCCTCTGATAGGCAACAGTACACAAGGCCATGGTTCTGCCAGTAGCACAGTTGGGCATCAGCATTCAGGGTAGTAGGGGCTGGGTGATGGCTATGGGGCAGATCACTGCCGCATATGTGGTGGCCCCCAGCTTGGCCAACACACTGGGGATTGAACCGGGGACCACTGGAGGTAAAAACGTGAGTGGCTACAGCTAGAGAGTCAGGCAGCCATGGGTGGGGCTGTAACAAACTCATGTTCTCTGTGGATCAGGTACAGTGGGGAACCTGTAGCACACACTCACCAGTGGGTTACAGAGTCCTGGCCAAACTCAAAGCAAACAGGAATTTTAGCTTTTACATCATTCTTGTCCCTACGGTCCTAGTGCTGGATATTACAATCTGGCCCAGTCTCCCTCTGTACGGGCACCAGTCTCCTGCAAGTGGACCTAATTGCTGGGTTCCATGGGCTTCCAAGCCATTTGGGTCTGGGTAGAATCCAGTCACTGTGTCTAGCTCTGGGATCCTATGGCACACTCCTGGGCTCATGCCCTTCCTTGGGATGTGGGGCACAGCTGCTCTAGACCCCAAAATCAGTGTCAGAGATCTCCCAATCACCCCCATCCCCCAGTCGCTTACACACTGCCCACCTAGGCACTCTGGCCTTCTAGTTTAACTGCTTCACATACAAGGTGGCAGGAAGGCAAGGCCCCCAGGCTTGGCAAAGGAATTTCTTAGCCACAGAGACATTTAAAGCTCTCAAGAGTTACAGCTCTTTGAACCAATGTCCTGTGTCTGATCTTGCCCTTCTGTGCGTCAGAGGTTCTTCAGTGTTTCCAGCTGGGCAGAGTCCCTCCGCTGAGCCCTGGTTACCTATGACAATGCACAGAGCAGAATTCTGCTCTTAAATAGGGGGCCTGTTTCCTGGCCACCAGTCATGCTTGCCCATTGTTCATGGGCTGGGACAGTAGCTGAGAGGGATATACTCTCAGCGATAGTCTCTAGGGAATCTATTTCTTAGCCATTACCTGAACAAATGTACTAATTTGGTAGGAGTTGTAATAGAAAGAAAGCCTGTGCTTCATTAACAATAAACCTGGCTGGGTGCCTTCGCTACTAATCAGGTCTGGTGGTCTTTGTGGGCAGTTCGATCGAAGTGCGCTGTGTTGGTTCTCTGGCTGAGGCAGCCCACAGAAAGAATACAGACGCAGCCAACGACTGACAACAGAAGGCATTTATATTGGCTGGCCCTGGTGCTGGTATTTGCACCAGTGAAATACTGTGCAGCAGTTTGGGGAAGAAGTTGGCATACGCATCACGTGATTCAGAGCTGAACACGGCCACCTGCACCATTAGTGGTTGCCTGAGCTGCACATTAACATCTAATTTCTGTGTTGGCTCAGATAGCTCCCCCAAAACTTCAAGACAAGATGCCGTCACCCTTACAACTGCATGGAGGGCTGTGCCAGATGAAAACAAGCTGCTGCACACAAGGCTGACACGGTTCCAATAGGTGCAAATAAGCACCGCACACTTCCCACAAGAGCTGCCTGCGTCTGGAAGAAAACAGCTACACTGGCAGTTCCTGCTAATTGCCATGACTGGCTTTGCAACATGCATTTATAGTGGACATTCGTGCACTCATGTCCAGTGCTGCTGGTCCAATGCCACAGATGGAGACTAGTGAACCTACTACAGACTTGGCTAGTAGAACTGATTCTTCTAGCTCAGGCAATAAAGGCTTATGGTCATCCAGAAGTCCCAGGTTCAATACCCCTTGTTAATAACCTATCCAGAGGTGTGGTGTTACAGTAGTAGCCACCCACTTTATTTTCTCCCTCTCCCCCCAAGCAACAGGAAGTCTCCATCCTCCCCACCTTTGCAGCAGCAGGAGGCATGGTCATCAGTGGTAGTGAGTAGGGGGCCAGATGGCTGCCACTTTGGTACTATTGGTTGCTTCCCCTGCTGTAGGATGTCTGCATTCTCATGCAGGCCTTAGTGCCTTGGTTACAGTAGGGGCAGTCCCTCCTTTCTGATTGATCTTCCCAGACTTAGGCAGATATCACTGCATGGGTTACACATGGGGCTGTTCCCTCTCTTAAAGCAATTGTATCAGGCTCTCTGAAGACTCAGGCAGACACCACTGCATCAGTTGCACTTGGGTCATGTTCTTAACCTTTTCGTCACAACCACAAGGGCTGGAAACACATTTGTTTTAAAGAAAATCAAGCTGAGATTCTGATGTCATCACATGGGTGGGAGTCAGGGTTCTAGGCACCTGCGTATTGTGCCTGTGTCAAAATCCAGACCTGAGGAAATCACACGCCACCATTTTGATAGAGCTGAATAGAGGGATACTGACTCTAAACTATGAGGGCACCATGTACCATGTATGAGTTTACCTGTTTGCCAAATGAACCATTTTATCAACCATTCTTTCCTGACAAGTCCTTATCAAATAACGTGTCAAAACACATTATAGCCTTTGGATTATTGGTTAATTGTTGGATGATAATTTGATTTCTATATAAAGTTACTCTGATTGGTGACTTAAGGTTTATAAATAGCATACACGCCTGAACAAATTATTGAGGTTTCAGATGTGTCAGAGAACTAGGGGTGGGGGGCAGATACCAGGCCTAGGAAGTTTTTTAGGACACTGAAGATATTTTTCTGTCCTCCTTTACACAGGAAAGTGCAATAAACTTGGCTATGTGTATAGAGCCCAGATTTAATAAAACCTGGTTTCTTTCTTGCTTGAGGGAATGAGAAATAGAGAAGATAGATTTATTGGCTGTCTAGTGGACTTGACACAGACTTTTCTCTGTTCCCATTAATTCCAGGTAATTGCACGTGCATATGTCGGGGTTCCCTCCCCACTCTGAACTCTGGGGTACGGATGTGGAAAGCCGCATGAAAGACCCCCTAAGCTTATATTCCACCAGCTTAGGTTAAAAATGTCCCCAAGGCACAAATTCCTTTCCTTGACCTTGGATGGTATTGCTGCCACCACCACGTGATTTAAACAAACATTCAGGGAGGGCCACTTGGAGCCCTACCTTCCCCAAATATCCCGCCAAGCCCCTTCACCCCCTTTCCTGGGGAGGCTTGAGAATAATATACCAACCAAATAGGTTAACAAGGTGAACACAGACCAGACCCTTGGGGTTTTAGAACACTAAAAACCAATCAGGTTCTTAAAAGAAGAACTTTATTATAAAAAAAAGTAAAAGAAGCACCTCTGTAAAATCAGGATGGAAGGTAATTTTACAGGGTAATAAAAAGACTTAAAACAGAGGATTCCCCTCTAGGCTTAACTTTAACGTTACAAAACAGGAATAAACCTCCCTCTTAGCATAGGGAAAATTCACAAGCTAAAACAAAAGATAATCGAACACATTTCCTTGCTATTACTTAAAATTTCTGTAATTTTAGATGTATCATTTCAGTAGGAGCTGGATTACCTGCTTGGTCTCTCTCTTTGTCTCCAGAGGGAACACACAGAGAGAACAAACAAAGCCTTCCCCCCCCCCACAGATTTGAAAGTATCTTCTTTCCCCCATTGGTCCTTTTGGTCAGGTGCCAACTAGGTTATTTGAGCTTCTTAACCCCTTACAGGTAAAGGAGGGATTTTATGCTACCCTTGGCTGTATGTTTATGACAGCATATATGTAGTTATGCACCCAAGGAGCCAAAATAGCTTATAGAATGAGAAACTGGGTCTCAGACAGCAAATGACTTTGTCAAGGTAAATAAGTATGTCACTGGCTAAGACAGAACCTGAATTCTGGTCTTTTGAGTCACTGGACAATGCCTTAACCACAAACCATTCCTCCTGCATCATGTGTTTATAGGTGGTTTCCCTGCACAGACCTCAGAGAAACCACTTCTCCAGCATCACACAACAAACAAGGGGTAGAGGAGTGTAGCGGGATGGATACCCGCTCCTGCCCTGAGGGGTTGGAAAAGCCCTGCAGAGGGCTTGGGCTGGGCAAAGTAAAACCCTGGCTGATTGGGGGAAGTGGCTGCAGCTGGGCCACACCCTAATCAGAGCCCAGATGGCCTGTATAAAGAGGCTGGGAGCCAGGGGCTAACAGTCTTTCTCTGCCTTGAGGGAAAGAAGGGCCTGGCTACAGGGAACTAGACATAGGGTACCTGTAGTGGAGCAGGGCTGGGGAGCTCCAGCCTGGATAGCCCCAGGCTGTGGCCTGGGAGAAGGCCAAGGGGTACTGGGGGTTGCAGAGGGCAGCCCAGGGCTAGGCCAAGGCAGCAGGTCCAAACCCAACCTTGCTGATGATGAGTAGCCTATACTGCAGTCTGCCCTAGAGAGTGGGGGCTAGTTGGTGACTGGCAGTGGCCTTATCGTGAGGTGGGGTTAGTGGGTGGGGGTTCCCTTGGGAGGGGAGACCTAGTGTGTGTGGGTATTGCCAGGGGGCAGCACCCAGGGCAAGGGGCACTGGGGTCCTGGGAGGGACATGGGGCCAGTGTAGATGACTAGGCAGATCACTGGCCTGCAGAGGGCATTTGAGAAGCTGGTGAGCTAATTCCCTGGATGACCAGCAGGAGGCGCTGCAGGGGTGAGTCTGGACCTCTTACAAGGAGACACAACCCAGTTCTTCTGGGTCTCAGTTTATTTCCTTAGCTTTTGCTGCTGCTGCTGCCTCTTCTTCATTCACTACACACTATCACTGCACTGAAATGCCATCCTATGTGACTACTGGCCAGGCAATTCAGCTGTATGTTTCTCAGACAGCAAATCCACCTGCAAAGGTGGTAGACTTGTTCCCAGGGGCAGTGTGACTAGGCTAAACAAAACTTGGCTCTGTGATATTAGTGGTGTGTGTTCTACCCCCAGCTAGGCTGAGTGTGATCTAGGCAACCTCTGTTGCTTTGTCTGGTGAATGGGGGACACAGGCCTTGGTCAGAGGGAAGAATGCCCACAAGTGGTAATGGCAGAACTGGCTGAAAATGAGAATTTCTGTGCTTCAGGAAAGACTGACATTTCAAAATTTGTTTAATCTTGAGTTGGGACAAAGTCAAAATATCAACTTTTGGAACAGAAAGGTCAGAAATTTCAGTTTGCCATTGTGGAAATGTATTTTGGGGTGGTTCAGCATTAACTTGTGCCTCCATGAGCTGCCACAAGGGTTCATGGAACTTGTAGTTTGGGTTTCCCCATTCTCCTCTATGGGTCAGGCTCCCTGGCTGGACTACATCTCCCATGATATAGCATGTTTATGCAACTGCCATGATGTATAACTGTGCTTTAAGTAGAGGAGAGATTGTAATGTATTGTGGGACCCAGGGACCCCAGGCTATAGAAGAGAATTGGTCTATGAGGCATCTGAACAACTCCTCTAAGGCAGCTCTGGTGCACACAGATGAATGTTGAAATGCCCTGAAATGAAACATTTTGATTCAGTTGGACACACTGAAATGTTTTGATTCAGGATGACCTGGCCTGAAACCAAACCTTTCATTTTGATTTTCCTGACAAAATTGAAATTTTCCCATAGAAAACTTAAATCTTGCAGTGACTGCATTTTCCATTAAATAATCATTTCCATGTAAAATGGCCAATCAACAATTAGAAGGGGAGACCTGAACACATAGCCTCCAGATACTCAGCTGACTGTGTTCCTATTAGGCTGGAGGGTAGTTGTTGCAGAGGGTCTCTTACATGCCTCACAGGGGCACATGTCACACTGCAAACACTTCACAGGTTGTCTGAAAATGAATGAAAGGGTCCAGGAGTAACAACAAATGGAACTCCCCATTGTGACTGGTAAAAGTTTGCAAGCACTGTTCAGAATTACTCCCACGCCATGTGAGCTGCAGGCAGCACTTAGCATTGCACTCATCAGCATGAGCATGCTCCTCACACTCCTTGACTGTTCCTTGCTGCCATCAGCGCCGTGATTAGTTCTCTCTTGAGGTTTCAGATAAAAATATATAGCCATTTCTGTAACTGCTTTTTAAACTCCTGCCAGGGTTTACTGGGGATTTACAGCCGTGGATGGATAATTCCAGATACATTAGGTTTCTCAGGAGGAAATGGTGGTTTCTGCCTTCAAATATTTCTTCTTTCAAAAGACACTGATTATTTTAAAGGCTGTGTATGCCTCGTAGAGAAGCTCACGGCACCGTTTTATTTAGAAACAATTCTGCTTGTACATCCTCGGCTTTGCATTTCCCTTCCTCCATTCTGTTTTGCCAGATGCTATCAAGCCACAGCTGCCTTAGTCTGGGGAATGGGCAGCTAGGGGAACAGCGGAGGTTTTGAAGAAGCACAAAGCCTCCAGGGAACTTTTCATGCTTTAAGGAAAATTGCCCTTGGGCACAGAAGCAATCAGAAATACCCAAATTATAATTCACGGGGAAACCGTTTCCCCGTGGAAGGGTTCTCCCAGGAGGAGTCAGCAGTGATGGAGAAGGTATAAGTCCTAAACACAGCACCCGTTCACAGTAGTGGGACGCCCTTCAGTTGTGTGGCTCCCCCTAACGCCTTTGTGGGTGCACATGTGCCAAAGGTGGTGGGAGAGCTGGGGCGGGTTAGAAATGTCGGCAGTGCTGAGCCTAAGGTGATAATTGGGTGCATTTGCTATACTGTGACATGCACACTAAAAGCCAAGGAGACAGTCTAGCAATCAAGTAAGGCACAAGTTTGCAGGCCCTGGAGGGATACTCAGCATTAGCTGAGGGCTGGAGGCAACGAATTATAGTCATTGAATATGTGTAGCTCAGCTGAGCTACAGCTAAGGAGGCGACAATGCTAAGTAGGCACAGTCCTTCCCTGAGTGCGTGGGCTGCATGCCAGCACACCCAGGCTGCCCTGTGCACGGGTGCAGGACGGAGCAGGACCACAGACCAATGGCACCCTGGGGTCACTTCCCTGTGCTTCAGGATTGGGTACTGGCTCCAGCCAATAACAGGTTTAAGAGGCAGAGCCCTGCTAATACACTGTGAAGACAGGAACTGTCCTTCCTGCCTAATAAATATCCCTAATAAAGCTGCTTGGAAACCTTTGACTGAACCATTTTCCACTGGAGAATGTGATTCTGTTGGAATGGAAATGCTTCGCGAAATTGTCAATTTCCCTAAAATCTTGTTTTGGAGAAAAAATGGAGAAAAGTTCCCATTTTGACATTTTGGAAAGGAAACATTTTGATTTTTTATGTTGAAATGACTTTGCCCTATAGACTGTTTTTATTTTGTCATATAATATAATGTGATATAATTTACAAATTCAAAACTGAAATGGAATATTTTGATGTCATCAGAACAAACTGCTTTAATCAACCCAAACATTTTTTCAGAATTTTCTTCCCCAGAGGATTTAGAAATTTTTAGGTTTCATTCTCATTCATAATGAAGCCAAATCTCAAACTCTAAATCCTTCACAAACCAGAATGTCCATTCTCTGCACAAAGCAACAAAGAGCCCTGTGGCACCTTATAGACTAACAGATGTATTGGAGCATAAGCTTTTGTGGGTGAATACCCACTTCGTCAGACGCACGCATGTCATGCGTCTGACGAAGTGGGTATTCACCCACAAAAGCTTATGCTCCAATATATCTGTTAGTCTATAAGGTGCCACAGGCCTCTTAGTCTGGATCTGTAAAAAGCAACAAACATGGCAAGCCCTCTGATACTTCATACTCTGCACAGCTCTCATCCCTAGTATCCAGCCTCTGCCTCCAGCTTTTCCCACAAGCCTAGCAAGACATAAGCAGGAATACACCACCCTATCTAGATTGGTGCTTTTGGATTTAAGACTCAACCTTGTTTGACCATCTCACTCAACAACAGAAATTCAAAATGCACCATGATCTCATTATTTCCAGTTACTCCCTTCCTTCCACATCAACCCAGACTGGGCAGGGTACCACAGCCAACGTTGTGGGTTTGAAATGAAACACTGACTCAAAAAAGAAGACAGACCAAAAAGACAAATCGCTGCTCTCTATGCAGGTGTGAACAGCAATGCAAGGAAAGTTCCCACACATGAAAGACTGATTCCTTGGCAAAATGTGAGTCACCACTGCTAGGCCCACAGAGAGAATTCCAACACACAGTAATCTGAACACTTGGATGGGCACTTTTATATAGAAACCTACACAAACAATATGCCCAAGAAGTCACCAATACAATTAACCAGCCCCAGTCCTCTACTGACTATCATGTGGGCAAGAAAATCTAAAATAATCTGGGATTCAGGAATCAGAAACGTCAGTCACACCTATGCAACGGCATACAGAAAGTCTCCCAACTTCATTTAGATTAAAATCCAACCCATTGGAAAATATTTATTCAGGATATTAACAATATCAGCAAGGGATTTCATCATTGCTATTGCTGAGTGAACTATTTACAGCACACAATAATTTTGGTTTGTGATTTATTCAGGAACAGGTCATGATGATTTTTAAGAATTAGTTTGTTTCAATTGTTCACTGTATGGTTGGAAGAAGACCTTTTAGGTGTGATTGGTGAACTAAGTAACATGGTTTGGACTCAGTTCCTTCTTTGTTTGATTTCAGCATTACAAACAGGAAGACTCCCTTCCATTTTGCAAATAATCTACGAACATTCATGATATTTGACACTTGCAATATTTGGTGTTTTTCTTAAAGCCTCAGCTTCTGGAGTCATGTTACTGTATGAGAATATTAGCTTTCATTTTTTTTAAAGTAAGTTTCTAGTCTTCATGGTTGCAGAGAAAAGCTTGGAAATGTGACCTGAGTTGGACCCTAAAGGTTCAACACCTGAAGGCAAATAAAAAGAACCTAAAATGTACAGGCAGTCCTTCACTTTGACATTCGACTTACAATGAATGGCATTTATGACATTTCTGAATTGAAACCCTGATTCGACTTACGACAATTGGGTTCTACTTTACGATGCTCGGTCCTGCAATGGACTGTATTGAGATGCCGAGTTATGACGTTTCAACTTACAATGCAATTTAAGTCCAAGGACTGCCTGTATCATTTTAAAAAAAAAAACCTCATGATTTTTAAGCCAGTCTCTTTTATTTTGGAGGTCTGACTCCAGATTTTTTAATGATTCAGGTTGATAGTACTGCAGTCATAATTTCCTGACAAATCTGCTATGTAAGTAATAAAAAGAGCATCTCAGAATGGCCAAAAGAGATCATCTGGGACAAATATTTATTCACACGAGTAGTCATCAAACTTTTGCTTCCCATAAGAATTCTTGCAAATAAAACCCAGCTCACCTGACTGCTCCTAAATAATTAAATTAGAAGGTCAGAGGTAAAAAAATCAACAGTTTTATACTGGAAACCATGAACCTGTGATTGGCTAACACAAGCCTTCTGGGAATGCAAGGGCTTATGTACAGAGGCAATGTTGAGATTCCCTCAGAAGCCTTGGCACAGAACGGGTATTTCTGTGATACCTAAACCTCTGCAAATATGGGACTAGCCAAGTATAGAGTTCAATCAATATGTTAGATAAGTTGCTTTACTGCTAATAACTTATGCAAATAGCAGAACAATTACATTGGCACACTCAAGTGCATTCCACAACCTTCCTAATCAATAACGGTTTTAACTCAGCTCGCCAAGTGTGTCTGAAAATTCAGTTCCCTAAGTACATATTGTGATAATGACAAAGGGATCCAATGCAATCAGCAAGGGAGCTGAGGTGTGGAGGGGAAAACAGCAATTCCAATCAGAGTATCCAGCCTCTTCACTGAGGGGCCAGAGGAGGGAACGGCACACCCTGCAGTGGAGAGTAGCCTGCTTGCTCAATGCCCATGGCCATTTGAGTAGAACAGAATCACACACTGCAGAGCCTCAGCCTGCTAATTATGCTGTGTGATCATTAACTATGTTCCCCAAGGTGCCAAGTCGAAGGGCAAGGAAATGTGCAAGGTGATGTGTAAGTCACTGGTGTGTGTGCTCCACGTCCCCCTCCGTGCTGATTCACAGAGACTGACTTATTATAGCCCCTAGCTACAGAGCCTTGGCTTGTTCACTCCCGCTGAACCAGTTCATGCTTTTAGCTCCGGAAGTACCCCGTGTGCAAGGGTGAAAGTAACTTAAAGGACTCACGGGTATGCTGGAGTCCTGCGTGGGGGCGTGGCCTCAACCGGAAGAGGCATGGCCTCACCTGGAAGAGGTGAGGCCTTTCAAGATTCAAAGGCCCTGGGGCTCCAGCTGTGGCTGGGAGCCCCAGGGTCTTTAAATCACCCCGGAGCTCCGGCGGTGATTTAAAGGGCCCAGGGGTCCCTGCAGTGGCAGGAGCCCCAGGCCCTTTAAATTCCCGCCTGAGCCCAGCTGCAGGAATCCCGGGGCTCCGGCAGGGATTTAAAGGGCCAGAGGCTCCAGCCACTGCGGGGAGCCCTGGGCCCTTTAAAGCACCGCCGGAGCTCCAGCAGCGGGTCTTGGGTGGCGCTTTAAAGGGCCTGGAGCTCCCCGCAGGGGCCGGAACTTCGGGCCCTTTAAATCCCTGCCAGAGCCTGGCTGCCAGAGCTCCAGCGGTGATTTAAAGGGCTTGGGGCTCCCTGCAGGTGCTGGGGCCCTGGGTCCTTTAAATCACCACCGGAGAAGCCGGTCCAGTCCGGCACGCTGTACCAGACCGTACCGGCTTACTTTCACCTCTGCCTGTGTGTCAGTCAGTATGGCAGCCATCACAAATGTATGCTGGAAAGCATGACTTCAGGTACCCCTACAGGCTCTGGATGAGCTGCAATCAAAGGCTGGCTCTACACACTGATTCCAGTATAAATCTAATGGTAAGGGTGTGATGCAGTTAACACAAGCCCTAGTGTGGCTGCAGTTATACCAGTATAAAGGTGCTTTATCCCAGGCTAGCTCTACTGCCTGTATGGGGGTAGATACAAGGCACCTTTATTCAAATATAACAGTGTGCACATCAGGGGAATTGAACTATATGTATTTGACTTTTGAATGTCACCTAATTCCACTGGCCGCCTTTGAAAATCTCACCCTCAGCGCTGGACCCTGCTCCCAGTAAGAAAACAACAAAAGTCACATTGACTTTGAGGGACACAGGAGCCTCAAGGAGCAAGGCTGGCATGGGGCAGACTTTTTAGAAAATGAATTAGTGCTAGTAAATTGTCAGTGGCCCTCTTTGAGCTGCAGTTCAGCTTCTCTGTCACCCAGCCAAACAGTTAATTCAGGAGACTGGGAGTCAGGTCTAGAAATGGCTACAAAATCAAAACTTTCCTTGTGAAAAATTTCATGGGAAACATGTCCTTTTGAAATTTGTCTGCTGAAAAACTCCAGTTTCCTGTGAGAAATTCCTCAACAAATTTAAAACAATGTTTTCATTTTATTTAGTTTTGAGCCACTTCAAAATGATGTTTTTGTTTAGTTTTGACTTGAAACATTTCTTTTCAACATTTGAAAAATAAGCATTTCAATTTTTCATTTTCAGTTTTTGGATTTGTAGGGTTTTTTCCCCTTTCTCTCCCTTTTTTCCCCACTAGAAAAAAAACAGGAGGAAGGTAAAAAAGAGGGAGAAAAGTGAGGGGAAAACAATGTTTGAATTTTTTTTACTGTTTTTGAAAAGCGAAGGAGAAAGGAGAGAGAGGGGAAAGGTCCAATTCCTCCAAATAAATCTTTTCCTGGACATTCGAATGACTCAATGAGTCAGATGACACTGGGCAGGGGCGGAGAAGTGAATGGATAGAAAGAGCAAGGCAGTGCTTGTATTGACTGATTTGATTTTCAAGGCCAGGCCCCAGGCTAGCAGGGTAACTGTTTACAGGTGCACAGCAAACAGGCCAGTGAAAGATTCAGGCCGATGTAACTGTGGTTGTCCCAGTTTTGGGTTTGCTCCTCCCCAGGGACGTGATGCAGAGCAGCAAGGAGGGGCATTGTTTGAAGAGTGAGACAGCAGTGGTATGGGCCTCATGACAGGGCTTTGGATACCACAGGAGCTTTCCTTCTGCCCCTTGACATTTGAGCTCAATCATTGCTTCAGACAGCAGAGCTAGCTCTGGCAGTAGGATGGCATGTGGCAGGACACATTGCTGACAGGGGTCAGGGCTGTCAGGCTGAAAGCTTCATGCTCTTCTATGGATTTCCAGCTCTGTTCAGAAGCCTGATCCATTCTGTAGGGGCCTGCAGTTATTCCTAGCCCTTGGAGAACAAGCACATCCCCACTAGCACACACGGATCCATCCCATGTACTGAGCGTCAGTCCCGCAGTCTCACCGGTGGGGCATTTCATGAAGTATCAGCCCTCTGAGAATGATGATTTCCCACGAGCAATAGAACACTCAGTGTGTGCGCCCCAGGCACTGCTCTACCTCAGTGGGCCGGGGGGCCTGTGCTTGTAGCCACATGTGTCGGGGAAGGCTTGTTGTGTGGGGATTTGCAGCTTGCTATCAAGCAAATAATTGAGTGTGGGGGGTGATTAGAAAAAGCCCTGCTAGGACAGCACAGCTGGCTCTGCAGCAGGGTCTCGCAGGAACCATGATGAGCAAACAGCCGGAAATGTATTCCTCTTCACCAACAGCCTTGGATTCAGCTATGCTCCAAGCCCTTCTGCGTTGTGTTCCAGGGAATATTTGGGCGCTGGCGGTTTGCTAATGCAAATCCTCTGCACAAGCCCATTTTAAATGTGAATACTTCAATATCCCCTGGAAGAGAATTCCAAATCCCATGTTAGTCACATTAGAAATTCATGCTGTGTTGCTTAGTGACCTAAATCACTAGTTGGGAACAGAACCAACACAGTGGAGATTTTGAAGGTAGCATGTTAAATATTTGCAGTGTGGCTCAGTGGTTGGGGTCCTGTCTCATCTCCTGCTCTCCCCTCCCAGCAGCTCCTTCCTTGCACCGTCAATGGTGCATCAGTGAAAGCGGGAGTGGACTCTTCTGAGACTCCACCTTTCTTTGTACAGACATCACTAACTACCTCAGCTCCTTGACACAAATGCGCCAAAGGCAGGGACTTCAAACCCGGGAGAACCAGGCAGCTCTGAATTTGCTTTGCTGACTTTTGTTCTGCAGAGTGAGAGGAGACCCCTGGACAGACTGGCTCCCTAGCTCCATTAGGGTGATAACCAGGGCCTGGCTGAAATGAGCTGACACATGTAACATGCGTGGGCAGCTGGGCAGACCGAGCTACTTTCCAGCTGTGAATTTCTTAACATTTTTGGATTAAACCAAAAATTTTACACATGACCCTTTTGTCTTCTTCCTCCTGGGGTTTGTCTACTTCCCCCAGCCTGTCTTTCACCTCAGCCTCACAGATGGTATCTATCTAATCCAGCGGTTCTCAAACTGTGGGTTAGGACCCCAAAGTGGGTTGCAACCCCATTAAAATAGGGTTGCCAGGGCCAGCATTAGATTTGCTGGGACCCAGGGATGAAGCTGAAGCCCGAGCTCCATCCCCACCCAATGCTAATCTTCTATGATTCTATGATTTGCAGGTGTTGTACAGGCGAAACAGCCTGTCAGAGTAAAGTGCCACCTTGAGACACTGGAATGTTGTGTCCTCCCCGATATCTGTGCTGGGTTTAAAAAACGTCAGTCAGTTAAAATTGTTTCCAAGTTGATGGAATGCACAAGAATGCCCCTGTAACACCCAGTGCTTTCAGCACCAACCCTGCTTCCCATGGTGAGGAGAGACTAGCTTCCACACCCACTAGTTCTGAATGTGTACATTACTGCTACCAGCTGTAGGTCCCATTCTTCCATCTGTTAAAGACAGTCATAGTCTCAGTGTTTGCCTAAATCAACCCTTCTTTTGCCTCTCCTGCTGACTTAGCCTCTGTCTCTCATTGAGGTGGATTAATTACGTCGACGGGAGAACACGCTCCCCTCGACATAGTGCATCTTCACCAGATGTGCTAAACCGACACCGCAGCATTTTGATTTAGCGCGCTAGTGAAGACAAGCCCGAGTGAGGAAGGGAAGCTGAGTGCCCCGGTATTGTTTGTATCACTTTTTTTAGGTGATGTTTCCCACCTGTCATGGTCATAGACTCCTAGACTTTCAGGCCAAAATGGATCATCATGATAATCTAGTCTGACCTGCACATCGCAGGCCACAGAACCTCACCCACCCACTTCTGTAATAGATGCATAACCTCTGGCTGAGTTACTGAAGTCCTCAAATAATGATTTAAAGAATTCAAGTTACAGAGAATCTACCATTTACTCTAGTTCAAGCCAGCAAGTGACCCATGCCCCATGCTGCAGAGGAAGGAGACCCCCCTCCCCCCCCGGGTCTCTGCCAATATGACCTGCATGGAAATTCCTTCATGACCCCAGAGATGGTTATCAGTGGGCAAGACCACCAGCCAGACACCTAGGAAAGAATTATTGGTAGTAACTCAGAGCCCTCTCCATCTAGTGCCCCAACACCAGCCATTGGGGATATTTGCTAATAGAAGTTGCAGATGGGCCATATGTTATTGTCAACTTTCTCAAGCTTGGTCTTGAAACAGGTTAGATTTTTTTTTTTGCCTGCAGTATTCCTTCTGAAAGGATGTTCCAGAACTTCACTTCTCTGATGGTTAGAAACCTGCATCTAATTTCAAGCCTAAACTTGTTGATGGCCAGTTTATAGCCATTTGCTCTTATGCCAACATTGGCTCTTAACTAAAATAATCCCTCTTCCTCCCTGGTGTTTACCCCTCTGATGTATTTATAGAGAGCAATCCTATCTCTCCTCAGCCTTCGCTTTGATAGGCTAAACAAACCAAGCTCCTTAAGCAACAGAGGGTCCTGTGGCACCTTTGAGACTAACAGAAGTACTGGGAGCATAAGCTTTCGTGGGTAAGAACCTCACTTCTTCAGATGCAAGAAGTCTTGCATCTGAAGAAGTGAGGTTCTTACCCACGAAAGCTTATGCTCCCAGTACTTCTGTTAGTCTCAAAGGTGCCACAGGACCCTCTGTTGCTTTTTACAGATTCAGACTAACACGGCTACCCCTCTGACACAAGCTCCTTAAGTCTCCTTTCATAAGGTAGATTTTTCCATTCTTTGAATCATCCTAGTAGCCCTTCTCTGCACCTGTTCCGGTTTGAATTTATCTTTCTTCAACAGGAAAGACCAGAACTGCACATAGTATTCCAGATGAGGTCTCACCACTGCCTTGTATAATGATATTAACACTTCCCTGTCTCTGCTGGAAATACCTCGCCAGATGCATCCTATTATTGCATTAGCTTTTTCATGGCCACATCACACTGGTGGCTCATAGTCATCCAAGTCTTTCTCCTCCTCTGTCACTTCTGTGCGGGGAGACTTTGGCAAGGGCAGCTTGACCCTGCATCCTTCCTGATAAGAATGGTGTTGAAGTTGCTGATACATAATGTAGTAGTTTTGGGCCACGGTCGGCCTTCAGCGGGGCTGTGGAATAGCCCACCGCCTCGCTACTGTCCGAAAAGAGCCCCGAGCCCCAATCAGGCTGGGGTAGTAATCACACAATTAGGCCAATACCCGGGCCCTTAAGCAGGGACTGGGTCGGAGTTGGTAGTAGCCCAGGCCCTAGGCCAGGGCAGGGCAGCAAACCAATAGTCAAGCAAGTACCCAGGCATACTGATTAATCATCATACAAACTGGTTAATCAATAGTCAGAAGGAACCTCTTGCTTGAAACTGCTTACTTAACAAGGTTTCTTTAAGGGACATGTCATTCTATTACTAATGTATAAATAAGGGGAAAAAGCTTGAGATAGTTGGACTTGTTTGGGGACTCTTTTGGACTCTCCCTCTGGATACATCTTGCAGTCCCCACCTGCAGACGGAAGATTTGGCCACCGGAAGCCTGCCGCTGTGTCACTCGAGAGCCACACTCAGCTTTGGTAATTATCAAGGGTTGGGGGTGTTTTACTAACCTGTTGCGGATGTGAGTAAGCGCTTGAGACTAGTAAAGTTTAGCTTTAAGTGAAAGCACTCTTGTGTTGTCCTGTTTTTGCCAGCCATCTATCGGTCGGACAGCCATGTCTCCCCTGATTTATTTCCTGACACCTCCTCGCACAGAGTAAAGTTACCAAGAGCTTTGGGTTGAAAGAACCCCGGGTAACAACTTCCAACTGATAAATCCCCAGTTTATAGCTAAAATCCTTGTTGTTAGTCCCTAAGTGCATGACCTGGCACTTCGCACTATTAAATTTCATCCCATTTCTCCTACTCTAGTTTTCAGGGTCATCCAGATCGTCTGATATTCCAGTCCTCCTCCATATTAACAATACCTTCCAACTTTGTGTCATCTGCAAATTTTATTACCACACTCCCACTTTTTGTGCCAAGGTCATGAATGAAAATGTTAGATAAGGTTGGTCCCAAGACAAATCCTTGAGGAACTCCACTAGTAACCTCCCTCCTGCCTGACAGTTCACCTTTCAATATGACCCATTTTAGTCTTGCCTTTAACTAGTTCCTTACCCACTTTTTGAGTCTCTTATTAATTCCCATCTTCTCCAGTTCAACTAAGCTGGAAACATGCTGTGAGGGAGGGGGGCCTCCGGCTCGCTTGTCCCTGTCCCCTGCATCCAGGCCCAGGCGGGGAATGGACGGGGTAGGCCACTGCCACATCCCCAGCTGGGTTCTCACAGGCAACCACTGTGCTGCACAGAGCAGCAATCTGGAGCGGGACAGGGGCCGAATGTGCCAGGGAGCAGGTGCAGAAGGAGAAGGACAGAGCCGCTCTACCTCCCTTGAGGGGGGGCACTTGACCTCCCATGCTCCTCTCATGCATTGCCAATGCCTGTACAAACACTGAACCAAAAGACAGTCTATGGTGAATGTAGGAATTGTGGCAATATTTATATGACTCCTGTGTTCACCTCTATTTCTCTGTGAGCTTTGCATTGCTATTCACTCAGTGTGACGGGAAGGGATGAGGTGTTTGATTTGGGTAGTGGCCTGGTTGGAAACCAGAGTCATTGAACTCTAGTCAGTTTGTTACATCGATGAATGGAGGACCAGGAAGAGACAATGGGAACCCCAATGGCAGGGGCTTTCACACCTAGTGACCACCAGCCAAGCGGAAAGAGTTTCCCCCACCTCTCTGCAGGGAAGCTGGAGAACAAAGAGGAAAGGGGTCAGGGTTAAGTACTGAGCTCACAGAGTCTGTCTACACAGCTAAGAAAAACCCAAAGCTGGCTCAGGCCAGCCGACTTGGGCTCGTGGGGCTTGGGCTGCAGGGCTGTTTCATTGCTGTGTAGACTTCTGGGCTCAGGCTGAAGCCTGGGCTCTAGGACCCTGTGGGGTGTGTGACAATGTCCCTGCCCCAAAGCGCTTACAATCTGAGTGCCACACAAGAGACAAGAGATGGATCTAGACAGACAGGGAAGTACAATGAGACAATCTGGTCACCAGGACAGGCAGTGGTATCAGCACACCAGCAGCTTCACTATTGTCACATTTTCCATAGGCACCATGGCAGAGTGTTTTTTAGAAGGGATTTGAAGGTGGGGAGGGTGACATTTACAGGGAGCCTCCAAAGCGCAGGGGGCATCCTGGGAGAAAGCATGAAGGGACAGGTCTGAAAAAATAACAAATGGGTGCTGGGAATAGATCAAAGCCCACGGGGGCCGTATCAGTGCACCATAGTAGGGTCCAGATGGCCAGTTAGTGCAGGGCAGGTTAGAGCACTAGAGTGCTGCAGATTTACACCCCAGCTTGCGTCCAATAAGTCTTTGTGTGGACAAGCCCGAAGACTTTGATTCGTTGTGATTTGATTTATTACAGCTAGATACTTTTAATGCACAATGCTATCTTCATCCATTTAAGCTTTATAAACACCCTCCTATAAACTGTTGTTCCTTTGCTCTCTGTCATAGAATCATAGAATATCAGGGTTGGAAGAGACCTCAGGAGGTCATCTAGTCCAATCTCCTGCTCAAAGCAGAACCAATTCCCAACTAAATCATCCCAGCCAGGGCTTTGTCAAGCCTGACCTTAAAAATCTCTAAGGAAGGAGATTCCACCACCTCCCTAGGTAACCCATTCCAGTGCTTCACCACCCTCCTAGTGAAAAAGTTTTTCCTAATATCCAACCTACACCTCCCCCACTGCAACGTGAGACCATTGCTCCTTGTTCTGTCATTTGCTATCACTAAGAACAGTCTAGATCCATCCTCTTTGGAACCCCCTTTCAGGTAGTTAAAAGCAGCTATCAAATCTCCCCTCATCCTTCTCTTCTGCAAACTAAATAATCCCAGTTCCCTCAGCCTCTCCTCATAAGTCATGTGCTCCAGCCCCCTAATCATTTTTGTTGCCCTCCGCTGGACTCTTTCCAATTTTTCCACATCCTTCTTGTAGTGTGGGGCCCAAAACTGGACACAGTACTCCAGATGAGGCCTCACCAATGCCAAATAGAGGGGAACGATTATGTCCCTCGATCTGCTGGCAATGCCCCTACTTATACACAGGGCTGCCGAGAGTGGGTTCGGGCCCCAGTGAAAAAAAATTTCGGCCCCCCCAGCAAGGGCGGACCGGCTAAACAGGGCTGATGAGAGGTGGGGGGGGGAAGCCGGGGAAGCTGGGCCCAGAATTTTTTTGGGCCCCCCAGCAAGGGTGGACTGGCTAAACAGGGCCGATGAGAGGGGGGGAAGTTGGGCCCCAGACCCCTTTCCGGACCGCCGGGCCCCGGTAATTTGTACGGCTTCCCCCCCATTCTTGTCAGCCCTGGTTGTGACCTAGTGAATGGGGTCGCAGCACCATTCAGGTTTGGCCCAGCTGCCCCTCCTCACTATGAAGGGGCTGCTGGGTGAAATTGGAGTGAGTGGCTTGTGACATGTTACATAGGGTCTGTAGCGGGGTGGACACCCGCTCCTGCCCTGAGGGGTTCGGAACAGCCCTGGGAGAAGGCTGGTGCAGGGAGAAGCAGCTACTGGGCTGATTGGGGAAGTAGCTGCAGCTGGGCCACACCCTAATCAGAGCCCAGATGACCTGTATAAAGAGGCTGGGAGAGAGAGAAGGGCCTGCCTGCAGAGAGCTAAGACAGAGTACCTGAGAGGAGCAGGGCTGGGGAAAGGCTGAAGAGCTGGGGAGCTCCAGCCTGGAAAGCCCCAGGCTGCGGCCTAGTATTAGGCCAAGGGGTACTGGGGGTTGCAGAGGGCAACCCAGGTGTAGGCCAAGGCAGCAAGTCCAAACCCAACCTTGCCTGTGATGAGTGGCTGATACTGCAGTCTGCCCCTGGGCGTGGGGCTAGATGGTGACTGGCAGTAGCCTTATTCTGAGGCGAGGTGGGGTTAGTGGGTGGGGGTTCCCCTGGGAGGGGAGACCCAGTGAGTGTGGGTACTGCCAGGGGGCAGCACCCAAAGCAAGGGGCACCAGGGTCCTGGGAGGGACACGGGGGCCAGTGCAAAGGACAAGGTGGATCACCGGCCTGTAGAGGTCGCTCTGGGCTGGACAGAGCTGATTCCCCAGACGACCAGCAGGAGGCGCTGCAGGGGTGAGTCTGACCCCTTACACGGTCACAGTGCCATGTCATAATGCCTAGCCCTCCAGGACAATAGCAACCATCAGGTCAGGGTGGGGTCGGTCTCCAGTGCCATGTGAAAATTTGTGTTGTACATCTCCTTTTGTCAATGCATAATATGCGTGAAAAGGCACCAGACATACACCTAAAGGCTGTAGTCGCCTCTCTTGACCACCTATTAGCTCTGCCACTAATCTTGCTGTTTGTCATTCAAACATGTTACTCAAAACACCTGTCAATGCAGCTTCACAAAATTTGTCTTTCTGCAATGTTACGTGTTTCTTTAATATTTCCTTTTATGGCCCAAATTTTCAGGAGACCTCCTTATGTGAGGACACTTCCTTTTTTTAAATGGAAAATCAGGATTTTCCCGTGTGCAATAGATAATTGTGCATGTAGATGCACTGGTATGTAGACTTGTATGTTTGTGTCTGATCTCTTCTGGAAAGTAAAAATTTCTTGCAAATCTTCTCCTTCCATATACATCTTTTGTTTGGTAATTTAATTAGAGCTTTCTCATACAGTGCAGTATGAGAACTGAACCACAGTAGTTCAGTGTTTTCTTTCTACTGTTGTCATGAGCATTTTCTAAAGGGCCTAGAGAATGGCCAGTGATAATAAGCTGTGACTTTTTGAAAATGTTCTCAAAGCTTCAATGGTTCTGTTGAAACATTGGCCTTTGGTTAGCTTTTACAATAAGAACTAAATGTTTATATTAATTGCTGATACAAAATGTTACAAAGTATGTTTAATTGATATGGTTAAAAACCAGTGTCTATGCTTTTTAAGAAAGTTTTAAAGAAAGGTATTGTTGATATCAGATTGCATATAGCTCCCTGCTAGTGTTGTGTAGATCTGCTGTGTGTCAGCTGGGAGTAGCTTTTCTTCTTGCTACTTAAGCAATGCCTAAAGTGACTGATATTTCACAATATGCAGAATGCACCAAACAAAACAGAATCCCAAGCCATGAAGCCACTTCCATTCTAAAGGTATGTCTACACAGGGATAAAAACCTGTGGGTGGCTCAAGTGAGCTGTTTCAGGATTGCAGACATCAAAAATTGATGTGTAGATGTTCGGGCTTGGGCTGGAGCCCAAGCTCTGGGACCCCATGAGGGTGAAGGCTCCCAGAGCTCAGGCTCCAGCCCAAGCATCTACACAGCAATTTTTAGCTCTGTGATCCTGAATCAGCTGACCTGGGCCAGCCGCAGCTGTGCTGCGGGCTTTTATCTTCATGGAGAGGTACCCTAAGGGACTTATGAATAACATACATCACACATGCGCCGACTTTCCAAAGTGCCAGGGGGTGCTTGACCCTCGGCTCTGACCCAAGCCCCGCCCCCGCTCTGCCTCTTCCCACCATCTCCCCCTAGTGAGCCACATCCTCGCTCCTCCCCCTCCCTCCTCCCCAGCCTCCTGCAAGCTGTGAAACAGCTGTTTGCAGCAGGTGGGTGGGTGGCGTGGGAAGGGAGGGGGAGGCACTGATCCACGGGGCCCACCAGCAGGCAGGAGGTGCTGGGGAGGTGGAGGGGAGCTGATGATGGGGGGCTGCCAGTGGGTGCTCAGCACCCACCATTTTTCCCCCATGGGTGCTCCACCCACGAGTCGACGCCTATGATCCACCACAAAATAATATGGAGAAATATGGGGTCAGATTGTGATGCTGTAACTTCTGATAAGTAGTACCTTAAACCACAAGTGGTCCCAATGAAGTAAACGTGGATATTTGTGCAGTGAGGAACCATTCAGTATGAGTAAGGGCATTATAATCCACAATAAAATGAAATATTGAAATAATAAAAATTGAAAGAATGAAATAATAGTCCACAATAAGATGAAAATATTGGGGTAATCTAATGTTTTTATCCTTCATTTCCTGAAACGTTGATAATTCTAAAAAATAAAAATATCACTCAGATTAGCATCCAAATGCTAAGGTCCAGGCCAATCCTTGGTCCTATCAAGGTGGGGAACACAATATATGCCCTAACTCAGCAAGTCACTTAAGATCATGCCTAATTTTAAGTATGTCAATAGTTCCATCAACTTCAATGGGACTACATGAATGTTTAAAATTAGGCATAAAGTCTTTCGGGCCTGGTCTATATTTTTGTTCTGTTTGTACAGCACCTAGCACAATGGGACCCTGGTCCATGACTAGGGCTGGTAGATGCTACCACAATAAAAACAATAATATACTTACATACCTCACTGAATTGGAGTCTTACTTTTCTACCCTAGGAAGCTGATGGATTCCACTGTGTTTCAGACCCTCCAAAAGATGTCACAGTTCAGCCCTTAATAATTTTTCAACTCCAGCTTAAATAATCCTAAATTGTTCCTACAAATCCTTCCCTTAAAATTAATCCAGAATCTAAGAGCCATACAGCACACACAGCTACCTTTTTATTTGTTATAGAAGCATGTGTATGGTTAATCCCTTCTCTTTGTGATCTGCATTGGTTGTAACTAACCAGTTTTCTTCAGTATAAGATTTTGGTTATGGTACATATAGCCCTTAATTATCTAGGCCAATGGTATTTTAATACTTGTCCCTTACCTCGTTTGCCTTGAAGGAAAATAAGGGGAGGGACAATGCCTAAAGTACCTGTAATGCAAATGAGTTTGGATGGCTTTGATCTCCATCTGAGGCTCCTTTCCAAAGACAGGCCAAGGGAGGGTCTTGTAGGTTTAGGGATCTTGAATATGACACTTCCTTTTCAGAGTTCCTCTGTGGCTGTCATCAAAATTATCTGTAAGGCCTTTCTACTCGGGTCAGTGCATGTTTTGTACATAAATAAGAGCACTAAGAAAACATGGGAGCAGTAGGGTAAACAGCAGAAGGAAATATTTTATTAAAGTAAGCAGCATGGAACATATGTCCGTATACAAATGTCTCTGGATCTCTGGGCCTAGTCTCCATGGATCCCAGGTACTATGAGTCAGGAGTCTACAACATCTTTACCACCTAGCAGAAGATGAATCTGAAGTTCTGTGAAGTGAACCATGTAGAGTTTCCAGGGTCCCCCCACCCCCAGATCCCACAACAGGATAAGGCAGCCCAAAGAAAGCAAAAAAATTAAAACAACTTTACAATTTCAGCCTAGTAATGGAAACAGAAAAGCATGGACTGGTTCCTGGAGTAATGACAGGTAGAAAGGTGTATGAAAAATAATTGAGACGCTGATGGGAGGGAAGCTGCACTGTTGACAAGCACTGAAATACAGGAATATGGCAGTGATTTCAAAGGTCTGTGGAGACAAGCGACAATGAGGACAACAGAAGAAAAATATTAAAATGAAAGAACTGAGTATAAACACGATATGTATATTGCTTTTTAAACTGTGTGGTCACTTGGTAGTGATGGTCCCTGAAGCAGATACCTAATGGTCCAAGTCCTTTATCAGAATAAATGATAGGGCAGTTTATACACAAGCACATGCTAAACATTTAGCTCTATTTTTCCCCTTCCCTGCTATGTGTTAGAAACAATAATTGCAATATAGAAGGAGAGCAAATTCACAGCAAGTTCTGGTAAGGGATTACCATTTTCAGGAATAATTAATTTAGTGTCCATACTCAGGGAGAGACACAATCTTGTCAGTAACATCTTTGCAACACAGCTGAATTAGGAGATTTTCTGGAAGGGACTGTTCTAGCACATTCATTATTAAAATGTATGACTCATCAGACATGGTACAGTACAAAATATACAAGAAATGTGGTGACTTGCTTGTGACTTTATTGGAAGTAATTGCATACTGCAGCATGGGGAAAATCTGTGCTATGGCTTAAAAGGGCTTGATCCTACAAATTAAGTAACCTTCGCTTTGTTTGACAGGGTTAGTAAGTAAGACTGTGGTAAATGATTCAATAACTGTCCATTAAAAGGTTTCTTGTACTCTTTTCTGGAGCATCTGCTATTGGCCACTGTCAAAGGCAGTATACTAGACTAGATGGACCACTGATCTGCTCTGGTGTGACGGTTACTTTGTTCCATTTGAATCCAAATCTTCAGAAATGAAACAGAGAATTAATCTGTTGCCCTAATCTAGATCCCTAACCAATGGATATCTGGCTTTATTGTATTTTTTGACTTGGAGTAAAGCAAAATGTTTCTACATGCTATAGGGATTCCGGAGATTCTGTTTTAGGCCACCAATGTACATGCCATCAAATTTGTAATATTTTAGATTTTGTCTCTGAATTTCAAAAAGACCTCAAAGTTGGACTCAACTTTGCACCTGCATTTTTCTGCCTGCAAATAATTGCAGCTGTACTTTACAGCACTTAGTTGTCCAACTATCTGAGTTGCAAATGGTGTCAGGTAGATAGACATCACTAGGCTATAAAATAAGCCCACAATTACTTTAGTCTTCAAAACTGTGCCTCCAATTATGTGCGGCTATAAAAGTCTACACCAAATATCAGTTTTTCTGAAAGAGAAGGGGTTTAATGTGCAAATGCTCACCCCAAAGGAAAATAAACTATATTAAATAAAATTCTTAAACAATTTTATAAGATCTTCATGTTGATCATATAATAGCTTGCTCTTATACAAAAGCTACTCATGCAGTTGTAATGATACAGAAGCACCCAGAGCTGCCGAGAGCGGGTTCGGGTCCCGGTGAAAAAAATTTTTCAGACCCCCCTCCCTCTCCCCCCAGCAAGGGTGGACCAGCTAAACAGGGCCGACAAGGAGGCGGGGAAGCCGGACCCCCTTCCGGACCGCCGGGCCCCGGTAATTTGTACCGGCTTCTCCCCTCTCGTCGGCCCTGCTTATATAGCCCAAAATGCTGTTAGCCTTCTTGGCAACAAGGGCACACTGACTCATATCCAGCTTCTTGTCCACTGTAACCCCTAGGTCCTTTTCTGCAGAACTGCTGCTTAGCCACTCGGTCCCTAGTCTGTAGCAGTGCATGGGATTCTTCTGCCCTAAGTGCAGGACTATGCACTTGTCCTTCCTGTCACTGCTTATCTATCTTTAAATTCTGCTTTGGTGAATAAAACTTATATATTTATAGCTAGGCTTGGAAGGATTTGATTTTTATTGGTAAATGTCGGTAAACGTACATTCACTGTACACACAGAAACCAACAAAAGTATTTCCAGAGATGATGATTGAAATGTACAACTACGCTGAGTAAGAAAACTGCTGCTTCAGAACTTATTAAAGTTCTATTTATTTACTTTCTATATTTTGACACGTGATGCTGACAATTTGTGTTTTTAATGGCTATAAAGCTTTAACTTTTTGAATCTTAACATCCACTGTCATTAAATAATTGTCCAAGTGTCCCTGTTACCTGACCCCCTTAATTTTCTACAACTGTGAACGTTTAAATAGATAAACATAAAAAAAAATACTTAAACCCCCTCATTTTGTGCGGGTGTCACAATTTTTATTGATCCAAATAGAAAAAAATATTGAAAAGAACTATTGATATTATCAGTCTGAATGAATCCCCCCAAGCCTGTTTCTAAATATCTGAAGCCTGTTTTTTTAGAAAAGGACCTCAGAATTCAACCACCACTGAAATGGGCAACTGGCGTATTAAATTCCTGCAGCCAGTGTGCCTGCTTTACACCATATTCATCCTCATGCTTTGGCACCGGGCTGACACCACGTCTCAATCCCTCTGCTAAAACCTCTTTGCTCTCGGTACATGGCTCATTTACTCTCCCACAGCTGGGAGGGCTGAACTAAGCTTTCTTCAGTGCCCCATGGATGCTGCTGCCTGGTTGGCATTGCTGGGCTCACCCTTCCAGGTGCTCAGAGTATGCCCTTTGCACTTCCCCATCCACGTGTCAGTCTTTTGGGGGGAAGGGTTCAGTGCAGCCTGTGATATGGGGATCCTGGTGTTATGCCCACTGGGGTCACAATTCACCTAGTTGTGTCCAAAACCACTGCTCACTCTTTGACTGAGGCATCACAAGATTTGTGGTGTCAGGCAAGTGCTGCCAGGAACCAACAAAAAGCAAAAGTTGGGAAGAGCTGCATGCAAAGGTATAGCAACAGCTGAGCTGACTGCAAAAGAGTCTCATTAATGGAAACAGATGGCTCCTGAACCCAGCTCTACCTGGCAAATTAGATACAATTATTTCAGTGATTTCAATTCTGCTATTAAAAATGAGAGAAGCAAAGCTCTACAGAACATATGTCACCCAGTTAGTCAGGATGCGTAAAGAGTCATTTTCCCTTTAATTGCCTTGATTTATTCCAGCTTTACTGGATGTAAATCTGAATCCCCCTTCATTTACTCTTTCATTAGTGAAACGAACTGATTCTTGTATGCCTTACACAATCCTCTCCACTGGGTTTGTCTTCAGATCGCGTTTCTGACGCAGCACTAGGCTCTGAGCAGCCGTTCAACACCCAGGCAGGAAGAAGTGGTAGCCTGTTCTAGGTGGAAGGTCGAACAGCTCCTGGAAAGGCAAGTGGCCTGTGGTCCTACCATGAGGCCATATTTTACCAGGGACACACATTAGCTTTACAACAATTGTCAGTATTCTCTATTCCTCCTTGGAAGCTGGTGCCATATTTGCTTTCCTCCAATCTCTGGGGCTTCTCGGTTTCTCCAGAACTTTTAAAAAAGATTTGCCAGCATTGTCTAGAATCCTAGGGCTAGAAGAGATCGCAAGGGTCATCTAGTCTAATCCCCTGCCAAGATGCAGGATTTGTTCTGTATAAAAGGTTCATCATTAGTTTATTCCAGCTTCACCCTGGATGCATGTCCTCTAGACCATTTGATTTGTCTGGGCATTGGCCAAAGCCAGAGAAATAAATGGCTAGATTGCCATTGAGTTAAATGGGGTTTGGAAAGTACGCATGCTTTCCAAATTCAAAAGCTTAGTATGTCAGCCATTTTTGAGTCATCCTTAATTTAGAATAATAGAAGATTAGGGTTGGAAGAGACCTCAGGAGGTCATCTAGTCCAATCCCCTGCTCAAAGCAGGACCAACACCAACTAAATTTACTGCTCTGAACCCCTCACTTTCTTTTTAGTGCTTGCTCCTTGGACCTTGCTCACAAGACACCACACTCTGCTGGTCTCTGCATTTGTGCATACTGGGGTGGAGTGCACAAGACGCTACCAACCATCACTTGTGCCTCTCATGTCGCCATTGGCCACAAGTGCACTATGCACTCTCCCCTTGGTGCTAGACATTCAGGTAGGGGCAGGGCAGGTCATTTTAGGAGCAATGCATTGGCTGTTCTCCTGGAGTGGAATCCGGGCCCCACTGACATCAGTGGGAGTTTTGCCATTGACATTGGTGAGGCTAGGATTTCACCTCTAAAGCTTGCTCCACAGTGCAGCAATCCAGGTCAGTGGATCTGCACAGGAGCCCATCCCTGGCCTTTGGTCATTCCTCTGAGTAAACCCCAGTCAAAGGCAAGTCAATGCCTGGGCAGTGGAGATTCTCTATGGGTTTTGTTCTGTTCACGGCCTTATTTCCCTTTCACCTGGCACTAATATGGGCCTATGGATGAGTAGTAAGACTAAGAGGACCTTGCACCCTGAGTCTGCGGGATCCTGCAGCAGATATGTCTTTACCCCTTGCGGCCTTTTCTTTCCATATGGTGCCATCTCCAAGTGACAGCAAAGACCCTGCAGTAACAGGAAGGACAGTGTTGTGACTAGGACATGGGCCGGGGGCCCCAGGGTATCTGGGATCATTTTTTGACTTTCTGTGACCTTGGGCATGTCACTTTCCCATCAGTGAAATAGGGATAATGGCACTTCCCTACCACACCAGCATGCTGTGATGAGAAATTCCCAGCTACTTACTGCATGGAGGACTGGGCAGAGCTGGTAGCAAGGATTTCCACATTTGTTTTCACTCTGAATCAGGGCAGAACGTTGAATTATCAGCATTTATCACAGACTGAAGCAAGCTTCTGTTGGGAAATGTTTTTGTCAGGCAGTGTTGAACTGTGCCCGCCTGAGCTGCCATAGTCACCGCTGACCCTCACTCCCATCCCAAGGAATCCATTGTGTTCTGGGCTGTATGACCCCTCCCCTTGGATAAGCAGGTAAGCTTTTGATTTTGGACATACTCTCTTATGGGGAGGGCTACATCTTCCACAATGCACCATGGTGGCTCAGCGGGACATTTCAATGGCAAATTCCTGACCAGCCAAAGTGACGGGCACTATATAAATGCCTAGATAGACATATTACAACAACAACAAAACAGTTGATGGGTTGTTTTTCCGGCTGCTCTTTCTGTTCTGAACGTGATTTCTTTGAATGGTTTTAACGAGCTCTGCCATGCACAGAATCTCTCCTTCACTGTATGTAAAGTTCTGCCTTCCCCACTGCCCGGTCCTGATGGCTAATAGTGTCTTGCTGCTTTGCATGGAGATTAAGCAAAGCTACAGCTCAGCCTTCCAGGTGACAGTATTACTCACAATTCAGCTGATTGCATTTCTGGGGAACAATCTATTAATGATAAAGCCACCTACTCTCCGCAGAGGTCAGAGCTGAACAGTGGTGCTAATTGAATAATTTGCAGTCCCTGATCACTACAGTCCCCTGAAAGAAAAAAACATAAATCCTACTCCCCCAATGCCCACACAATCACTCACTTACACTTATCCGCTCTGGACACCATCATTGAACACCTGCTTTCATGCTAGTCAGTTTAGAAATTCATTGCATAAAACTGAAGAGCCACAGATTTGGGGACTCTTTGAAATTTCCCATTCAGCTCCATATGGTTTCTTCCAGAATTCACTGTGACCTTCCCCAAATCCTCATCCTTTGCATGAACCATGGATGCGACTTTTACAGGTTTGAAACCACAATTTGCACCTTACACCTCCTGGTCCCATTTTCACCAGAGACCTTTGCATTACTTTTTCATGCTCGTGTAAATGGAAGTGATGCACAGCTGACATGAGAAGGCAATTATTGTTGATGAATAAAAAAACAACCTTTTGTCTCTTTTGTGAGGAAACAGTGGAAAAATCAGAGGTGGAGTGGGCTGCTTTTCAAAACGCTGCAGCAGCTTTGCTAACAACAAGCATGATTTTTTTAACAATACTAATTATACATTCTCCCCGTTAACACTCTTCATTGATAAAACCAAATTTTAAGATGCTAGTACTATTAACATGAGAATGGACACCCTGGGTCAGAACAACAGTCCATCTCACCCAGTATCCTGTCTTCCGACAGTGGCCAGTGCCAAAATCTTCAGAGGGAATGAAGAGAACAGGAACATTTATTGAGTTATCCATTCCCTGTCATCCAGTCCCAACATCTGGCAGTTGGAGATTTAGAGACACCTGGAGCATGGGGTTGAATCCCTGATCATCTTGGCTAATAGCCATTGATGGACCGATCCTCCAGAAACTTATCTAATTATTTTTTTTAACCAAGTTATATTTTCGGCCTTCACAACATCCCCTGGCAATAAGTTCCACAGGTTGACTGTGCATTCTTTGAAGTACATGCTTCCTTTTGTTTGTTTTTAAACCTGCTACCTGTTAATTTCATCTGGTGACCCTGGATTCTTGTTACACAGAGTGGTACATAACACTTCCTTATTCACTTTCTCCACACCACTCATGGTTTTATGCACAACTGTATGGAAGGCCGGGTAGGGAAGGCTGTGCCTCCCCAAACAGTCTGGCCCCTGCCTCCTATCCACCCCCTCCCACTTCCTGCCCCCTGACTATCCCCCATAGAATCACAGAACATCAGGGTTGGAAGGGACCTCAGGAGGTCATCTAGTCCAATCCCCTGCTCAAAGCAGGACCAATTCCCAACTAAATCATCCCAGCCAGGGCTTTGTCAAGCCTGACCTTAAAAACTCCTAAGGAAGAAGATTCCACCACCTCCCTAGGTAACCCATTCCAGTGCTTCACCACCCTCCTAGTGAAAGTTTTTCCTAATAGCCAACCTAAACCTCCCCCACTGCAACTTGAGACCATTACTCCTTGTTCTGTCATCTGTTACCACTGAGAACAGTCTAGATCCATCCGCCCCCTCTTAGGACCCCTGCCCTCTGACTTCCCTCCTGACCCCTATCCACATCCCCGCCCCCTGACAGGCCCCCCGGGACTCCCACTCCTCCCTGTTCCCCATCCCCTGACCGCCCCCCCCCAGATCCTCCATTCCATCCAACCACCCCCCTCCTCCCTGACTGCCCCCCAGGACCTCCCACTCCCTTACTCAACCCCCCCCACTCTCCGCCTCCTTACCAGCAGCAGGAGCTTGTAGCCACGACCCGCTAGAGCCAGCTGCGCTCCCCACCCTGCCCAGCGGGAGCGGCAGGCCAAAGTGCGGCCTGCGCAACGGTGTAGCTGTGGGGGAGGGGGGACAGTGGGGGAAGGGCTGGAGACTAGGCTCCCCAGCTGGGAGCTCAGGGGCCAGGCAGCACAGTCAAACGGGCCAGATCTGGCCCATGGGCCGTAGTTTGCCCACATCTGGTTTAGAGTCTCTTTGAAGGGTACAGCCACCGCAAACTCACATAATTGAGCAGATCTGCACCTGAGAGAGGGCAATAGCTCTCTCTCTCTCTCTCTATATTGAAGGTATGAACAAGTACACAACATCCTTGTCCCCACCATGCCCTGCTGCCTTTCTCTGCCCATGAATTGCCATGTTGTGGTCCCCCACAGGGCTGAACTGCATGCCCCATACCTGGCAATGGGCAGGTGTTGGTCTATGGCAAGATGGCAGAGCTGCTATGGGTTGTGGCGGGCACAGGAGGAGAGATGCAAGAGAATGGACAATGGGAGAGTGGACAATGAGAGACTGGACAGAGAAGGGGAAGGGCCAGAAGAGCAGGTGGCCAAGTGAGAGGAGGCATGGGGAGGGAGACCTCAGACTTGGAGAATGGGTGAGGGAAGGCTGGTTGGGGGCGGGGAGGAAACCTGGGTGGTATGCACCTTCTGGAGAAGGAAGCAGTTGGCAGGATCGGGGGGTGGGAAAGCTTTGAGGGAAAGGCACTTTAGTAACATGGTTGCCCTCCCAGCACAGGGGCCCAACTCCTCGGGGCAGCACCGCGTCCATTTCCCCACTGCTCTACTTGTAGCAGGCTGGAAGATCCATCTGGGGCCAATGCTGCTGCTATGTGTAGCTTGGAGCCCTGCTGGTTGGAAATGTAGCAGACATGCCTCTCCTTGGGGTCGCTGTGCAGCACACACACAATAGAGGCCAGAGCCCTTCTCCCCTTGCAGGTCAGGCGCGGCATGCTCACCCCCAGTCAGCCCACAGATCCCAGTACGGTCTGGAAAGGAAGGAGCTGCACTAGTGGAGGGAGCGTGGCTGCAGAATGCCTGTTTACTCATACAGTGTCACTTCACCTTACTACTGTGCCACGCAACCTCTCGGTGCCCAGAGAGGCACACACACACAGTGCCCAGGGCAGGTGTCAGACTGCAGCTCCTGCTCAGCTCCTTCGCCCTGGAGATGCTAGGACCCACTGATTTATATGCTCAGTGCTCCCTTTCCAGCACCTTTCCTGCCATTGCATTGATGCAGGTTCCTGTGGACAGTGAAGCCGGGAGGTCAGTAAGGAACACGCAATCTCCCCAGGTCCTGATCCGGGCCTTGCTGAGCTGATCAGTGAATGGGGCAGGGAAGCTGTGACGTTATTGACATAATCTCTAACTGTATAGATCACTGTTGCAACCACTGTTATATATTTGCAGCAAATATTGTATAAAGGTTGTTGTGTAAGGGGTCTATGGAGAGGTTATGGTTTGCTGGTTATGATTATGCTGTCTATATGTGTGTATCATTTTTGTAGTTGAAGTTATGAATATTGGCTCTCTATGGTCTGTATTTCAAACTTATGCTATGCTTCTGGGTGACACCCCAGACCAGCTGGTTTCAGCTCTGCCTAGCCTGCTTGATGGCCC
Organism: Chrysemys picta bellii; assembly: GCF_011386835.1. Classification (NCBI taxonomy): domain Eukaryota; kingdom Metazoa; phylum Chordata; order Testudines; family Emydidae; genus Chrysemys; species Chrysemys picta. The sequence goes on along the minus strand of NC_088798.1, from coordinate 67,596,612 downwards.
ATTAAGGACCATCAGCTATACAACTGACCCATTGAGAGAAGGCAGATACGCCTTGTGACTCAAAGTATGCAGGGACTTGCCCATGTGACTCCAGACTCCATTTTGCTGTAATTTTCCATAGTAAGAACGAAGAGGTGTTCTTACACCTGGAAAAGACTATAAAAGGCTGATGCCTCATCTCCATCTTGTCTTCATACCTGCTTCATACCTCTGGAGGGACTTTGCTACAAACAGAAGCTCTACACAAAGGACTGATGACCCATCCCAGCTGTGGATGTACTCCAGACATTTGATTTGAACCTGCAGTTTATTCCATCACTGCTACAAGCCTGAACCAAGGACTTTGCCATTAATATGTAATTGATTCCATTTAACCAATTCTAGCTCTCATCTATATCTTTTTCCTTTTATGAATAAACCTTTAGATTTTAGATTCTAAAGAATTGGCAACAGCATGTTTTGTGGGTCAGATCTGATTTGTATATTGACCTGGATCTGAGGCTTGGTCCTTTGGGATCGAGAGAACCTTTTTTCATTTACTGGGGCATTGGTTTTCATAACCATTTGTCCCCATAATGAGTGGCACTGGTGGTGATACTGGGAAACTGGAGTGTCTAGGGGAATTGCTTGTGTGACTTGTGGTTAGCCAGTGGGGTAAGACCAAAGTCCTCTTTGTCTGGCTGGTTTGGTTTGCCTTAGAGGTGGAAAAATCCTAGCCTTGGGCTGTAACTGCCCTGTTTTAAGCAATTTGTCCTGAATTGGCACTCTCAGTTGGGTCCTGCTAGAACCAGCATCGTTACAGGAGCTCCCTGCCTGTTGTACACCTTAACCTGCTACCCCAGCTTTGGACCAGCTTCCTGCTCCCTCTCCCCTGGAAGGGGTTGCTGGAGTGACTGCACCGCCTGGCCTGGATGCACTTCCCCATGTCCCCACAGCTGAGTGGGCAAGGCGTTAAAGGGGTGTATATGTGGGGGGGAGAGGCTCAGCCTGCCCTGGCTGCTGTTTAGGGAGATGGGATGCTCCTGCCCAGTGGGCCCTTTTCCTGAAACCTGTGTCACAGCCCGCATGATGGGCCCCTGTCGCACATTCTGCATGGCTGTGCAGCCCCAGTGTTTCACTGCGGGACAGAGATTCCTTGCACTGGGAAAGCAAGAGTTGCTCCACTGGCATCAATGGCATCACCCTGACGCAGCAGGGAGGAGAGTCGGGCCCTGAGTGGGTGAACACAGCCCTCCAGTTGGGGGGCTAATCTGGCCTGGGGGCACCTGCCACTATCCAACCCCCTGACAGATTTGAAAAGACGCTTCACCATGTATCTCCGGCTCTGTGTGCTGCTCAGCCCACTCATGTTCCTAACGGGTCTGTCTCCTTTCTCATGTTTCCCTGTGGCCTGTTACTGGCCCAGCAGGCCGGGGAGCACCCACTCTGAGGAGGCACACATCAGGAGTCTCATTAGAATGCCCTGTTCCAGATGCATGCTCCTTTCTGAAAAACCGGGCCCAGTCTCTAGACAGATGTGACTCGTGCACAAGGTGAGCAGAATGTGTCCAGCCATTCTGGAGAAGGAGGTGTATACAACCCACATTCTTCCCCTCTGAGGTAGGCTTCTGGCTCACACATCATACCCCACATCCCAGGCCTTGGGCCCTGGCCAGGACCTGGATGGGACTGATGCCCTCTGGACTCAGCCTGCTCATTCTTTGCAGCAAGATGGCAGAAGAGCTACAGAGCTGGCCAGGAGCAAAGGGTGGGGGATGGGCTGTGACACAGAAGCCTTGCGAGCAGAGGGCAGGAAGCAAATGACAGGTGTAACTGGGTGAGAAGGAGCAGCTCCAGCTGATGGGAATAAGCCCCAAGGAGAAGACTTTGGAAGACAGAGCCTCAGGTGGGAGAAACTGGGCCGAGCGGGGGTCAGGGTGGAAGAGCCTCTCTGTACTTGAACTTTGAATGGAACTTTAAAGAGAAGCCAGGTCCCTGGGGAGCTTGAGGCTGTTTGTCTTTTGGGGACAGGGGTGCTCCAGAAGGGATGATCTTTTTGTTAAACAACTTAGAAGGAGCAGCCAAACCGTGCTGGGTGGGTTTTTTTCTTCTTCTTCTTTTTGAGAAGCCCTGAGAAGGGGAAACTGAGGCAGCAGAGCCACCTCCATTCATGAGTGGGCACTCAGGAGGCAGCAGCCTGGCCACAGAAGGGTTTATTTGGGATGGGATCAGCTAAATAGAGAGCCAAAGGATGGAAGAGGGGCCATAGGAGGCAGAGGGCGATGGGGACAGGACAAGGGTGACCAGGTGTCCGGTTTTCAACTGGAACACCAGGTCAAAAAGGGATCCTGATCGCTCTGGTCAGCACCACTGACCGGGCCATTGATTGTCTGGTTAGTGGTGCCAAATGGCGGGGCTGGCAGGCTCCCCGCTAGTCTACATGCCATGCGGCTCCCGGGGAGCAGCTTTCACATCCCTGCTCCATGGAATCCCCGCAACAAGCGCTGCCCCATCAGCTCCCATTGGCTGGGAACTGAGGCCAATGGGAGCTGCGAGGGCGGCACCTGCGGACGGGGCAGCGTGTAGAGCTGCCTGGCCGTACCTCCGCTTAGGAGCCACTGCTACTGGGAGCTGCTTGAGGTAAGCGCTGCCCAGAACCTGCATCCCTGACCCCCTACCGGACCCTAACCCCCTGCCCTAGCCCTGATCCCCCTCCCACCCGCCGAACCCCTTGATCCCAGCCTCTCCCTAGAGCCTGCACACCCAGCCGGAGCCCTCACTCTCCTCTTCGTGCTCCAGCCCTGATCCCCTTCCTGTCCTCCAAACCCCTTGGTCCCAGCCCAGAGCACCCTCCTGCACCCCAAACCCCTCATCCCCAGCCCCACCCCATGGCTGGGGCTCCTAGGCACTACTAGAACACAAAGAAATAATAATGCTAATCCTAAATTGTTTGTGGTGTGTTAATAAAAAATTCCCTTCAGCCACCCAACAGGAAACATTTCAGTCAACTAGTTTTTGCTGAAGTTGTAAGGGGGTGCAAACTGGGAATGCGAATGAAAGCGGATACATTGGCAGAAAAATGGGCCAGAGTTATGAATGCAAATTATGACTCTTTGCATCTGACAGCTCCAGTGTTTCACATGCAGCAAGAGTGGCCAGTGAGGCAATGGGACTTACAGTGGAATGAACGATCAAGGCCACGGTTACTAAATCTCCAGACTTGGCTGCGATGGGATCGAACCCCACAGGCTCACAGCTAGTCTCATTCTGACAGATGCTCAACATCTTTCCAGTGCAAATCTCCCTCCCCCTTTCTGCTGATCCCTTTCCTTGCTGAAGCTTCTGCCAGAACATAAACGAGGTCCCCTCTCACCCACCTTCTCTGACACACTCTCCTTGAGTACACGGTGCCACTGCTAGAAAGACAATGGAAGATGAGGTGTCTGTAGATCAGCGTGGAGAGCCCCCTCCATGTCAGAGCCCAGCCCCCTGACACAGGTGTGCACAACACACACCTGCCAATGGACCAAGTTAGCATTCACCATGCCACTCCCGGCGGACAAGCTGGCTGTTCTGAGTGCATGTGTGCAGGGGCTGCTTGCTCATTTACATTCCACGGCTTTCCCCATGAATCCCTCACCATGCTTTTTCTGGCACCTTTGCTCTTCTCTCTCTGTTGGTCTCCTTGCAGTCACTCCTTGGTTCTCAGATACTAGCCCCTTTTTATGGGCTGTAGGTAGAGAGCAGTCAGAGCAAACACACAGGGAGCACTGATGATGTTACAGTTTAGCTTTGAATCAGTCAGCATGTTCTATTCTGACAGAGATGGAGATCTGCAGCCCAGAACTAAGCCTAGGGACAGAGAAGATTCCCTTCCTGGGCCATCAACACTCTCTTGCCATTCATCGCTAAGGAGAAAGAATTTGTCCTTCTAGAAAGCTTCCCTCAAAGCACTTGGCAAATATGGATTAGCTGAGCCCTGCATCCCCCCTTTGAGGAAGGCCCAGTAAATGTCCCTCTTAAAGCGGAACAGACTTCCTCAGAGTCACACAGGAAGTGTGGCAGAACTAGGAAGAGAACTCAGGAAACGGAACACCCCCACCAAAAGCAATGACATGGGGGGAGAGTAGGTGCTTTTCCTCTACACCTGGTTAGGGCTGGCTACTGGGGCTTTGTTGCGCCCGGTCAGTTAAATGGATCTGAAGAGTTTAGGAGCGGGTTTTGTCCACAGAGACATAGACAGTCAAAATATTTTCAACAAATAGTAAATTTGCTGAGAAATGCATTTTGGGGGCACAAACTATTCACAAATTCAGCAAACCGTTTTGGCCCTGATTTTTGGGGGGGAGAGGGCAGATGTTGAAAGATTTTGTTTTGACACTTTCAAAATGAACCGTTTCGACATTTGGTTCTGAATCAACCTTTCATTTCAAAATGTCCCTTTGACTGATATTTTGTTTTGAAATGATTCATTCAGCCCAAAGAAATGTTTGCTTGTTTAGTCAATAAATTGGAAAAAAAAGTCTATTTTAATTTAAAATTAACCAAATTTGAGATGTTTCAGTTTGGTCACCAAACTGAGACTCAGTGCTTTGCTCAGCTCTGTTGGTAAATGTTCTGGCTGGAACATTTGACCATCTATCTGTTTTAACTGGTGCTCTGAAAGTGGGGTTACTCCGGTGCAAATGTAGCAGCTACTTTTGTTCATCCTTGTTGTTCAAGCTAATAATAGCATCTGTGTGCAGCACGTGAAGGACAATAAACTAGGAGAGATTATCCTGAGCCTCCGAACAAGGACATAACCTGCTCCCTAATTATTTTTATTACATGTGATTTAATGTGTAATCATATGCCAAAATCGAGAGAAGTTGCATAATTTGCCAAGAATCTGCCCAAACTCCAATCTGCCCAAACACAATCCAGCCGGGCCAAATGCACTGAGTGTCAAGCAGGTATAATTTGGCCTTAAATATGCTGATTAAATTTGCAATTGGCACTTTACAGTCACTGTGCTGTTATTCTGCTCACCTTAGATTTATACCCCCCACCAGATCATGCAGCTACCTGCATCTGTGGCCTGGTCTACACTACGAGTTTAGGTCGACTTTAGCAGTGTTCAATCGAATTAAGCCTGGACATGTCCACACAACGAAGCCCTTTCTTTTGACTTAAAGGGCCCTTTAAACCGGTTTCTTTACTCCACCTCCGACCAGGGGATTAGGGCTAAAATCAGCCTTTGCAGGTCGGATTTGGGGTAGTGTTGACAGAATTTGATGTTATTGGCCTCCGGAAGCTATCCCACAGTGCTTCATTGTGACCGCTCTGGACAGCGCTCTCAATTCAGATGCACTGACCAGGTAGACAGGAAAAGCCCCGCAAACTTTTGAATTTCATTTCCTCTTTGCCCAGCATGGAGAGCACAGGTGACCATGATGGAGTCCCAGGATCGCGAAAGAGCTCCAGCATGGACCGAACGGGAGGTACGGGATCTGCTCGCCATATGGGGAGATGAATCAGTGCTAGCTGAACTCCGTAGCAGTAAACGAAATGGCAAAATATTAGAAAAAGTCTCAAAGGCCATGAAGCACAGAGGCCATAACAGGGACGCACAGCAGTGCCGTGTGAAAATTAAGGAGCTAAGGCAAGCTTACCACAAAGCCAGAGAGGCAAACGGAAGGTCTGGGGCAGAGCAGCAAACATGCCACTTCTATGCGGAGCTGCATGCCATTCTAGGGGGTGCAGCCACTGCTACCCCAACCATGTGCTTTGACTCCATCAATGGAGAATCACGCAACAGGGAAGCGGGTTCAGGGTACGCGGAAGATGATGATAGCTCACAGCAAGGAAGCGGAGAAACTGGTTTCCCCAACAGCCAGGATATGTTTATCACCCTGGAACCAGTAACCCCCGAACTCACTCAAGGCATGCTCCCAGACTCTGAGGGCACACAAGGGACCTCTGGTGAGTGTACCTTTGTAAATATTACACATGGTTTAAAAGCAAGCGTGTTTAATGATTAATTTGCCCTGGCAATCGCGGCCAGTACAGCTACTGGAAAAGTCTGTTAACATGTATGGGGATGGAGCGAAAATCCTCCAGGGACATCTCCAGAAAGCTCTCCTTCATGTACTCCCAAAGCCTTTGCAAAAGGTTTCTGGGGAGGGCTGCCTTATCCCGTCCGCCATGGTAGGACACTTTACCACGCCAGGCCAGTAGCACATAGTCTGGAATCATTGCATAACAAAGCATGGCAGCGTATGGTCCCGGTGTTTGCTGGCATGCAGACAACATCCATTCCTTATCGCTCTTTGTTATCCTCAGGAGAGTGATATCATTCACGGTCACCTGGTTGAAATGGGGTGATTTTATTAAGGGGACATTCAGAGGTGCCCGTTCCTGCTCGGCTGAACAGAAATGTTCCCCGCTGTTAGCCATGCGGTGGGGGGGAGGGGTGAAGTCATCATCCCAGAGAAGTGTGTGTGTGTGGTGGGGAGGTGGGTTGGGTTTGTGCTGCATGTTAACCCAGAAACCGCAGCCCCTCCTTTTACATTGCAAACCCATTTTAAATGGCCAACCCAACAGGTCCTTGGTATGGGAAATGAGGGCGCTGCTGTTTGAAACCATTCCCACATGTTATGAAGGTTAAAAAAGCCAAAAGACTGTGGCTTACCATGGCTGCTTGCAAGCCGAATTCTGTTGCCTGGCACTGTGTAAGTGATCTCTCTCACCAAACCGACAGGCCCTCAATATAAGAGGAAAAATGCGACCTTGTAACGAAAGCACATGTGCTGTGTAATGTGAACAGCAAAATTTAACGTGAAAGAGTGTACCCATTGTTCTCTAAAATGTGTCTTTTTTTTTAACCACCTCTCCCTTCTCCTCCACCAGCTGCAAATGTTTCTCCTTCACAGAGGCTAGTGAAGATTAGAAGGAGAAAATGGTGGACTTGGGTTGATATGTTCTCGGAGCTCCAGATGTCCTCCCATGCTGACAGAGCACAACAGAATGTGTGGAGGCAGTCAATGTCAGAGAGCAAAAAAGCACAATATGAACGAGAGGAGAGATGGCGGGCTGAAGAGAGCAAGTGGCAGGCTGAAGAGGATAGGTGGCATCAGCTTGCTGATGGAAGGCAAGAGTCGATGCTCAGGCTGCTGGAGCATCAAACTGATATGCTCCAGCGTATGGTTGAGCTGCAGGAAAGGCAGCAGGAGCAGAGACCGCCGCTACAGCCCCTGTGTAACCAACAGCCCTCCTCCCCAAGTTCCATAGCCTCCTCACCCAGACGCCCAAGAACATGGGGGGGGGGCCCTCCGGCCACCCAGCCACTCCACCCCAGATGATTGCCCAAGCATCAGAAGGCTGGCCTTCAATAAGAGTTAAAGTTTTAAACTGCAGTGTGTCCTTGTCCTTCCCTCCTCCCCCACCCCTCCCGGGCTACCTTGGCAGTTATCCCCCTAATTGTGTGATGAATTAATAAAGAATGCATGAAGGTGAAGTAACAATGACTTTATTGCCTCTGCAAGCGGTGCTCGGGGAGGGGAGGGTGGTTAGCTTACAGGGAAGTAGAGTGAACCGGGGGTGGGGGTGGAGAGAGATCATCAAGGAGAAACAAACAGAAGTTTCACACCGTAGCCTGGCCAGTCACAAAACTCGTTTTCAAAGCTTCTCTGATGCGCACCGCACCCTGCTGTACTCTTCTAACCACCCTGGTGTCTGGCTGCGCGTAATCAACGGCCAGGCGATTTGCCTCAACCTCCCACCCCGCCATAAATGTCTCCCCCTTACTCTCTCAGATATTGTGGAGCGCACAGCAAGCAGCAATAACAATTGGAATATTGGCTTCGTGAGGTCTATCCGAATCAGTGAACTGCGCCAGCGCGCTTTTAAACGTCCAAATGCACATTCCACCACCATTCGGCACTTGCTCAGCCTATAACTGAACAGGTCCTGACTCTTATCCAGGCTGCCTGTGTACGGCTTCATGAGCTATGGCATTAAGGGGTAGGCTGGGTCACCAAGGATAATGATAGGCATTTCAACATCCCCAATGGTTATTTTCTGGTCTGGGAAGAAAGTCCCTTCCTCTAGCTTTCGAAACAGACCAGAGTGCCTGAAGACGCAAGCATCATGTACCTTTCCCGGCCATCCCACGTTGATATTCGTGAAACGTCACTTGTGATCCACCAGGGCTTGCAGCAGCATTGAAAATACCCCTTGCGGTTTATGTACTCGGTGGCTTGGTGCTCCGGTGCCAAGATAGGGATATGGGTTCCGTCTATCTCCCCACCACAGTTTGGGAATCCCATTGCAGCAAAGCCATCCACTATGACCTGCGCGTTTCCCAGAGTCACTACTCTTGATATCAGCAGGTCTTTGATTGCGTTGGCTACTTGGATCACAGCAGCCCCCACAGTAGATTTGCCCACTCCAAACTGATTCCCGACTGACCGGTAGCTGTCTGGCGTTGCAAGCTTCCACAGGGCTATCGCCACTCGCTTCTGAACTGTGAGGGCTGCTCTCATCCTGGTATTCTGGCGCTTCAGGGCAGTGGAAAGCAAGTCACAAAGTTCCATGAAAGTGCCCTTACGCATACGAAAGTTTCGCAGCCACTGGGAATCGTCCCACACCTGCAACACGATGCGGTCCCACCAGTCTGTGCTTGTTTCCCGGGCCCAGAATCAGTGTTCCACGCCATGAACCTGCTCCAGTAACACCATGATTTCCACATTGCTGGGGCCTGTACTCTGTGAGAGGTCTATGTCCATGTCAATTTCCTCATCACTCTCGTAGCCACGCTGCAATCGCCTCCTCGCCTGGTTTTGCTTTGGCATGTTCTGGCTCTGCATATACTCCAGGACAATGTGCGTGGTGTTCATAGTGTTCATAGTGGTGATCTGAGTGGGCTCCATGATATCAGTGCTATGGCGTCTGGGCTGAAAAAAGACGCGAAACTATTGTCTGACGGAGGGAGGGATGGAGGGGTGAGTGATGACATGGCTTACAGGTACAAGGAATTAAAATCAACAAAGGTGGCTGTGCATCAGGGAGAAACACAACAACTGTCACACAGAATGCCCCCCCCCTCCCCGCAAAGATTGAACTCAAAACCCTGGGTTTAGCAGGCCGTTGATTTCACGGAGGGAGCAGGAAGCAAATGAATACAGAACAAATCTGGTCCATCTATTTTTTACATCTTAAGCTGGCAGCAGACGGTGCATCATGACTGATAGCCCTTGGCATCTTCTGGGTGCTTGGCAGAAAATGATGTACTACAACTGCTAGCCATCATCATCAAGATGGTTCAATAGGCCAGGCGACAAAACATGTCTCTGATTGAACTCGCTGAGGAGTATGACGATGATGGATATCAATCGTAATACACCATCCACTGCCAAAAGCCAAGGAGCTGCTGCCGTGTAGCAATGCAGCCCCACGTTTGCCAGCACCCAAGTGACGGTGAGCTGAGCTGAGCGGGCTCCATGCTTGCCGTGGTATGTTGTCTGCACAGGTAACCCAGGTAAAAAGGCACGTATCGATTGTCTGCCGTTGATCTGACAGAGGGGGAGGGGCCTGACGACATGTTAGAGGATTGGGCCAAAAGAAACCCAATGAGGTTCAACAAGGACAAATGCAGAGTCCTGCACTTAGGACGGAAGAATCCCATGCACTGTTACAGACTAGGGACCGAATGGCTAGGAAGCAGCTCTGCAGAAAAGGACCTAGGAGTTACAGTGGATGAGAAGCTGGATATGAGTCAACAGTGTGCCCTTGTTGCCAAGAAGGCTAAAGGCATTTTGGGCTGTATAAGTAGGAGTATTGCCAGTAGATCAAGGGACGTGATCATTCCCCTCTATTCGACATTGGTGAGGCCTCATCTGGAGTACTGTGTCCAGTTTTGGGCCTCACACTACAAGAAGGATGTGGAAAAATTGGAAAGAGTCTAGCAGAGGGCAACAAAAATGATTAGGGGGCTGGAGCACATGACTTATGAGGAGAGGCTGAGGGTACTGGGATTATTTAGTCTGCAGAAGAGAAGAATGAGGGGGGATTTGATATCTGCTTTCAACTACCTGAAAGAGGGTTCAAAGGGGATGGATCTAGACTGTTCTCAGTGGTACCAGATGATAGAACAAGGAGTAATGGTCTCAAGTTGCAGTGTGGGAGGTGTAGGTTGGATATTAGGAAAAACTTTTTCACTAGGAGGGTGGTGAAGCACTGGAATGGGTTACCTAGGGAGGTGGTGGAATCTCCTTCCTTAGAGGTTTTTAAGGTCAGGCTTGACAAAGCCCTGGGTGGGATGGTTTAGTTGGGGATTGGTAATGCTTTGAGCAGGGGATTGAACTAGATGACCTCCTGAGGTCCCTTCCAACCCTGATATTCTATGATAAAGGTGGTGAGGGCATCAAGGTAGCCTTCAGTTACACATGTAGTAAGACAGGGGGAGAGAAGAGGAATACTGCAGGAATTGGAGCCATGGGGTGACATTCAGTTTAAAGGGACCAGAGATATTTACTTATCGCAGGCAAACAGAATCTTTGACAACATCTGTGCGCAGAGGGGTCCCAGCCAGGGAATGAGCAGGCCTGTCTGAGAGTGTTACTCACGCTGCCTTCCCTCCTCCTGTGCTCTCCCCAGCCCCTCCAGTGCAGCTCTGCTCCCTTCACTCCTCTGAAGCCACCCTCACCAAGTTCACTAATGATCTCCCCAGCTGCGTCTGTTTCCCTTTCTCGCCTTGGCTGTCTGTCTCCTCTTGGTTTCTGGGACTACATTGTCTACACTACCGCGGCTGCAGCGTCACCTCCCTGATAGGTGGTACCTAGGGCGATGGAAGAATTCTTCCCTTGATCTTGCTGCATCTACACTGCACAAGACGTGAAATATTTCACAGCCCTGAGCAATGCGGCTGGGTCAATCTAATATTTAACTGTAGACCAAGCTTTAGTCTCACTGCAAAGTGATGCTGGTTTACAAACGTCAGCTAGGACTGTGAACCAAATCCCCATCTACCCCTTGCTTCTCCCACTGTGCACAGTCTGACTTCTCTGCCTACCCCTTGGGAGCTCCCTTTGGCAGTTCAAACTCTCATGCTACAGGGAGTGTATGTTCCTAAAGTGCATTTACAGAACAGAGCCAGAACATGGTCCAGGCAGAACATTTACACCTAGTGTGAGATAGTGTGAGACATCACATTCAACCTGACATTACAGCAAGTGCTAACAACACCTCCATGGCAGGCGGGAGAGGAGAACAAGCTGATGGTTCAGATCCCAGGAGTCCCTGTTCATCACCATATGGATAAAGACAAGGATGAGGGAGCAACTTTTATAGCAAGTGGTAGGGCTGAACCAGGGGAGGGAGATGTACAAAGGGGCCAGTGGTTAGGAGGGGCAGCAGAGGCTGCATGAGCATCAGCATAGGGTACATCTACACTGTGATAAAAGATGCACGGCACAGCCCTGGCCAACTGACTCTGGGTGGTGGGCTATCACATTGCAGCAGGGAGCTTCTGCAGCAGAAGCAGTTGAAGTGAAGGTCCTATTGTCCTGCAGGGTCCTGCAGGGAGAAGCAGGCATGTGGCATATACCTGAGTTCATCATAATTACCATGGGCAGGGCCAAACAGGGGCATTTAGGACAGAGATGCACTGCTCCATGGAAATCTCAGAGGGGACTGCACAGTGGAGACAGTCACTCCACAAGCACCCCAGCAGATAGGGATGAGGGGGCATGTCTGTACCGGCTAAAGGCTACTCACAGCGTGGCCCTCCTGGGTATTGGGAGTAGGGCTGGGCAACGGTTTTTGACAAAACTTTTCTCCATCAGAAACAGTCATTCTGTCAAATGTTTTGTGGAAATGCACCGGGCTCAATTAACATGGCCTCAGGAACGCGTCCCAGGCCATGCAACAATTCTGGGGGCTCTCCCTGGCTATGTGCTATTCCAGGGTAATTGTCTGACACTCTTCTGTTTTTTTCATGAAAAATTTCAAATGGTTTCCTTTCTGTTCCACGGCAGAACAAAAATAAATTGCAAAACCTTGACTTTTTGGCCAGACAGAATTACTGTTTTCCAGGCCGGCCCGGCAGTGCACGCTGCCACACGACCAGTGCTGTACAGACAAATTAAACAACACACAGCACCTCCCCCACAGGGTAGAAGGGCTAAGCAGAAACCTGACAAGACAGGCTGACACAACATGGAGGTGGCTGGCTTCCATTCCTGGCTCTGCTGCTGACCTTGCATGTGACCTTTGGCCAGTCACAACTCTCCCGCCCCTTGTCTGGTTAGGCCGTCAGCTCTTTGGTGCAGGGGCAGGCTCACAGTCTGGGCTGGTGCCTCTAGGTGGCACAAATTAATACAAGGAGGCCGGTGGAGAGAGTGACGAGGGCTCCAGCTCTAGAGTGAGCCTGGTGGCAGGGCAAGCTGGGGCTGGATGACAGGGGACGGATCACTCAATGATTACCTGTTCTGTTCATTCCCTCTGGGGCACCTGGTATTGGCTGCTGTCGGCAGACAGGATACTGGGCTAGATGGACCTTTGGTTTGACTGAGTGCAGCCATTCTTATATGGAATGTAGCTGTGTTTGTGGTGTCATATTAATGCACAATGGGTGTGTGTGAGCACAATAATCGGGAGACAAGCGCCCCATTTTCTTGCTCTACCGCATTGCCTTCCACTGGTGCTCACTCTGTGACAGCACTAGTGTCTGGGGTTTGCAGCCATGGCAGGATCTTTTCACCCCACTGTGCCATAGAAGGGTCAGTAGAAACTCATTCTTATTCTGCTGCGTTGGAGGGAGGGGAACTGGTGATGCAGCAGCATTAGTGCCCTTCCCTTTGCACAGCACCTTTGGAGATCTGGGCCTGTTTGTTTTACTCTGTCACAATTGCTAGGGCACGAGCTTTTCGGCACATGCTGTGAATCTAAATGGGGTGCTGCCTCCAGCTCTGTTTGATGGACAACAGTTCTGCAGGAGCATTCTTCCTGCCAGCCCCATAAAAGCTAACACCTGAGTTGTGCTGCAGTGGTAATTACTTCCTCTGCAGTGGCAGACAGCAGCATCTCTCTCTCTGTTTTTATAGCTGGGTGATGGGCAGCTGCAGGTGTTGGGGAGGGGAAGGGTGGCGTGACCACTTAACAAGGACTTTTGCCAACTTTGATTCTTTGTAGCCAAACACAATGATTGAAATGGCAGCCCAGGTGCTTTCTGAAGACATGACGCAGGGCTGAGGGCCTGGGAGCTGCTGAGACCTGGATCATCTCCGGGGACTGGGTGATGAGAGACACAACTGGAGCAATTGCCCTGATTCTCCCTGCTCAAGGGAAGCAGCTGGAGCCACATATTTATAAAATCTCCTAATCACTAGCCACTAGACCTCCCCAGGGCTTCCTGATAGCAGGGAGGAGGTTTTAGGAGGTCCTGTGCAGAAGTTAAGGCAAAGAGTTGGAGTCAGGATACCTAGGTTCTATTCCTGGCTGGGCTGCTAATCTTCTGTGGGACAGTGGTCAAGTCCCTGCCCCTCTTTATGCCTTAGTTTCCCCATCTGTAAAATGGGGGCTAGTGATCCTGACCCTCCATGGCAAAAGGCTTGGAGTTGTGCTGTATAACAGCTGGGTAGTATTATAATGTGGTGAGGCCTTGATCCTGATGGGGGCCAATAACCACTATCACAATGCGAATAATAGTGCACTCCCAGCATACCTTTGTACTAGCTCTGTCTGTGTTTGGAAAACATTTTGTAATCAGCCTGAGTTACTCAGAAATATTTGTCATTTGGACAATACGAATAAAGCTCATTTACAGGCAACTAGACTGCGGAAATTATAGACTGCTTCAAGCTTCCAGAAATATTCTTCTGCCCAAGATCACACAACTGGTTTCATTTTGGGCAGGGGCAGAGGCAATACGTGCGGGGGGGAGAGGGGGAGAAGGGACATGTGGGGTCATGTCCCCACTCCCCCCCATTTACTGCTTGGCTTGTACTGAGCATGCTCACACTGCGGAAGCCAGCTGCCGTCACTCTGCCCCTCCCCCCGCTATCAGCAGGCACAGGTCGTCTCGGGGTAGGGGGAATGGGCTTGGTTTAACTTGGTCTTATAACAGACGGCTAGCTTCAGTCTTAACTCTAGAGAGAGGCCCCATGATCCATAGCTGTGCTGTAGGGAACAGGCCTGCATTGGCTGGAAAGAGGGAGGGGCAGACTAGACGCACCAGACGAAGTCTCCTCCACCTCTGACATCTGTCAGCCAGATTCTGATCTGTGACGCAGGTGTCTGATTCCAGTGACACATGTAAATTGGTGGCATCCTGGTGAGCAAAGCTGCCTTCTAAGGCCTGGTCCACACTAGAAAATTCAGCTACATTGGCCAAAAAATTCTTCTGTCAACCCGGCACCCGCCTCGTGGGGAGGTGGATATTTTGCACCGATGGGAGAACCCTCTGGCTGGTGCAGGGAGTGTCTCCACTGCAGCACTCCAGCAGTGCTGCTGCAGTGGCCCTGCCATAGTGTTTAAGTGCAGATAAGCCCTATGCTGTTCACCTGTGTGTGATTGCCAGCATGGTAGAGGGCTTACTGAGGAAATATTGCCGGCTGGCTACGTGGTGGGAGGGTAAATATACTGAAGACTGAAAGTGCTCAGATACTATGACAATGGGGCCAGATAGTGCCTTGGATAGATTGGTGTAAGTCCCTGATTCACTTCACTGGCCTTACACAAAACCCACAGGCTGGAACTCAGAGGAGAAATAGGCCCTTGGCAAACCCCAGGAGAGGCACCAGAGATGTTTAATCTACCAGAGGAAGCTAATGCAGGCCCTGCCCAAGCACCAGAACCAAGGAGCCCATATGCTGCAGCACAGAGGACTGCGTTTTTACTCACTGGAAGGCTGAGGGCTGCAGCTAATTTGCATAAATTATTAAATCAAAAATAAACACGTACGTTCCTACCTGTGGTTTGTGCTTGTCCTGTGTAGCTCAATCAAAACTGAATGATGGTTAGCTTCACTAGCAAGAGATACCTGCAGTTGGGACTATCCACCTAACCCCAACTCCAAGCCAGCCCAAATGAGCGGTTCAGATCAGGATCCAAATTCAGGGGGCATGAAGCTGTACTAGCAGCATCACTTGATTCATGGCAGGTCAGGGTCGGGAAAGGCAGGCATCTTACTGGACTCAATGGATATTCTCCCTTGGCAGCTGTATATCCCTACAAATGGAGCACTGAAAAACTACCAGCTCTTGGAGAGGATCATCCTGATGCTCATAAGAGTTAGCAGGAAATCATGGACGCTCTCAGAAACCCCAGCGTCTGCACTTGGAAACTAACAGTTTTGTGTTGGTAACTTATGTTTAATTCCCCAGTCTCATGGAGGAGGCACAATGGGATCCAGTGGCTGGAAGAGGAAGATGGACAAATTCAGACTGGAAATAAGAGTGAGGGTAATTTTAATTTAAGTTATTTTAATTTAAGTCGATTTAAGTTTTAATATAAGTAATTTAAGTGAGGGTAATTAGCCATTGGAACACACCTACCAGGTGGTGGAGTCTCCATCACCAGCAATGTTTAAATCAAGATGGGATGTTTTTCTAACAGACCTGCTCTAGTTCACACAGGAAGTACTTTGGAAAAGGCCTGTGTTATACAGGAGCTCAGACTAGATCAGGGATTGGCAACCTTTGGCATGCGGCCCGTCAGGGAAATCCGCTGGAGGGACGGGATGGTTTGTTTACCTGCAGCGTTCACAGGTTCAGCCGATCGCAGCTCCCACTGGCTGCGGTTCGCCATTCCAGGCCAATGGGGGCTGTGGGAAGCGGCGCGGGCCGAAGGATGTGCTGGCTGCCACTTCCCGCAGCCCCCATTGGCCTGGAACGGCGAACCGCGGCCAGTAGGAGCTGTGATTGGTCGAACCTGCAGACTCTGCAGGTAAACAAACTGTCCCGGCCCACCAGTGGATGACCCTGACGGGCCGCATGCCAAAGGTTGTGGATCCCTGGACTAGATGATCACAACAGTCTCACCTGGCCTTATCACCTAGGAGTCTGTGAAATTTGACCACAAATATCACTTTTTTGTGGGCATCCATGGCAATTTTACGTGGAGAAGCTGGGTTAAAAGTTGTATGGAAAGCGGCACCAGGTTGGAGGGGAAACTGTAAAATGAGTTACCTGTTATGGAGAGGGTGAAAATTTGATTCCTTTCCATCTCTGCCATTCAGTAGGCAGGAAGCTCAGGACTTTTCTTATTTAAAATCTTTGTTAGCAATTAAAAAGGATGATGTGACCAATGAGGAGGTTAACGACGTTTGCAGATGATTCTAACTTGGGAAGAATTGCAAATATCAGAGAGGGCAGAGAAATGGTACACTGGGATTTAGTGCAGGGGTTAGAAGAATGCTAAGCCCAAACATGGAAAATGTCAATTTCAAATGAATTATTTTGAGCAGGTTGTGAGTAGATGTAAAGGAATGGTTAGAATTGATGTCAGAATTTTATCTGACTGATACTGACACCATATTTTTCCAACAGTGAGGTTAATCAACCATTGGAACCACTTACCAACTTACTAACAAATATGCCCTAGCTCGACCAGAAGTTATGGGCTCAAAGCAGGAATTACTGGGTGAAATTCTCTGGCCTGTGTTATGCAGGAGGTCAGACTGGATGATCATACTGGTCCCTTCTGGCCTGAGAACCTATGAGTCCGTGTCTTTCATTCCTCTTGAGGAGCTTTGCTTCCAACCTTGACCAGAAGAACATTGCAGAAGACCATTGAGGGATAGCCTCAGATCTGGAGCCTTCTATTTTTGTGTCTTGTTACTTTTTCCACTACTAACTGCTTATGCTTGGTATTTTAGACAAAGATAAGAGCTCCAGAAGAACCAGAAAGGGCAAGGGGTAACCACTGAACAGATAAAATAGATTAATCTCAGTTAAGGCTGTGTGTATGCTTGGGGATGAAGGTTTGGCTCAGTTCTTATTATATCAAAATTGGTTCAACCATCTTTAGTGAAAGATTCCATATAGCTCCTTGCTGGTTCATTCTAATGACTAGGAGACCCTTTGTGCATTACCAGATGTTGTGACTTAGGCCTGTTCTACACTACAAAGTTAGTTCAACAAAACTATATTGCACAGGGCTGTGAAAAATTTCACACCTCTGCAACATTGTTAAGCTGGCCTAAATGCTGGAGGGGACACTGTTAGATTGATGGAAAAATTCTTCCATCAACCTAGCTACTTCTTTTCAGAGAGGCGGACTGAGTACAGCAATGGAAGAACCCCCTTTGGTCTACATTACAGTGCTACAGCCACAACTGCCCCACTGCAGCTGTGCTGCTGTAGCGTTCCTTGTATAGACATAGACTTAGCGTAAAAGGGAATAAGCATGATTTACAAAAGCAAGGATGCTTCATCCCTCAGCATGCTTAGTTAATTTATTTTGGCTAGTGTGATTGAGTTCTAATTATTGGTGGTAATATTTCATTGCCTACTAGTAAATGTGCTGCAGTATATTTTATAAAAGTCATCTATTCTTAGTGTTAGGAGATCGCTCAGCAGCTCTGCCTTTGTTAGATGGGTATTAAACCTATTGCTATTAAATCTTGGTTGAGTCCTGGTTGGATTTGATGAGAAGTCTCAGATTCGCAGAGCGGAGGCAATGTATTCTGCTGTATTTATTTGCATTTGTAGCTTGGGAAGAAGCATGCAGGCCAGTGCAACACCTGCACCTCACAGACCCTGAGAGGTGAGAAATTTTCTGAAAGCTGTGGCTGTTAAGATAGCTGGGGCTGGGGCGATGCTGGGTTTCAGTTACCAAAGAAAGCAGGCAGCAGTGAACCAGGTATCCAAATGGAAACAGAGGTTCTTGCTGGTGCCTTTCTCAGGGTCTTCTCCGTTTTTTGATAGGGAGTATTGTGGGTGTTGGCTGCTGCAGCATTGGCTGAATGACCTGGGGAGCAGTAACTATTCCCTCTACACATTACCCCATCTTCATCTAGGACAAGAAAAATCATCCCAGCCCATAGGTCAATGAGGAGTCACTTCTTGCCCTCTATTTTCCAGCCTTCTTTCCTACCAGCCATCTAATAAATCTAGTAAAATTTGTCTTACTGGTGTCTAATTCAATTCAGCTTCCTGAGAGCAGAGTTCCTATATCACTCACAGGTCTAACCAGCTGCATCAGTGGCATATGAGCCAAGCCAACAGGCTGCTGCATGCTGCTCAAGGAAAGCAATTACTTGGGATGGGAACTTGCTCACCAGTCTGAGGCCTGGTTCTTAGGCTAAGGCCTTCGGCTAAGCAGCAGAGGCAGCAATAAACTGGGAAATGTATGGTAACATCCTCACATTCCAAACTAGTCACTTGGAAATAAGGTGCTATTGGGCTGTTAGGAATACAATCCTGTCCTGATATTCCTATCAGCTCCAGAGAAAGGAAAGTGCCTAGAAGATGTAAAAGGAAACTTAGTTTGATAGCATCCTGTCTGGCAAAAACTCACTTATCAATAGCTGGGATGTAAAATCCTCATTTCTGTATTGTTCCATCACTGTAGTCTCCACTTCCCTATTGTTTGTCTGTATAATCTCTGTGTGGTTCTGTAATTGTTTCTGTCTGCTGTATAATTAATTTTGTTGGGTGTAAACCAATTAAGGTGGTGAAATATAATTGGTTAAATAACCATGTTACAGTATGTTAGGATTGGTTAGTTAAATTTCAGTAAAATAATTGGTTAAGGTATAGCTAAGCAGAACTCAAGTTTTACTATATAGTCTGCAATCAATCAGAAAGTAAGGGGGGGGGGAATGGGAACAGGGAATGGGGGTGGGGAATTGGAATCATGTTTTGCTAAGGGGGGAATGGGAACAGGGAATGGGAACAGGGACGGCTCTGTGGTGTCAAAGCTGGGAAGGGGGACACTGAGGAAGGAAACTGGAATTATGCTTGCTGAAAGTTCACCCCAATAAACATTGAATTGTTTGTGCCTTTGGACTTCGGGTATTGTTGCTCTCTGTTCATGCAAGAAGGACCAGGGAAGTGAGAGGGTGAAGAAATAAGCTCCCTAACATAGGTTTATAGGCTTCTCTGCGGTTAGGTCTAATTGAATTATTGGGAGCTTTGAGCTCCAGGATCACAAAGAGCTGACTGCTTCTAGCTTTATGCCTGGGTAGTAAACCAGTTGCCACATAATTTGTGTGGAGATGAACATCACACACCACACTCTGTCTCAGTACTTACAGTGTCTGAGCACCTCACAATCTTCAATCTTCACAACCCCCCTGTCAAGTAGGGCAGGGCTGTTATCCATGGTACTGAGGCACAAAGAGATTAAGTGACCTTCTCAAGCTCACACAGGAAGTTTGTGATAGAGGAGGGAACTGAACCCCACCCTCCTAAATCCTAGACTAGTGACCTAACCACTATCCCATCCTTCCTCTCTAACACTAGCTAGTAGCTCCCCAATATCCAAACGAACTCCTCCATTGGGGAACAAAGTTGCAGCTGCCATTCCACTGCACGAGATCAACTCTGTTCCAAAGCACGGGGGACCTGGGCAGGCATCAGCTGTGCTCTCTAATGTAAGAACCTCTAATGTAAGAGCTGGAATTGTGCTTATCAGATCTTCAGAAGCTTTGCTTTCTGCCAATCTCCTGGACGCAGCTTCTGCTGCTGTGAGGTAGGGAGATGGACAGCACAGGATGCGTGGCTCTGAATGAATGATTTCCCTCCCTGCTGCGTGGCTCCCAAAAGCACATCTAAAGGAGGTTTCATTAGCTTCAAAGGCAAAAATACCCACACCTGGCATACAGTGTTAACAAGCCTCAGCGCATCAAAGAATGGGAGCGATTTGTACGTCTCCAGCAATGTCCGTCCAAGGGTCTCAAAGTGCTTCACAAACAAGTCAATAATGATGCTTCATAAGAACCCGGCACAGTGGAGAAGGGACACAGAGTCGTTTCCGGCTTCCCTGAAATTCACTGGCTGCTTGGGGACAGCATGGCAGCTCTTCCACAGGGTACAGCAACACTGCACGAGAGTGAAGAGGAATACCATGCCTCATGAAAATTGTGGGGTGATTTAAGGTTAGCTGAACGTAATTAACTGAACTGTAAACTGGGATGAATATTCCTGCTCTTAGGGGAAAAAATGTGCCAGGTGATTTAGATGACCAGAAATGGCAAGGGTGTGGATTTTATGCCTCATGCAAAGCCATCACTACATCATCCTTAACGTCTTGTCTGGGAACATGTTCAGTGCTAGATCAAAAGAAAGGACGTGTCACGGACCAGGATGCAGGCAGTCAGAGCAGTAGTGGTCATGCTTAACTCTCAGAGCAGGAGTCAGGAACCAGAGCCAAGGTTTAGAGCCAGAAACTGTCAGGAATCAAACCAAGGGTCAGAGCTGGAGTCAGTAGCCAGCAGTGGAGCATAGAAGCAGGGATCTGGAACAAAGCAGGATGGCAGGAACCAGGAACAAGGCAGGTATCAGGAGTCAGGCAAGAAGGCAGGATCCAATGTAGCAGCCAACCAGGAATTCACCTAGTTGCTCAGACAACTTCCTGTGCCTTCTTCTGGCTTAAATAGTGAGTCTGAGCCAATTGGAGAGACCAGATGTCTTCTCCCATCAGGAGCTTCATGGGCGGTGTCTCTGGTGGGCTGAGGTCGACCCACTGACACTCCCTGCTGGCATCAGCAAGCTGCCAGATGGTGGCTGCGGTCCGAGGACTGCCTGGGACCCAAGACCCCTCACAGGATGCCATTAACAGTATCTCCAGCTAGTTAGGGGAGAACCTCGTTGTTCTTTGGGGGACTTCATTTTGATAGCAGCCTTCAACTACCTGAAGGGGGGTCCAAAGAGGATGGAGCTAGGCTGTTCTCAGTGGTGGCAGATGACAGAACAAGAAGCAATGGTCTCAAGTTGCAGTGGGGGAGGTCTAGGTTGGATATTAGGAAACACTATTTCACTAGGAGGGTGGTGAAGCACTGGAATGGGTTACCTCAGGAGGTGGTGGAATCTCCATCCTTAGAGGTTTTGAAGGCCTGGCTTCACAAAGTCCTGGCTGGGATGATTTAGTTGGTATTGGTCCTGCTTTGAGCAGGGAATTGGACTAGATGATCTCCTGAGATCTTTTTTCAACCCTAGTATTCTATGATTCTATGATTCTATCCTCACCAGGTCTGTCTCTGCTTAGCTTAGAGTAACTAATGGGATTGCAGCTCCAAAGGCTGATTGCAGGGACAACGGCAGCCAGCTGTTAACTCTACTCCCCAAAAGTGCATGGAAGTGTATTTAATGCGAATTTGCCCGCCAGCCTCTGATGTTGTCTCTGCCACTGAGAGATCAGGAAACAACTTCTCCTTCCAGCTCTAGACACAGGGAGGGGGTGACTCCCAGACCAGAAGGGAATTCCTCAAAGGGTGTGCTGCTGGCCTCACATTTCCTCCCTTGTTAGTTCCGAGAAGACGCCAAGGGCTGTGGGTGGCACTTACAACTGCATAAATTCTCTCAAGCGGGCTCCAAATGGGCAATTGGAAAATACCTGACAATCCCCTGAGCCTAAGTCATTCACCCACTTCCAGAGTATTATTTCCAGACTAGCAGAGGTGTCAGGCACTATGTTAATCAAATCAGGAACCATCAGCGTACAGAACGTACATTGTGTTATCAACTGGAATATTACTGCATGGGGACTAACGGACACCCACAGCAAGTCAGTCTTGCTAGCAATTGTCTGCTTCATAACAGGGTCAGTGGATTCTTGTGCCATCACCACATGTCCAGGGCTCCGTGGATCCTGAGACCAAAGCAGCCTAAATATTTTTGATCTCCTGAGGAGTGGCGCCCCTGTGGATTATTTCAACAGGTGAGTTTGTAATGTGAAGTGACCTGGTGCCATTCATATCTCCTGTGCGTTTTAGCTTTTAGGTCTTTGGACCACTGGAGTCAAGTGTATGTTTTCTAAAGCTGGTTAAAAAAATGCCATTTATTTTCCACAGGAAATTTTTTTAAAAAAATCATGTGATCATGTTTGAAAATTAAAAATGTGCACCAAAAGAAAAAAGTTTTTCATTGAAAACAGAATGTTTTGACAAACATAAAAAGTTTTCAAATGTTTAAAAATTGTTCAATGACAAAATGTCTAGCAACTCCAGTGCTTTGATGGTGTTCTTCTCTGAATGATTGATCCACCACGTATATGGAGCACCAATCACTGCAATATCTAGGCAAATCATGGTCAAAGAGGGTTGGCTCTGGAGTGAATGCACCATAGGCAATAAACTATTGGAATCAACTGCAGGGAAGTGATGGATTCTCCATCTTTTGCAATCTTCAGATCCAGACTAGCTGCCTTTCTGCAAGATGCGTTAATCAAACACAGATTATTGGGCTCAATACAGTGGTGCTTGGAGGAAATTCTTTAGCCTGTGATATACAGGAGGTCTGTCTAGATCATCTAATGGTCCCTTGGGGACTTAACATCTATGAAACTATGAACTAAGGTCGAGACTGGAGGATGAGGCATAGAACTTGTGTGTTCTGAGCTCACTCCAGACCACACAGGAGCTGCCAACTGGAATGTTACTGCTCCTGGAGGTACCAGAAATGATGCTTCCTAGAAAGCCATCATGACTATTTTATTTACTATAGTATCCAAGTGTGCTAGCTTCCTGACAGTGCCAGTAAAGAGACAGGACCCTGCTTTGAAGCACTTACCCTCTTCACAGATACAGACTCATAGACTGTAGCTGCTGTACTGATTCAGTGAGAAGCATCCCCACTGCCCACTCTGCGCATCTAGTCACAGTATGACTGAGCAATTGTAGAAAGGTGCATGGTGGACTGGAATGAAATACGCGCTAAGGTAAGTGGGCACTGCCTAATTGTAAACCTGGATGCATTTCCCAAGCCAGTGGATGTGGCACAATGGAGATCCGATTCCTACCTGTCTGACCGATGTGATGGTCCTAGTTTCAGGCCAACCTGAGAAGCAGCAGGGCTCATTGGGAAAGTCACCCTGGAACAGCCACAGCATACAAAAATCCCAAAACTGCATCCCCATGCAACATCAGAGAGTGTCAGAGTCCCCTTGCCCCAGAGAGTGTAATATGGTGTGAAAATGAGCTGTACCGGAGCTCATTGTCAGGGAGATCAAATATTTATGGCTGTGTTCTCCTGCTTCCAATTTTAAGCCGTGCTGCCTTATTTGTTACAAATTTACACAAACGTTTAAAGACACGTTTACATTCTTTCTAAGTACAAAAGGCTTATTTCTCCATGTAGCATTTTGTTAGTTAGATTCAACCTCGACATTTCATCTCCACCTGCATTCATCCTTGTCTTCAGTGTACTTCTTTTCCTCTTAGTAATGATTATCATTATGCTGAAAAAAATGGGTCATTTAGAGCTGTTTCTTTACTCCCCAAATAAAAGGCAATGGGATACAGGATATCATTAAAATTCTAAACCTGACTTCCAACCTCAAAAACAACCTTCTTGGTATTCATATGTCTTCTCTGAGGCAGGCAGGAGGGGAAGTGGGAGGGCAGAGAAATAACTTTTCACAGTTTTCCAGTGAGACATGCTCTGTCTGCAGTGAGATGCATTTGCATGCAAGATCCAGCACGCTCATTAAGTGACATGTGTCAGGAGAAGAAAAAGAGCAGAGCCATGGGCATAGTCACTGGCAAACAGAGTAGACTGGCAGAGCCATGGGCATAGTCACAACCTGGCACAATTCCATTGACTTCAATAATGCTATGTGGACTTATGCCAGCTCAGAATCTGTCCCCAGGATATTAAGTAAGACTGATCCTATGGCCCTAATAGTGCTATTTATTTCTCTCTACACACAGTCTCTACTCTACTCTCCATTCAGTTTTCTTTTGGACAACATTCCTACCAGGACAAGTCCAATTCATTTTCATGGTAGGATTTTGTGGGCTACAATATCAACTGATTTATAAAACTCTGGATATATTACATCTCCGATCCCAGTTCCAGGATAAAAAATTATCTCAGTTTGGTGGATCTCATCCTAGTTCCTAGTACTATGACACCACTGTTCATGACTGACAAATACGGGGGTGTATCTCAGCCTGCTGCTGCCCATGGTGATTTCTGTATAAATGTTTTTGACTGAAACCTTCCTAATAGGGGACTGTCTGGGATGGCCTAGGTAGGAAGGAGGAGATGGCTCAAGATAGCCATCTAGCACCTTACATTTAATGGTAGTTAAGGGACAATGACAGAATTATTAGCTCTGCTGTCTCTAGAATCCCCCAGGTAGCCTACGGAACTGATTTGATGGGAGAGACAGCCAAAGCCTGCCTACACTTAGAGATGCCTCATGGAGAACAAAGAACCCAGCATGGCTTAAAAGGATACACTCATGCACAGGAACTGGAGTGAGATGGGGGGTGTCAAGGAAGCAATGCCTGCTAAGATCACCCTGCTGTGATGGCAGGACCTTAGCTAAAACAGATGTGCACAGACTTTTTGTTTCAAAAACCCTAATGCTTTGTTCCAACTGCTAAATAAAAACCATTTTATTTTAAGGAAGCTGTTGGTCACCATCTCACTGGTCAAACTTCCCAGTGGGATGAAAAGTGGGCCTGAAATCCAGTTCCCCTCTGGGCAGTGGGGCTAATGGCATTGCCCTACCTCACAGGGGTGTTGTGAGGATACATGCAGTAAAGCCAAGGCAGCTGCTGGAAATGCAGTGAACCAGATTCTGAGCTCTCTAAACCACACTAGGGACTGAGCCAGCATAGACCTGGCCCCTGGACTAGGGAGCTGAGAACAGCACTCCCACTGCATGTTGAGCACAGCTGGGAATCTAGGCCACTGCATCTCCAGCAGCTGCTTTGGATAGCTCAGAGAAACTAATCAGGAATGGTGGGTTTCCCCTGGAGTGGCTCACACTTCCCATAGAGAAGATCCACATCTCTTCACAGACAGCTGCCAGCCCAAATGCATACCAGCAGAGGAGCTGCTGGAGCAACAGCTTCAGAGAGGGAAGTTGTTTATTCACAGAGTAGTGACTAGTTTCCCCTGCATGCCATTTGCCAATGCATCTCAGCTGTGAGCAGTATGGACCATCAGGAGCTCACGTGCCATGGCACATTGAGTCCTTAATGCAAAGAAGGGGAAATGCTTCCTGTTTCTCTTCTACTCTGCTTGGTCAGTGAGCTGGGAGCTGGTGTATGATGCCTTCAGGATGGACACAACGCTCTCACTTCTCCTCAGAAGGATCATGGGACAGATGACTAGGCTCGGAAGATGTCTCTGAAAGGGGGCTGGTCAAAGGAGGATTAGTGGTATGGCAGAAAGGACTGTGTTAAGTGCCCACAGACCAACCTCCACTGGACAAAACATCTGGTGGCTCAGTCTCTTTAAAATAAAGGGCATACTTCTGTGTCCAGCTTTGGTCTTACATTTGTCCCCATCACATTGCCTTTGACCTATCTGCTCCCTTCCTTTTCCCAGGCTTGCTCCCTGTTACCCACGGTCTGGTGAATTCTCACAACTGCCTTGACACATCCTCACTGGGAATATGTCATAATCAGCCTCCCTCTGGGCCCGGGTATGGGATGTGTCAGCTCCTCCAGGAGGTCTGCATTCTCCATCAATCTCTTACTCTGTGATGCAGAAAGGGTGGTCCAGTGGGGAGGTTCTAGCTGGGGACTAGGAAGAGCTGAGTTCAATTCCCTGTTTGCCACAGACTTCCTGTGGCCAAGTCACTTGGGCTTAGTGTAACTTAGTTCCCCATTTGTACAATGGGGCTAATAGCTCTTCCCTGGTCATGTGGGTACTGTGAGGTTAAAGACTCTGAGGTGCTCAGATACCATGGTAATGGGGCCATCTTGGTACCACCGATAGAGTCTGCTAAGTAAAGAACTGACAATGAGGTCTCCTTCCTCCAGACAATACCCGTCTTCCTGGCTGCAGTAGACCTCAGGAGATTTTGGTGCACACAGTGTGACACCCTGGGATCCCCTTATTCACCACTGTCATGTAATTAGGATATGTTTTGCACAAAGTATGCCTTGTGAAGTATAATTCTAAAAGTCTTGATCTGCTAGACATTAATATCTTATTGGATTGTATCATCGTATGTGAAGTTATGAAATTTGGTTAAGTATGTGTTATTGAAACATGTTGTGAGGTTGAAAATACCCACAAGCAGCCTTTCAGGTACAACAGTAAAAAGGTAAACAATGGTAATGACTTATTAAGGAAATGCACACAAGTTAAAGGATTACCCCAGAAACTGCGTACAATAGAAACCTTTCAGAAATAGCACTATTCAGTGGGAACTGTTTGACCCAAGTCACAGCAAAAGAGCTTTCCAGCAAGTAGGAAGAAGATATAAAAGGGGGAAATTATATCAAGATAGTACCTCATTCTACCTACAACACCACACCTGGAAATACCAGAGGAACACAGACTGAACTGGGGGAAGTGATGGTCCCAGGCTAAAATGATTTCTAGCCTGTGTATGAAAACCTGGGAAACCCACACTGCAAGGCTTGTGCCTTAAGAAACTGCCAGCCTGTTTATCATTCAGGGTGAGAATTTGCTTAATCTGCTTTGATCTGTTTGCTATCACTTATAATCACCTAAAATGTATCTTTTGGAGTTAATAAACTTGTTTTTGCTTTATCTAAACCAATGAGTTGGAGTGACGTGTATGGGAATCACAGCTCAATGGGCAAAGGCTGTTGCATATTCCTCTCCACATTGAGGGAGGGGGTGAACTTTATGAGCTTACGCTGTACAGTTCCCTGTGCAGTGCAAGATGGTATAATTGTGGGTTTATACTCCAGAGGGGTGCATGTCTGCGGAGCTAGAAGTTACCTTGGTTGTAGTCTTCCTATGTAGGGGCTGGTCAATGAGCCTGCGTATAACTGCAGCTGTGTGTGTCCCTGCCTGTATATATGCTGGTGAAAGTGCAGGCTGGAGGGCTTTGCAACTCAGCAGTATAGTGTGAGAGGGAGCTCAGGCTGGTGGGTGAGGGGGCTCAGTAAGTACCCCAGTT
Organism: Chrysemys picta bellii; assembly: GCF_011386835.1. Lineage (NCBI taxonomy): Eukaryota > Metazoa > Chordata > Testudines > Emydidae > Chrysemys > Chrysemys picta. Next base: position 67,569,597 of record NC_088798.1, on the reverse strand, counting down.
CCAGGTGGCACCCCGGGGGGAACACAGTGATCCAACACACAGTGATCCTCTGCCCTACTATTTGTCTGAAATTCATATCTCAAAATCAGGGCATGGGATGAAGGAGGGGAAATGCATAAGTCTTTGTACAGTTATGGGGGGCTACCTGTCCCCAGCGCAAGGAGAGGGAGAGCCCAGCAGATACAGCACAGCCGTACACTGAGATTTCTGAAATATCCTCTGAGCTGCTTTGCTCCCTCCCTCCACACCCAGGGTTGTGATTCCCAGAGGCCTTCTCTCCTGCCCCCACCCACATGAGAAAGGCTTCTCCTTCCACCCCCACCTCCGACACCTGGGGAACCCCCTGGTTAAGGCTACCTGCACTTTTAGGAAAGCTGATACCTCAAATTCCTGGCCTCCCTCAGAATTCTCACCACCATCTCCTGCTTCTGCTCATTCCTCACCTGAGCTCAGCCTCCTGTTGTGACATCACACCCATCCCCACAACAACCAGTTCTCATGGCTAGAGATGGGCCAGGCTGCAAACTTCAGGCCCAGTTTTGGGTCCAGATTTCAAACCCCTCAAAGCACAAGACATCACAAAGCTGGGCCCCAGGCCTGGACCAGTGGTTGGCTTGGTTCAAGTTTGGTATTCCAGTTTCGGCCCAAATTTCTTGTCATGTTATAGCTAGAGGAGTGTGGGAAGTGAGCAGCATACGGTACCTCTGCCATGTTCTTCCCTTCCAGGGATGCCACTCACATTAGCCCCAAAGTTACACACACATTTGCCATCCCTCCCTTCTACTGGTAAAAATTACTTATATCAACAATAAAGACATGCACCAGAGTTGATAGAAGAATGTACACAGATGGCCAGATGCTGACTGATAGCCTTACTTACACTGAGTAGCACTGTATGCCGGGCACAGTCCCATTGCTTTCAAAGGGCCAATTCAAGGGGCTGGGTGACATTTAGTGGGAGGAAGAACCTGATTACAAGGAATGATTTAGAACTAGAGCTGGTGGGGAATGTTCCAATGCAGTTGTTTTCCCATCAGAAAATGCTGATATGTCTGCGGGAAAGTTTTGACTCAAAAAAAATTTAAAAAAAAGTTTTTAGAATGTTGGTTTGGCATTTTCAAATTGAAAAATTCAGATTTTCCAGTTCAAAACAATTTTTTGTTTAGAAATTTTAGCTACTTATAGTAAAAACATTTTTTATGGTCAAAATTGAAACAAAATGTTTTGAAATGATTAAAATGGCTCCTTTTGATTGACATGAACTGAAATTTCTTTTGTATTTTCAGTTCATTAAAAAAATTGAGATTTTGAGTTTTTATCACAATTTGAGATGGGAAAAATGTGCTATATCTTAAAATTTTTCACAGGACATGGAAGCCACATCTTTCCCATCTTTATTTAGAGCTACTTGAAAAATAGACAAAACATCACCCTAATTCCCAAACTTTTGAAGTTCTTTCTGCAGGGTTCAAAACAGATTCATTTAAATAGAAAATGTTGTGAAATGTTTCATTTTTTTTTATCAAAAGCATTCTTGAAATTATTATAGGAAATTTCCATTTTATCCTAAGTCAGGTTTTCAGTAAACAAAACAAGACGAAAATGTTGCCAAGTTGTCAACCATTTCAGTATGAGCTTTTGCTAAAAATTTAGATGACAAATGTAATGAAAATTTGTTACTTGTCTCTCTCACCAACAGAAGTGGGTCCAATAAAAGAGATTACTTCATCCACCTTGTCTCTCAAATATCTTGGGACCAACATGACTACAACCACACTGCATACATCTCCTGATATTTGGTGTTTTTCTTAAAGCCCTAGCTCCTGGGGTCATGTAAATACAAGGGAGTCTCAGCTTTCGTGTAATGAATAAGTCAGTTAATGGTTGCACAGACCAGCTTGAAAATGTTGTACCTTGTATGTTGGGTGACCAGGTACACCCTAAAGACTCAAACGACAAATAAAAAGAACCCCAAATGTTTTATTTGTTAGGCCAATTTCATGAATTTGGGGGCCTCACTCAGGATGTCTAGCTGGCAGCCGGTATCAAGCGGAGTGCGCTAGGGATCAGTCCTGGGGCTGGTTTTGTTCAACCTCTTCATTAATGATCTGGATGATGGGATGGATTGTACCCTCAGCAGGTTCATGGATAACATTAAGCTGGGGGGAGAGGTAGATAGGCTGGAGGGTAAGGATACGGTCCAGAGTGACCTAGACAAATTGGAGGACTGGGCCAAAAGAAATTAGATGAGGTTCAACGCGGACAAGTGCAGAGTCCTGCACTTATTACGGGAGAATCCCATGCATTGCTACAGGCTGGGGACCGATTGGCTAAGCAGCAGTTCTGCAGAAAAGGACCTAGGCATTATAGTGGACGAGAAGCTGGATATGAGTCAGCAGTGTGCCCTTGTTGCCAAGAAGGCTAAAGGCAGATTGGGCTGCATTAGTAGGAGCGTTGCCAACAGACCAAGGGAAGTGATTATTCCCCTCTATTCAGCAGTGGTGAGGCCACATCTGGAGTATTGCATCCAGTTTTGGGCCCCCCACTACAGAAAAGATGTGGACAAATTGGAGAAAGTCCAGTGGAGGACAACAAAAATGATCAGGGGGCTGGGGCACATGACTTATGAGGAGAGGCTGAGGGATCTGGGGTTATTTAGTCTGCAGAAGAGAAGAGTGAAGGGGGATTTGATAGCAGCCTTCAACTACCTGAAGGGGAGTTCCAAAGAGGATGGAGCTAGGCTGTTCTCAGTGGTGGCAAATGACAAAACAAGGATCAACGGTCTCAAGTTACGGTGGGGCAGGTCTAGGTTGGATATTAGGAAAAACTATTTCACTAGGAGGGTGGTGAAGCAGTGGAATGGGTTACCTAGGGAGGTGGTGAAATCTCCATCCTTAGAAAATTTTAAGGTCCAGCTTGACAAAGCCCTGGCTAGGGTGATTCAAGCAGGGGGTTGGACTAGATGACCTCCTGAGGTCTCTTCCAACCCTAATCTTCTATGAATCTATGATTTTGAACACTGGGAGTTGGCCATATTGCTGCAGTGACTCCTAAGGAGTAAAGATCATGTTCCTGTGTCCATGTCCCTAGTGACACACAACCAAGGAGAGAGAGAAAAAACAGGCAATTTAGGGTTATTGTCTCTTAATGGAAGCTTTTCCAGAGCCCCTGTAAATGAGTCTCCAGGCTGGATGACATTCCGCATGCCATATGCCTGGCCAAGCCTTTGAAAGCTCTCCATTTTCCCTGCCCTCCCCCCAGGAAGCAGACTTCCTGAGTCCGTCAGCGTAGGATGCCAAGGCCCATGGGCCAGGAGTCGGGAAGGTTGATTAGTACTGTCTCTGTTTTAGCAGACGCCCAGCCACATACAACTGGGATTCCTCTCTCCAATTCCTCTTTGTTTGGCTGGCCTTTGTTTCTCACTGCAGCTGGCAGCCTCCTGGAACCATCACTGATGCCTGCTGCAGAAGTCTGAACAACCTTCTATTTAGAGGTAATTCTGCTTGCATCTCTGTTGCTGTCTGGTCTGTCTCTCTCTCCCTGGTTAGTCAATGAGGTGTATTTGAATCAAATCAGGCTCCCTGCTGTTTAACAGTCTTCTCATCCAGGTTTTATTTCCCACCTGAGGCCATCTTTTAATGGTGCCCATTGCAGACTGCTGAGTGATACCCTCCTGAGGACCATCTCCTAGAGGACTGTCCAGTTATTAGGCATACATCCTGTGGCACTGAATGAAGCGGAAGATGTTCCTCTTTTTTATCACTTTGGTAGCCACTTTGAGATGCAGGTTTAATGAAATGCAAGGCAGAGTGGATAGAACACTGGACCAGGACTCAGGAGACCTGGGCTCTACCACTACCCTGCTGGGTGATCTCGGGCCGGGTCATCACTCCGTGCCTCAGTTTCCCCATCTGTAAAATGGGGAAATGACACTGACCTCTTTTGTAAGGCACTTTGAGAGCTACTGATTAAAAGCTCTAGATAAGAGCCAGGTATTATTATTATTGCTTACACCCCAACTTGAAAAGCTCTGTATGGACCCTCTTATTCCAGTTCAACAGTAATTTATTTGGCTCAGCCTAAAGCCAGGTGCAAAGGAGTCCAAGTCCCCATCTGCTGCTTTAGCTGGAAGGTCCCAGGATGTCCCACTCTTAGCAGGGTGTCCTACTAGATCTTAGCTTTGCAATGAAGCTAGGTATCAAACTCAGCCAGTGTTTGGCAGGGAAAGCCAAACTCCACAGCCCATCTCTTCCCTCACTGCCAAGCATAGAGCAACTGAGCTGGACTCAGCTAAGACAGATTCTTTCCTTAGGAAGAGCACATGGGGGGCTGCAAGGAATGAATGTGAAGGGCTGGGTGCAGGCTCGGCAGGAGATGACTGTGAATGAGGAGGGCGGAGGAGAGCAGGGGGCTGATGGAGTATTTGAGTTCACTCAGTGCATGTCCTAGTGTAGGGTGGATGAAAACATTTGTACATCTGGCCTGCATCTGTGAGCTGGAGCTTGCGGGACACTGGTTGAGAAAGCCTTAGGGCAGAAACTGAAAGCTGTCCCCAGAAAAAAACTAAACTGAATTATTCATTTTAAGTCACTTTGGCAAAAATTGGTGTCAGCCTGAGTGGCCACAATGCCTTATGGAAGTTGTTGTTTGGGCAACTTGTCCCCTCATTCCCCGTCTTCCTGGCTGGACTACATCTCCCTCTTCAACTTTTGTACAAAGTCAGCCGTGGCCAGAGGACTATTTTTTGCCCAACCTTGCAGGGTTTTGGACACTTTGTTTCTGAGATATGGGACTTGCATGATACTCAACCCAGGCCCAAATCTATGTTTAAATGGCTTTGTTCTAGAACCGTCAAGTGAGGCTAAATCTCAATCAGTAAGAGCTAGAGCAGAGGTTGGCATATTGGGAAAGAGATTCCAGTTTGCAACACCAGAATGGAATGTCAGGCTCCCTGGGGCTTTTTCATGTTCCCTGTGAACACCACAAGAAGAGAGGATAATTGCTCAACTCACACTCGTTCCACCTCTGTGGTGACTCTATGAGAAATCCCTGAAACTCAGAGACAACATTCTCTCTCAACAGCAAACAGTTCCCTCTCATCCCAGACTGGGTTGCTTTATGCTTAAGGACATGTTCTGCCCAGGGATAAAAACAGTATTTGCAAATTCCTGATTAGACAAACTTGGGACTAAATCCACTCATTTCCCTCTCTGCACTAAGACACCAAATATAAAAAGGGCCATTACACACAGAGCTAGTGTATCCGCATAGATACAGACTTCCTCAATGTGAATCATGAAGTCATGGAAAGAACCAAGATAACAGTGAGCTGTAAGAATCAGCCTTAGTAGTGGAGACAGGTATGTATGAAATCAAGTGTAACACTAAAACCCTGTACTGAAGGGCATCTTTTCAAAACCCCACCTGGAAGTTGTACCGTGCTTTCTCCAGATCTAGTAACAATAATTCCTACCTACCCACCGCCAGACTTCTTTAAAACCTGTATGAGAAAGGTGATGGAAAACAAGATGGGAGGATCATAGAATCATAGAAGAATAGGGTTGGAAGAGAGCTCAGGAGCTCATTTAGTCCAAACCCCTGCTCAAAGCAGGACCAACACCAACTAAATCATCCCAGCCAGGGCTTTGTCAAGCCGGGCCTTAAAAACCTCTAAGGGTGGAGATTCCACCACCTCCGAGGTAACCTATTCCAGTGCTTCACCACCCTCCTAGAGAAATTGTTTTCCCTAATATCCAACCTAGACCTCCCCCACTGCAACTTGAGACCATTGCTCCTTGTTCTGTCATCTACCACCACTGAGAACAGCCTAGCTCCATCCTCTTTGGCACCCCCTTCAGGCAGTTGAAGGCTGCTATCAAATCTCAAATGAGGATGATCCATACAGTGGCCTTTCCATTTTTTACAGCTGCAGGCTCAATGAGTTACCATGTGCTCGAACAAGTGTTTTGTGTCTTTTAGAAAAATGGACTTCTGTTCCTAAAGCGCAGGTAATCAAATGAGGGAGCAAATGTAACAGGATGCGATGCAGGTGACCAATCATGCAGTACAAAAAGCAGATGGTGAACACTGCCAGTGAAGAGTTTGTAAATGATCCGCCTTCCGTTGGCTCAGAAAGACCATTCCTCAAACAGTTGCAAATGAAAGTGAATTCAGTAATATCATGTTCTGCTCATGGAAAAGGGGTTTATCTATCCCATAAAAAACGGAGAGTAAATAAACTGACCAGCTCTGCATCCCAGGTATTACTTTGTAAGCCACAGTATCATGCTACTAGTTTAAATCATTTCTGTATTTGCTCACTTCAGGCCATGCTATTCCTTCCCATGCTGCATGATACCTAGATCCCTGCAGGACTAATGCCTTTTAAATTCCTCACTAAATTGAAGTAGCCAGAAAATGTTCTTCTCCATAAACTGAGTGTTACACAGAAAACACCCTTCTCTCCTACCCCACCCTCCAGTATCCTTTCATTCCAACCTGTCAGACTGCAATCTGCAAATGAATTAGTACCAGGGTGATGGAAAAGGTGCAACATCATCTCTGATGTTGTAATCCCGCCACTCGGCAAGGAGGGGAGAGGTTCACAGGATAGCAGCAAAGGGAAGGAGGAAAGGAGAAGAGGATGGAGGAGATGGATTAGTACCTAACCTAGCTCTTCATAGGCACCTGCAGTGACAGGAGGGGAGTGTGTGCTCAGATCCACTCAGCCTGGCGCTCTGTCTCTGCTGGTGGCTGATGAACCTGCTACCATCTTGACTAGCACAGCTGAATCTTTTCGCTCAGACAGTGGACACTTCCGCTTTAAGATTTCGAGGTCCCAGGTTTTATCCCTGCTGCACGGGCACTGTATTACAAGGGCAGGAGGAGGGGAGGGCATTCATAGGCCCAAGGGAACTGCAGCGGTACTGGGGATAAACACAGCGCTTCCTTCTCCAGGGCTGCTGATCCAGGGCCAAAGCCCCCTCTGATCATGTTAGTGAGAGGGATGGAGTTGTACTAACTGATCTCTCCTTAAAAAGAACAGGAGTACTTGTGGCACCTTAGAGACTAACAAATTTATTTGAGCATAAGCTTTCACTTCTTCGGATGCATAGAATGGAACATATATTGAGGAGATATATATACACATACAGAGAGCATGAACAGGTGGGAGTTGTCTTACCAACTCTGAGAAGCCAATTAAGTAAGAGAAAAAAAACTTCTGAAGTGATAATCAAGATAGCCCAGTACAGACAGTTTGATAAGAAGTGTGAGAATACTTATATGGGGAGAGAGATTCAATGTTTGTAATGGCTCAGCCATTCCCAGTCTCTGATCAAGCCTAAGTTGATTGCATCTAGTTGGTTGCATCTAGTTTGCATATCAATTCAAGTTCATCAGTTTCTCGTTGGAGTCTGTTTTTGAAGCTTTTCTGTTGCAAAATTGCCACCCACAGGTCTGTCATTGAATGACCAGAAAGGTTCAAGTGTTCTCCTTCTGGTTTTTGAATGTTATGATTTCTGATGTCAGATTTGTGTCCATTAATTCTTTTGCATAGAGACTGTCCGGTTTGGCCAATGTACATAGCAGAGGGGCATTGCTGGCACATATACATTGGTAGATGTGCAGGTGAACGAGCCCCTGATGGCATGGCTGATGTGATTAGATCCTATGATGATGTCTCCCCTTGCCTTCCCGGCTCTGGCCACCTGCAGCAGCATGACCTTCCCATCACATGTAAGGGCTCAGGCTGCTACACTGGACTACCAGAGCACAGACCCTTCAGCTATGGCATCCCAAGCATAGGCACCGACTCAGTGGGTGCTCAGGGGCTCAAGCATCTACCAAAAAAAAAAAAATAGGGGTTGCTCAGCACCCACAAGCCACCAGTAGGTGGCAGGAGCATGTGCATGTCACACAGTGAAACCGGAAGGCGGAAAGACCCATCAGTAAAAACAAAAGTCAGAACCTATGACCCCAAGTGACTACAGACTGCTTCGCAATGACCATGTGTAGCTCCAACAGCCTCCCAGGGAGGCTGCTGCTCTGTGGCTTGGACAGAAATCATCCCGTATTTACTTTGCAGTTCTATGGCACTTCCCCTATAATCATTTAGCTAATAACTACTTAGTGACTGCCAGCCCTGTAACTAAAGTGGTCCAGTGCCCTGAAAGGGCAGGATTTACATAGCACTTACATCTCCTGACCTGACTGGACAGCTATTAACCTTGCTTTGGGAGCCTGACCTGTCACATGCTGTTTGCATATTAGAAGATGCTTACGGGCTTGTACATGGTCCTCACCATCCCTTAATGTGCTGGAGTGGGACCTTCCTTCATCCTCCCATCCAAATTGGGTTACTGGGTCATTTTCACAGGATATCAGGGTTGGAAGGGACCTCAGGAGGTCATCTAGTCCAACCCCCTGCTCAAAGCAGGGCCAATCCCCAGACAGATTTTTGCCCCAGGTCCCTAATTGGCCCCCTCAAGGATTGAGCTCACAACCCTGGGTTTAACAGGCCAATGCTCAAACCACTGAGCTATCCCTCCCCCTCAAATAAAAGTTTGATGTGGGAGCAAGCAGTAGCCTGAGTGAATCTAGACAGGAGTTTTTCATCTGTTGCAAAGTGTTGTTTGCCCCAGAGATGTATTTAGAGATGTGATTTTCTTCTCTCTGATATGGGTGTTGACTTATCTCAGCCCCCCCGCCCAACTAGCCAGCCATCCCAGCAGTGCTGCCTCCAGAGGGCTGCAGCAATGGGACACCAGTCAGTCACGAACCGAGGATTGCAAGCCTGGGAATGTCTTTCAGCTAAGAGCTGCTTTCCCAAATGCAGTTACTGCCTAGACATGCCTGTGTGCAGCTGAAGCGGCGTTAGTGTTGGCTCTGCTCTCACACAGGGTCTGTCTATACTTTGAGCTGGGGGGTGTAATTTCCCAGCTCAGTCTGAGCTAGCGGGCTGGACACAAGACTGTAGCTGCAGTGGCATGGTGACACCAGAGGCTAGCCTTCCCGAACACCTGCCTATTAGTTTGGATGGGATCATAAGCAGGGCGGCTAGCTCCTCCTGTTGCTTGTGCTACTGTAGTAACGCCCTATGTTTAGCACGCTAGCTTAGTCAGAGCTAGCCAAGGTACGTGCCCTTGGGCTGGGAATCACAGCCTAGCTCAACGTGACTGGTGCAGAACCAATGTAGGAAAGAGGCTCTGTGGGATTGTACCTATTGGGTTCCGGGAAGTGGGCGGGCGTAAGCCCGCCCACTGCTAAAGGATCCCCCCCCAGCCTAAGGGGAGGATCCACAGGGCCTGGAACTCAAATAATTACGGGGGACAACTAATGTAAAAACAGGGACAGGAGTGTGGTCAAAGGGTCAAAAGAAGAGAACCGGACGGGGACACCGAGCAGAGAACCCCGGACAGCGCCCACTGCTCCTCAAAGGCTTCAAGGGAGCCAGTGGATGCCGCCCAGAGGAACTCTGCCCGGATACGTGAACGGACAGAGGATCGGAAACAGGCCCCGCAGTCACAGGCACCTCCATCGGCCAACCTCCTCTCCCTGGTTTTATAGATGGCCTGTTTAGCCAGTGCCAAGAGGAAGTTGACCAGGAGGTCCCGCGACTTTGTGGGGCCACGGATAGGGAGTGCATAAATGAGAAGGTGAGGGGAAAAGTGTAACCAAAAACGTAACATAATATCGGTGAGGAGCCGGTGTAGGGGCTGCAACCTGGCACACTCTAAGTAAACGTGAGCCAGGGTCTCCCTCACGCCGCAGAAAGGACAGGTGTCCGGGACTAGGGTAAACCGCGCCAAGTACACGCCCGTGCTCACGGCCCCATGAAGGAGCCGCCAGCTGATATCCCCGGCGGGCCTCGGGACCAGAGTGGAATAGAGGCTGGCCCACCGAGGCTTCTCACCCTCGACAGGTGGCAGGAGGTCCCGCCACTTTGTATCGGGGCGGGACACGAGGGTGAGGAAGTGAAGAGTGTGCAGCACGAGCGTGTATAGATGTTTCCTTGGCGCGGTCAGGAAACGAACCGGCTGCAAGTCGTGCAGCCGGCTCACGGAGAAGGGGCGGAGGGGCCGGTTGGGTCCACGGGGCAGGGGCCCGATGAAAAGGTCCGGAGGGCCAGGGGTGGAGGGTGGGCGGGGCGTGCCCTCATGCAGGATCCGGTCGAGGCAAACCCGAGCAGCGGGCGGCAAAGCGGCCCTCACCTCCTGAAGTACGCGCTGGGGAGTACAAGGCCTGGAGAGCCCCATGCGCCGAGCGAGCGTCAGGGGATCCAGCCAGTCTCCCCGGTCGTAGTCCAGGAGGTCTCCGACTCTAGTAACTTCTGCCAGGACCAACCTCTGGCGCACCGCGGGGGACTCCGCCACCTGCACACAGAGCTGGGGATTGTGTAGCAGGGGCTCCGCGAGGAGATCTGCCCCCTCGGTGGCCGCCACGGACCTGGTCGCTGAGTCTGTGGGATTGTAGTGGGGCACTTGCCCCGCTCCTGAAAAAGGCTAGGCTGATTGGGGAAGCAGCCACAGCTGGGGCCACGCCCCAATCAGGCCACAACTGACCCTATAAAAGGGCTGTGAGCCAGGGGCTTAGTCAGTCTCTCTCCAGCCTTGGAGGGAGAAGGACCTGGCTGCCTGGGAGCTCAGGGTACAGGGAATGGAGCAGGGCTGGGGAAAGACCAGAGGAGATAGGGAGCTCCAGGCCTTGCTAAAAGGCCAAAACAGGTACTGGGGTTGCAGAGGTGCAGCCCAGAGATAGGCAGAGGCAGCAGGTCCAACCCTCCTTGCCCAGTGAGCGTGGGCTAGAACATGACTGGTAGTAGCACTGAGGCAAGGTGGGGATAGAGGGTTGGGGGGTTCCCCTGGGAGGGGAGACCCAGACTGTAGGTTACTGCTGGGGGCAGAACCCCGAGGTAAAGGGGCATGGTCCAGGAGGGACACGGGGGCCTGAGGCAGGTGAACCACTGGCCAGCAGAGGGCGCTCTGAGCTGGAATCGAGCTAATTCCCAAGACGACCAGCATGAGGCACCGCACCGGTGAGTCTCACCTTGCTACAGGGATGGTACCTGCTATGGGGCAGTGGGTATCTAGCTGAAAAAGAGTAACTGGAGGTCACAGAGAGAAACAGGCCCTGGTCTCTGACATGCTCTTTGCACCTCTGCTTTCAGCTCAGTGAGACATGGATGCCCCCACCCTCACTGGGGCCAGAGTCTTAGCAGTGCTGAGTTGCAGCTTTCCCCAAGGTCATGGCAGCCCTAGCCTGGGCTGCAGCCCAGTGTCTTACAGCATCCAAAGGGCTCAAGGGAAAGAATGTCCATCCTCCCTTCATCTGAGCAGCTCCAAGTAGGTGGCAGATGAAGGAAGTTTTGCCCCTCAGCGGGAGGCTGGGATCCATTTTACAGAGTGGGAATTTGGGGCACAGACAGGTCAACTGACTTGCCCCCGGGCACCTAGCAAATGGAACCAAAAGACATGATTCCAACACCCTGATAACACTCCCTCGTGGATAGCCAGGTACCAAGCACCACAGGAGAGTGGCTTCCTTCCGTGCAGTCCTGTGCACTGATGTCAGCTTCACCTGCACCCTCAGGGTCTATGCTGGGACTAAAATAGAAGAGCTGCTGCTGAGACCTGGCATACTCGGATGGCAGCTGCTGCAGAGACTGTCAGGGGCTGAAGAGTCATTGCACAGCAGTCCTCAACCACTCCTTCTCCATTAGTGTCAGTGCAGTCTGTCCCGGATGGGCTCAGGGGAAAGCCCGGAGCTCCTGGGAAAAGTCTCTCCTTGGCCTTTTCCTATCTTTGAAAATTCGTGGCGATCAGGGGAGGTCCTGGAGGATTGGGGAAAAAGCAAATATAGTGTCCATCTTTAAAAAAGGGAAGAAAGAGAATCCGGGGAACTACAGACTGGTCAACCTCACCTCAGAACCTGGAAAAATCATGGAGCAGGTCCTCAAGGAATCCATTTTGAAGCACTTGGAGGAGAGGAAGGTGATCAGGAACAGTCAACATGGGTTCACCAAGGGCAAATCATGCCTGACCAACCTGATTGCCTTATGTGATGAAATGACTGGCTCTGTGGATAGGGGGAAAGCGGTGGACATAATATATCTTGACTTTATAAAAACTTTTGATATGGTCTCCCACTGTATTCTTGCCAGCAAGTTAAAGAAGTATGGATTGGATGAATGGACTATAAGGTGGATAGAAAGCTGGCTAGATCATCAGGCTCAACTGGTAGTGATCAATGGCTCGATGTCTAGCTGGCAGCCGTTATCAAGCAGAGAGCCCCAGGGGTCGGTCCTGGAGCTGGTTTTGTTCAACATCTTCATTAATGATCTGGATGATGGGATGAATTGCACCCTCAGCAAGTTCGCAGATGACACTAAGATGGGGGGAGAGGTAGATACGCTGGAAGGTAGGGATGGGGTCCAGAATGACCTAGACAAATTGGAGGATTGGGCCAAAAGAAATCTGAGCTTCAACAAGGACAAGTGCAGAGTCCTGCACTTAGGAAGGAAGAATCCCATGCACTGCTACAGGCTGGGGACTGACTGGCTAAGTGACAGTTCTGCAGAAAAGGACCTGGGGATTACAGTGGATAAGAAGCTGGATATGAGTCAAGAGTGTGCCCTTGTTGCCAAGAAGGCTAATGGCATATTGGACTGCATTTAGTAGGAGCATTGCCAGCAGATCTAGGAACGTGATTATTCCCCTCTCTTTGGCACCAGTGAGGCCACATCTGGAGTATTGTATCCAGTTTTGGGCCCCCCACTACAGAAAGGATGTGGACAAATTGGAGAGAGTCCAATGAAGGGCAGTGAAAAAGATTAGGGGGCTGGGGCACATGACTTACGAGGAGAGGTTGAGGGAACTGGAGTTATTTAGTCTGCAGAAGAGAAGAGTGAGGGTGGATTTGATAGCAGCCTTCAACTACCTGAAAGGGCAGGGTCGACACTTCCATTTAGGCGACCGCAGGGGCGGCATTTTGCCACCCTCGGCGGTAATTCGGCGGCTGGGGGTCCTTCCGCTCTCCGGGTCTTCGGCGGCAGTTCTGCGGCGGGTCCTTCATTCGCTCCGGGACCTGCTGCCAAAGAGCCCCGAAGACCGGGAGCGTGGAAGGACACCCGCCCCCCCCCCCGCTGCAGAATTGCCGACGACGACCGGGAGCGCGGAAGGACCCCCGCCTAGGGTGCAAAAAACCCTGGCGCCGCTCCTGCTGAAGTGGGATACCAAAGAGGATGGAGCTAGGCTGTTCTCAGTGGTGGCAGATGACAGAACAAGGAGCAATGGTCTTAAGTTGCAGTGGGGGAGGTCTAGGTTGGATATTAGGAAACACTATTTCACATGGAGGGTGGTGAAGCACTGGAATGGGTTACCTAGGGAGGTGGTGTAATCTCCATCCTTAGAGGCTTTTAAGGCCCGGCTTGACAAAACTCTGGCTTGGATGATTTAGTTGGGGTTGGCCCTGCTTTGAGCCGGGGGTTGGACTAGATGACCTCCTGAGGTCTCTTCTAACACTAATCGTCTATGATTCTATAAGTGTGCAATACAATACTGCACTGGATGAGAGCACATATAATGGGTACCACTGGAATCTTGATGCCTCTTTTTGGCTGATACCAGCCCGAGTACTTAACCAATTGTCAAGATCATTGCTCTGTTTTTCTAGTTTACAATTCAGTACATGCTGTTCTCACCCCGTCAGTGTCGCTGTTAAACATCCACTACCGCTAGCCAGAGATCCTGACATGCCCATTGTAATGGAGTACTCTACCCCCAGCTGCCTCTGTGCCGTCATGGCTAGTGAGTAGCTCATCACTCCTGGAGAGTGGAGGCCAGATTCTTTCAATGCATGCTAGACATGACTCTAGTGCAAACAATGGAAAATCTGGGCCCAGGTTCCATTCCTGATTTAGATCACAAGTGAATATTATTGGGGCAAGTCTGCTCCTTTAGTCCCTCATAGACACTTGGTCTGTAGCCCCAAACTGACAGTAAATCCATCTGAGTGGGGACAGTGGGCTGAGTTCGAGGGGTACTGGCAGAGCTGTGGGAGAGCAGGGAAGTCAGAATTGAGAGGCATTGGCAGAGCTGTGTGTGGGTGAGGAGATCAGGCCTGGGATAGCAGAATCAGAAGAGGGGCAGAAGTAGGGTTACCATATTTCAGCAAGCAAAAAAGAGGATGGGAGGAGCCCTGCCCTAGCCCCGCCCCTGCCCCTCCCACTTCCCGCCCCCCTCAGAACCCCCAACCCTCCCCCCGTTCCTTGTCCCCTGACTGCCCCCTCCTGGGACCCCTGCCCCTAACTGCCCCCCAGGACTCCACCCCCTACCTAAGCCTCCCTGCCTCTTGTCCCCTGACTGCCCCCTCCTGAGACCCTCCCCCCATCCTAACTGGCCCCCTAGGACCCTACCCCCTACCTGTACCCTGATTGCCCCAACCCTTATCCACACCCCCACCCCCAGACAGACCCCTGGTACTCCCACACCCCATCCAACCACTCCCCACCCCCTGACAGCCCCCCCCAGAACTCCTGATCCATCTAAACCCCTCTGCTCTCTGTCCCCTGACTGCTCCGATCCCTCTCCCCACCCCTGCCCCCTAACAGCCCCCCCCCCAGAACTCCCAAACACCCCCCCGCTCCTTGTCCCCTGACTGCCCCCTCCTGGGACCCCTGCTCCTAACTGCCCTCCAGAACCCCACCCCCTACCTAAGCCTCCCTGCCTCTTGTCCCCTAACTGCCCCCTCCTAAGACCCCCCATCCTAACTGGCCCCCTAGGACTCTACCCTCTACCTGTACCCTGATTGCCCCAACCCTTATCCACACCCCCACCCCCAGACAGACCCCTGGGACTCCCACGCCCCATCCAACCACTCCCCACCCCGACAGCCCCCCCCGAACTCCCAAACACCCCCCCCCCGCTCCTTGTCCCCTGACTGCCCCCTCCTGGGACCCCTGCTCCTAACTGCCCTCCAGAACCCCACCTCCTACCTAAGCCTCCCTGCCTCTTGTCCCCTAACTGCCCCCCAGGACCCTACCCCCTACCTGTACCCTGACTGCCCAAAACCTTCTCCACCCCCTCCAAAAAGCCCCCCCCGAACTCCCGACCCCCCCCATCTCTTGACTGCCCCCTCCAAAATCTCCCTGCCCCTTCTCCTGCCCCCTGGCCCCCTTACCCTGCCGCTCAGAACATGGTGTTGGGCTCTGTGCGGAGCCGGACACGTGGCTGCGCTCCCCAGCGCAACACACAACCCGGTCCCACCCCACCCAGTGCTGCCGGAGCGGGGCGCTGGGCAGCAGGGGAGGAGGAGCTGCCGAGGCCCGATGCAAACGGCCTGGCAGGCCGGCCGGCTCAGAATGCAGGGGGGGGCGGGGAGGAGGAGCTCTACAGCTGCTCCGGAGTCCATCCCGGCAAGCTGCGGGGGAAGGGCTCTGGCTGCCAGAGCCCCATGCGAGCAGCTGAATTTCCTGCAACCCTCCCAGCTGCACCTCGCTCTGCATGGGGGGGAAATCCCGGACATTTTTAGTGATTTACAAATTCCCCCCCGGATGCTATTTTTAACACAAAAAGGAGGACATGTCCGGGTAAATCTGGATGAATGGTAACCCTAGCAGAAGAGAGGGGCATCCACAGAGCTATGTGTGTGGGGAGCCTAAGACTGGATGAGCAGGGGGTGCTGGAGGTCAGAGGGATGGTGTCTTTATAGGCAGAGCTGTGTGGAGAGCAGAAGTGGAAAGTGTCCTGTACGTCAGGGTTGAGTGCCAATGACAGAGCTGTGTTTGGAGCAGCCTTTCTGCAACCTTCTTCTAACATATGCAATTACCCTTGTACAGCACAAACCCTAAACTCACCCAACCAGTCCTTTTAAAAATCATCTAATTTCCTACTGTCCTTGGACACGGTGAATCTACTGCTCCGCTCCTTTGTCTCTCTTGAGAGGAGAGCTGGAGGGCCCCACTGCAGAGGTCTGTTGCCAACTATTATTAAATAAAAATGTTTCTGCAAATTGCACCGATTAACTGTAGCAAGTAACCCCCAGCACAGGTCAGGCCACATGACCGGCTTTCTGAGGGGAACGCCAGGCAGCCATTGGCGGGGGCTGCACAGAATGCCTCTCTCCTTGTGGCGCCGGAGGATCCAGGAAGCCAAATGCTGGTGAAGCCCAGACAAGAAAAACATTAGCCTCCAGTGTGCTTAATTCCTGGCCTTTCAGGGTGCTTGATTCATCACCAGAAGCTGAATGGGAATGACAAGAGGAAAGGAGTGTTGCATGCTGAAGTCCTGGCTTATGGCAGGAGCTCCCAGGCCTGGCGTCCAAGCCTGTGGGAGAGAGTTTATGGGGTGACACTGATCTGTCTGTCTCTATCCCCTCTCTCCACCCAAGCCACAGCTACTGGGGTGGCAGACACACAGTCACGGATCGGGATCTCTAAGGCTGGGACAGCTGGGGTGTTCCATGAGGGCCCTGGTGGGAGACCAATGAAAGAGTTAATGGGGCTGGATAAGCACTCCAGCCAGGGCCCACCTACACTAGTGGAAGTACAGTGTCAGGGGTTGTGGGATAACATGGCTTACTCCAAAAAAAAGAACAGGAGTACTTGTGGCACCTTAGAGACTAACAAATTTATTAGAGCATAAGCTTTCGTGGACTACAGCCCACTTCTTCGGATGCATATAGAAGTGGGCTGTAGTCCATGAAAGCTTATGCTCTAATAAATTTGTTAGTCTCTAAGGTGCCACAAGTACTCCTGTTCTTCTTTTTGCGGATACAGACTAACACGGCTGCTACTCTGAAACATGGCTTACTCCTTTTACATAAACCCAGTCTGTTATAGCCATGTTGCCATGAGCCACATTACAGTCCTAGGACACAATCACCTGGCATGGCAGAGACTGCAGGGAAAGGGTCCGGCCCCAAGGAGGGGATTGGCCAACAAGAGTTTGGTCTGATGATGTCTGCTTTTGATTGGTGTTTCATTGGCTGAGTGTGCTGTCAATGATATACTGTTGGGTGGAGTCTGTGGAAGCCCAGAAGAGGGGGTCTGAACGCAGCTAATATTTTTCAAATTCCCTCCAGACTCTGACAATAATCACTAAGCCAACCGGCACAGAGAGATACAGCACACAGGGAAGGGGCTATTGCTGGCACCAGCACTTGGCTCCCACAAGGCCCAGATCTCTGTTCTCAGAGGATTTTTGTAGCCATCTAATTGGGGTGGGAATGGAAATTGCACCAAACAGCATTAGGGGCTGGGAGAGTCTGAGACCCAGCGGTTCTGTTCCTCATTAGCAGAGAGGGTGAGAAATGTCCTGACCATCTAGTACTCAACTTTGCAGCTGTTAGAAAATGCAGAGCTAGAAATGTGCTCCCCCTGGGGCTGAGATTGTGTCTGGGACTCCACTGGGACAGTCTGGTTCTGTCTTCAGCCACTAATTTGTCTGTCAAAAAAAGAAGCAGCCAAACTTGCTCCACCCTATACAAAACCTGCCTTCATGTTGCAGCTGAAATGGTTGGGCTTTTGATTTTTGGCTGAAAAGTAATTTTTTCTGACCATATTTATTATGGGTTAATTATTTTACTAGGGATAAAATTTATGAAATGTTAACTGCCAGGATCACGCTTCTTTCCTTTCCTGAAGCTCAGTGCTACATTTGCTGTTCTCTACTCATCTGCTACTTCCTCCAGCATCCTCCAACTGTTTGTCTGATGCATCTTCTAGCTCCCTGCCTAGGTCGGTACTGCACTGGAAGCGGCAGCACAACTTTCTCACATGCCATTGCCCAGCAGTGGGCCTCCTGACCAGAGGAGGCACCCATAGAGAGGGGATCCCAGTTGCTATGTCCATTCAGTCCTTTGCTTCCCCGATGAGGCTGCCAACAAGAGCGATATATTGGGAACAATGGAAAGTTGCATTCAAGCTATAATCACCTATGTCATTCTATAACAAATGTATGGCTCATTCACAGCACCCTTCATGCATTTCTCTCTGTGTCTCACAACTGTCACCAAGTGTATATGTGAGCAGCACTGGCAGTGGATAAATGCTGCTGTATGGGTGGAGATGGAGGACAGACCTGGGAGAATTGGGACATCTGGAAATTTTATGGTTTCCCAGCCTTTCCACTGTTCCTTCTTTAGCCAAGATTACTCTAGCTCTTTTCATTGTCAGCATGTCAAACCCACATCTTCCACCCTGCCCCTCATGAACCCCAAATACCTTCCACACAGTTCCATCTGAGTAAGCCATTTCATATCCCATCTTAGGGTCCTACACAGGGACCATCACACAGATGTCTCTGATTAACATTCATGGGCATTCAGCTCTCCTAACAGGAGAGTAGAAGAGACCCTCTATGGTTGTAAATACACAATCCTGTATGCACCGTCTGCTCTAACATTGCTTCCTTACCAAGCTACCTTCCTGTATTTAGCTTATTTACATGGTGCATACTGTATCGCTATCTTGGTAGTTAATTAGTATGTAACTAGGCAGCTAACTGGTGTCATGTAAGTATCATGAAATTCATGCCTTGTAGCTTGATGAATTGTCAGAATGAATAAGCATGTACTAGCCTCTCAAAAAGGAGACATCAGTGCATTTCAGAGGGAGTGACAGCACTTGGGAGCAAAGTCCCCTCTTCATACACACAGCAGACAGCAGCTGTACACGTGTTCTCCAGGCTGCCCTTTGGCCAACATGCCTCTGCTCCGACTTGCAGGGATATTCCCATGACCTCTTCAGTCCTTAGCCTGTATGCTGAGGCTGCCAGGAAGAAAACACTTTGGCTTTTCTGGTGGGTTTGGGATATTGGGTGCCTGCCCCCTGAGAATTGCACTGAGACCCTCAACTTGCACAGGCAGCCAAAGAGCTATGATATAGCAATGACCTGGATTTCAATTGTGCTTCATAAGCAGCTTCTAATGCCCTGGGCCCTAACATCCCCTCTGCGGTGCCATGTAACCTTGATATGACAATATCCTGGACAAACCTTATGGAATTAAGTGTTTTAGGGGGTCCATTATATTAAAATGCAATTGTTTATGTGTTATTATGGAATTGTATGTAACTTCTCTAGGAGATGTCATTAATGCCATTTCTAGGAAGTATTAAGAACTTCAAAGGACTTTTGGGGACAATACATATGACATGAATCTCCCAGGAAATACTTGAGGTGAGGGGAATGCAAATAACCCAACTTTTTAAGCTTGACCTTGAGCATAAAACCATTGTCTGGCTGATTACCTGTTCACAGTCTCCTCAAAGGGTCACACTGGCTAAATGAATGACTCACAGAGCCGTGAGGATTCTTGTTCTGGGCAAAAGGGTGTTATGAACTTGAAACTACAGGAACCCCCTGTGTGTAGGACTGCTCACCTGCCAGAACCCATGTTGGAGTTTGAGTTTTATTGTTTTTAATGTTTTCTCCGTAACTCTTTTACCTTAAGAATAAAGTGTGCTTGCTTAGAAAAAGCTGGATGGTAACATATACCTATGGCAATGATACTGTGTGCCATCTCTGAGGAGAAGCCAAAAGAAGCCAGTTTTGGCAGCCTGGCTTGCCTGGGATTTCACAGTATAATCAGGGTACTGTGCAGCCTGGAAATACTGTAGTAAGAAGGCAGAGAGGGATAGCTCAGTGGTTTGAACATAGGCCTGCTAAACCCAGGGTTGTGAGTTCAATCCTTGAGGGGGCCATTTAGGGAACTGGGGTAAAAATCTGTCTGGGGATTGGTCCTGCTTTGAGCAGTGGGTTAGACTAGATGACCTCCTGAGGTCCCTTCTAACCCTGATATTCTATGATTCTGTCTCCACCCAAGAAGGGCAGTGGCTGGGGAGTCAGAAACCTGAGCCCTTGCTGACCACTGACCTGAAATACAGGTGCAGTTGCCATGATCTGTGAAAGCTTCATAAGCAGCTTTTATACCCATGGGCCACACTGTCCCCGTTCAATGACACTTAGTCTTTCTGGTACTCGTGGGAGAGTGACCAGCCAGAACAATGGCCTTTCTAAGCATGCCACTGATGAGAACTTGCCAGTAGGCAACCAATTAAACCATGGCATTCAAATCACTGGAACACACTGCAATTCAGAGTCCTCTCTCCCAGAATAAACATGGCCTTTCACCTCCGGGGCTCCATTCCTGAGGCAGTGGTTGTGCCAAGACAAAGAAGCAGTACAGCACAGGCTGGAAGACTTTCCAGTGAAGAGAGAAAATGCTACTTGCCCTTTCTGGGCTCCAAGCCCTTCCAAGACTCTAGGGCCAGATTTTAATTACACTGTTGCAGGCTTCAAATAATGGAGTTAGTCCAGATTCCACGGTGCTACTGTAATAAGAATCTGGGCCCAGGTTTGCCCCCTCCTGCACCAGACAAAGAATGTGCAAGAATCTTAGAGCTTGTCTACATTTAAAGTGCTTCAGTGAAGACACAACCCACGCTGACAGGTGGGGTTCTCCCATCGGCATAGGTACTCCATCTCCCCAATAGGAGGTACCTAGATTGATAGAAGAATTCTCCCATCGACACAGTACTGTATACACTGGGAGTTAGTTCGGTTTAACTGTGTTGCTCAAGGAGGTAGATTTTTCATATCCGAGTGGCGGAATTATATGGACATAATTTTGTAGTAGACCAGCCCTTAGATATGAAAACAAAACCAACCTCTATACATTTAGAACTGGTGCTGGGAATTCAGCACCTCTTCCTAATTCTGTGCTGGCCCTCAGCTGTCTGTGCCCCCACACCAATCAGAGGCTGCCACTCTTGTTTCCCTTCAGCCAACCACAGATGACTGGAGCCTGATTGGGTACAGCATCTCTTTTCATAGAATCATAGAATCATAGAATATTAGGGTTGGAAGAGACCTCAGGAGGTCATCTAGTCCAATCCCCTGCTCAAAGCAGGAACAACACCAACTAAAACATCCCAGACAGGGCTTTGTCAAGCTGGGCCTT
Organism: Chrysemys picta bellii; assembly: GCF_011386835.1. Lineage (NCBI taxonomy): Eukaryota > Metazoa > Chordata > Testudines > Emydidae > Chrysemys > Chrysemys picta. The sequence goes on along the minus strand of NC_088798.1, from coordinate 67,548,639 downwards.
AAAAACCTCTAAGAATGGAGATTACACCACCTCCCGAGGTAACCCATTCCAGTGCTTCACCACCCTCCTAGTGAAATAGTGTTTCCTAATATCCAACCTAGACCTCCCCCACTGCAACTTGAGACCATTGCTTCTTGTTGTGTCATCTGCCACCACTGAGAACAACCTACCTCCATCCTCTTTGGAACCCCCCTTCAGATAATTGAAGGCTGCTATCAAATCCCCCCTCACTCTTCTCTTCTGCAGACTAAATAACCCCAGTTCCCTCAGCATCTCCTCATAAGTCATGTGCCCCAGACTCCTAATCATTTTCGTTGCCCTCCGCTAGCCTCTCTCCAATTTATCCACATCCCTTCTGTAGTGGGGGGACCAAAACTGGACACAGTACTCCAGGTGTGGCCTCACCAGTGCTGAATAGAGGGGAATAATCACTTCCCTCGATTTGCTGGCAATGCTCCTACTTATACAGCCCAATATGCTGTTGGCCTTCTTGGCAACAAGGGCAATGCTGACTCATATCCAGCTTCTCGTCCACTGTAATCCCCAGGTCCTTTTCTAAAGAACTGCTGCTTAGCCAGTCAGTCCCCAGCCTCTGGCGGTGCATGAGAGTCTTCCTTCCTAAGTGCAGGACTCTGTACTTGTCCTTGTTGAACCTCATCAGATTTCTTTTGGCCCAATCCTCAAATTTGTCTAGGGACCCTATCCCTACCCTCCAGTGTATTTACCTCTCCCCCCATCTTAGTGTCATCTGCGAACTTGCTGAGGGTGCAATTCATCCCATCATCCGCTTGATAACGGCTGTCAACTAGACATGGAGCCGTTGATCACTACCCATTGAGCCTGACAATCTAGCCAGCTTTCTATCCACCTTATAGTCCATTCATCCAAACCATACTTCTTTAACTTGCTGGCAAGAATACTATGGGAGACCGTATCAAAAGATTTGCAAAATTCAAAATATCACATCCACCCCTTTCCCCATATCCACAGAGCCAGTTATCTCATCATAGAAGGCAATCAGATTGATCAGGCATGACTTGCCCTTGGTGAATCCATGTTGACTGTTCCTGATCACCTTCCTCTCCTACAAGTGCTTCAAAATGGATTCCTTGAGTACATGCTTCATGATTTTGCCGGGGACTCAAGTGAGGCTGACCAGTCTGTAGTTCCCTGGGTTCTCTTTCTTCCCTTTTTAAAATATGGGCACTATATTTGCCTTTTCCCAATCATCTGGGACCTACCCCGATAGCTACGAATTTTCAAAGATAATGGCCAATGGCTCTGCAATCACATCAGGCAACTCCCTCAGCAACCTTGTATGCATTAGATCTGGACCCATGGACTTGTGCACATCCAGCTTTTCTAAATAGTCCTTAACCTGTTCTTTCACCACTGAGGGCTGTTCACCTCCTCCCCATACTGGGTTGCCCATTGCAGCAGTCTGGGAGCTGACCTTGTCTGTGAAGACTGAGGCAAAAAAAGCATTGAGTACTTCAGCTTTTTCCACATCATCCGTCACTATGTTGCCTCCCCCATTCAGTAAGAGTCCCACACTTTCCCTGACCTTCTTCTTGTTGCTAACATACCTTTCCCCCTTGTTCAAAGCCCTCCAGAGCAGTAACTCCCCTTAGGAGAGCCCCAACTAAGCTGTTCATCACTTAGCTCAGCATTGTGCTTACTAATCACTGTTTCCCGCCAAAGGAAATAATAGCCTATGGACTGCTCTTGGATCTTGCTATGACACTCATGCTTTACTCCCAAGGAGCACATGTATCTGTCTCACCCTTCAGGATCTTCCCACTCCCTGCTTTCCCCCACCTCTGCACGCTCCTTAGCTAATGGTGGGCCATGGAGCGTCTCTCTTCAGAACTGCTATGTAGTCAGCTAGAGGGGGCCCCTTACGTTTTTTGAAGCAATCTCCCTTCCCCTGACATCCCAGGCTTGTATGGCCAGGATTTTGTTTCTGCGTGAGGGCCTGTATGTCTATCTCGCCAAGGTATTTCTAGAACATCTGAGCACCTCACAATTTCTACTGTATTTATCCTCACATCACCTCTGGGAGGCAGGGCAGGGCTATTACCCCTTTGTACAGATGGGAACCAAGGCAGAGGGAGACTAAACAACTTGCCCAAAGTCTCACAGGATGGCTGTGGCAGAGCAGAGCGTGAAGGTCGGGCTCCAGAGTCCCATGCTAGTGCCCTCACCCCGGGCCAGCCTTCCTTTCGAGTTTTCTCCATTTGTCATTGCTGTCCAGTTGGCAGTAACCATAGCCTTAATCCTTTGAGCTTGATGGGGAGCTGGGCCTATTTTGCTAGAGACCTTGCTCTTAGTAATGGATCTGCCTTTGCTTCAACTCCTCTTCGAGCACTGAAACAGTAGGTGCTAACTGGCGGAAAGTAAGACACATGCTCTTCACTTCTCACTAGCTGCTAATTCTTTTCTCCCCAGGATTCATAGATTCATAGATTCTAGGACTGGAAGGGACCTCGAGAGGTCATCGAGTCCAGTCCCCTGCCCGCATGGCAGGACCAAATACTGTCTAGACCATCCCTGATAGACATTTATCTAATCTACTCTTAAATATCTCCAGAGATGGAGATTCCACAACCTCCCTAGGCAATTTATTCCAGTGTTTAACCACCCTTACAGTTAGGAACTTTTTCCTAATGTCCAACCTAGACCTCCCTTGCTGCAGTTTAAACCCATTGCTTCTTGTTCTATCCTTAGAGGCTAAGGTGAACTAGTTTTCTGCCTCCTCCTTATGACACCCTTTTAAATACCTGGAAACTGCTATCATGTCCCCTCTCAGTCTTCTCTTTTCCAAACTAAACAAACCCAATTCTTTCAGCCTTCCTTCATAGGTCATGTTCTCAAGACCTTTAATCATTCTTGTTGCTCTTCTCTGGACCCTTTCCAATTTCTCCACATCTTTTTTAAAATGCGGTGCCCAGAACTGGACACAGTACTCCAGCTGAGGCCTAACCAGAGCAGAGTAGAGCGGAAGAATGACTTCTCGTGTCTTGCTCACAACACACCTGTTAATACATCCCAGAATCATGTTTGCTTTTTTTGCAACAGCATCACACTGTTGACTCATATTTAGCTTGTGGTCCACTATAACCCCTAGATCCCTTTCTGCCGTACTCCTTCCTAGACAGTCTCTTCCCATTCTGTATGTGTGAAACTGATTTTTCCTTCCTAAGTGGAGCACTTTGCATTTGTCTTTGTTAAACTTCATCCTGTTTAACTCAGACCATTTCTCCAATTTGTCCAGATCATTTTGAATTATGACCCTGTCCTCCAAAGCAGTTGCAATCCCTCCCAGTTTGGTATCATCCGCAAACTTAATAAGCGTACTTTCTATGCCAATATCTAAGTCGTTGATGAAGATATTGAACAGAGCCGGTCCCAAAACAGACCCCTGCGGTACCCCACTCGTTATGCCTTTCCAGCAGGATTGGGAACCATTAACAACAACTCTCTGAGTACGGTTATCCAGCCAGTTATGCACCCACCTTATAGTAGCCCCATCTAAATTGTATTTGTCTAGTTTATCGATAAGAATATCATGCAAGACTGTATCAAATGCCCTACTAAAGTCTAGGTATACCACATCCACAGCTTCACCCTTATCCACAAGGCTCGTTATCCTATCAAAGAAAGCTATCAGATTGGTTTGACATGATTTGTTCTTCACAAATCCATGCTGGCTGTTCCCTATCACCTTACCACCTTCCAAGTGTTTGCAGATGATTTCCTTAATTACTTGCTCCATTATCTTCCCTGGCACAGAAGTTAAACTAACTGGTCTGTAGTTTCCTGGGTTGTTTTTATTTCCCTTTTTATAGATGGGCACTATATTTGCCCTTTTCCAGTCTTCTGGAATCTCTCCCGTCTCCCATGATTTTCCAAAGATAATAGCTAGAGGCTCAGATACCTCCTCTATTAGCTCCTTGAGTATTCTAGGATGCATTTCATCAGGCCCTGGTGACTTGCAGGCATCTAACTTTTCTAAGTGATTTTTAACTTGTTCTTTTTTTATTTTATCCGCTAAACCTACCCCCTTCCCATTAGCATTCACTATGTTAGGCATTCCTTCAGACTTCTTGGTGAAGACCGAAACAAAGAAGTCATTAAGCATCTCTGCCATTTCCAAGTTTCCTGTTACTGTTTCTCCCTCTTCACTAAGCAGTGGGCCTACCCTGTCTTTGGTCTTCCTCTTGCTTCTAATGTATTGATAAAAAGTCTTCTTGTTTCCCTTTATTCCCGTAGCTAGTTTGAGCTCATTTTGTGCCTTTGCCTTTCTAATCTTGCCCCTGCATTCCTGTGTTGTTTGCCTATATTCATCCTTTGTAATCTGTCCTAGTTTCCATTTTTTATATGACTCCTTTTTATTTTTTAGATCATGCAAGATCTCGTGGTTAAGCCAAGGTGGTCTTTTGCCACATTTTCTATCTTTCCTAACCAGCGGAATAGCTTGCTTTTGGGCCCTTAATAGTGTCCCTTTGAAAAACTGCCAACTCTCCTCAGTTGTTTTTCCCCTCAGTCTTGATTCCCATGGGACCTTACCTATCAGCTCTCTGAGCTTACTAAAATCTGCCTTCCTGAAATCCATTGTCTCTATTTTGCTGTTCTCCCTTCTACCCTTCCTTAGAATTGCAAACTCTATGATTTCATGATCACTTTCACCCAGGCTGCCTTCTACTTTCAAATTCTCAACGAGTTCCTCCCTATTTGTTAAAATCAAGTCTAGAACAGCTTCCCCCCTAGTAGCTTTTTCAACCTCCTGAAATAAAAAGTTGTCTGCAATGCAGTCCAAGAATTTGTTGGATAGTCTGTGCCCCGCTGTGTTATTTTCCCAACATATATCCGGATAGTTGAAGTCCCCCATCGCAACCAAATCTTGGGCTTTGGATGATTTTGTTAGTTGCTTAAAAAAAGCCTCATCCACCTCTTCCACCTGGTTAGGTGGCCCGTAGTAGACTCCTAGCATGACATCTCCCTTGTTTTTTACCCCTTTTAGCCTAACCCAGAGACTCTCAACACTTCCGTCTCCTATGTCCATCTCTACCTCAGTCCAAGTGTGTACATTTTTAATATATAAGGCAACACCTCCTCCCTTTTTCCCCTGTCTATCCTTCCTGAGCAAGCTGTACCCATCCACACCAACATTCCAATCATGTGTATTATCCCACCAAGTTTCAGTGATGCCAACAATGTCATAGTTGTATTTATTTATTAGCACTTCCAGTTCTTCCTGCTTATTCCCCATACTTCTCGCATTTGTATATAGGCATCTAAGATACTGGTTTGATCTTCCTCCCAGTTTCGTCCTGACCCTCCTTTCTCTCTGCCAATATAGCCCACACTCCCTCTCGTTTCCGACCCATCTCCCCGGTCTCCATGTTCCCCCCTTACCTGTGGGCTTTGCTCACCTGTTCCCGTCAATTACCTGTGTATTAGCTCCCAGAGGAAGAACACCAGAATTATGCCTAATACAAAGGTAATCGTGGTGAGGAAAGAATTAGCAGCTAGTGAGAAGTGTGTCTCTTACTTACCACCACTTAGCACAGACCGTTTCAAAGTGCATGAAGAGGAGGTGAAGCAAGGAATCAAGATTTGAGAGAGTGTCAGAAGGGCATATGCCCAAGACATAGTTCTCGTCTTTTAGAGGAGACTGATCCAAAGTAAGGACTCTATACAGACTTCCTTTGTGCTACTTACTGTTTTCCCATATAAATTCCTATAGATTTTGTACTGGCGGCACCACAGAGTGGCACCACAGAAGCTCACAAGAAGTGGAAGATTGGACAAATGACCAGGGAGGAGTATAAAAGTATAAAAATATTGCTCAGGCATGCAGGAGTGAAATCAGGAAGGCCAAATCACACTTGGAGTTGCAGCTAGCAAGAGATTTTAAGAGTAACAAGAAGGGTTTCTTCAGGTATGTTAGCAACAAGAAGAAAGTCAAGGAAAGTGTGGGCCCCTTACTGAATGAGGGAGGCAACCTAGTAACAGAGGATGTGGAAAAAGCTAATGTACTCAATGATTTTTTTGCCTGTCTTCACGAACAAGGTCAGCTCCCAGACTGCTGCACTGGGCAGCACCGTATGGGGAGAAGGTGACCAGCCCTCTGTGGAGAAAGAAGTGGTTCGGGACTATTTAGAAAAACTGGACGAGCACAAGTCCACGGGGCTGGATGCGCTGCATCTGAGGGTGCTAAAGGAGTTGGCGGATGTGATTGCAGAGCCATTGGCCATTATCTTTGAAAACTCATGGTGATCGGGGGAGGTCCCGGATGACTGGAAAAAGGCTAATGTAGTGCCCATCTTTAAAAAAAGGGAAGAAGAAGGATCCAGGGAACTACAGGCCAGTCAGCGTCACCTCAGTCCCTGGAAAAATCATGGAGCAGGTCCTCAAGGAATCAATTCTGAAACACTAAGAGGAGAGGAAAGTGATCAGGAACAGTCAGCATGGATTCACCAAGGGCAAGTCATGCCTGACTAACCCAATTGACTTCTATGAGGAGATAACTGACTCTGTGGATGAGGGAAAGCAGTGGATGTGTTATTCCTTGACTTTAGCAAAGCTTTTGATACGGTCTCTCACAGTATTCTTGCTACCAAGTTAAAGAAGTATGGGCTGGATGAATGGGCTATAAGCTGGATAGAAAGCTGGCTAGATTGTCGGGCTCCCCAACCCCCAGCCCAGTGAAAGTGAGTGAGGGTGGGGGAGAGTGAGCGATGGAGGGAGGGGGAATGGAGTGAGCAGGGCATGGCCTCCGGGAAGGGGCAGGGTAAATCCCGTGTTGCACTTAAATTCAAAAAGTGTTCTTGTGTGTAAAAAGGTTGGAGGTCACTGCACTAAAGCCACTTTCTGCTGTTCAGGCAGTGTAAAGGATCCTGAGGGTGGAAGTAAGGTCATCCCCCCACACACTTTAAGGCCTCTCTATGCTGCTAGAGTGGTGCAAAGTGGGAATCAGGCCTCAAGTGTGTCCTGTTTCACTTGTCAGAGGGGTAGCCGTGTTAGTCTGACTTGCATCTGAAGAAGTGAGGTTCTTACCCACGAAAGCTTATGCTCCCAATACTTCTGTTAATCTTAAAGGTGCCACAGGACCCTCTGTTGCTTTTTACTGTTTCACTTGGCCACTTAGTGTATGTCCAACAGTGCAGCTGGGAGTGAGGCTCAAGCCAGCACACTCAAAATAGCCATGTGGACACTGTGGCTCTGGCAGAGACTCAGGCTACCACCTTAGCTTGGACCAGGGTGTCAGGTGGGCTTGACTTGGGCGATTATCCTGAGCCTTCGCCAGAGCTGCCAGGACCACACTGCTATTTTTAGCACGTTAGCTTGAGCTAAGCTAGCATGAGTCTGACTACTCACGCTGTCAGGTGTGGTGTAGACATACCCATAAAGGCCTGATCTTTTAGCTCTAGAGCAGACCAGTCAAGGCCCCAAGAACAGCCCCAACTGGCTAGCCAGTTTCCTGTACGTTCTTTCCACCTAGAGTTTACTGTTACTAAACTGTTCTCTTTCTATCTGGGTCTGCCTTGATTTAGAACAGTCTTTGTTTTCCTCTTCCTTTTAGAATAATGAACAAATCTGCCACACTTTATAGGAAGGGTACGAATTACAAATAGCGTATCAAAGTTTCATAAAGGATTACTACGTGTTTTAATGAATAGTTAATTAATTGTTACAAAGTCCAACAGCTCAGTAGGTTTCTTATAACCAGCTACAGCAATTTCCATTGATGTTCTTATAACCGTCTAAAACACAAACTGCTCAAGTCTGCAAAAGGCTTATAACATCAATTCATCATTTTTTACCTCTTTATGCATTATTTATATATGTACCCTTAATTTAAACTTAATTTAAATCAAGAATTGCATCAATGAAAAAAAGGTAACAGAAATTAGATCTCATCCTGGTCTTTGATAGAGACTGGTTTAAGCTCTAAGGCAAGAGGTTCAATATCCCTTTGTGATGGTGTGTACTGGCCCTGCACTGGAGCGGAAGGGGTTAAAGCAGCGCTCTTAGCAGCAAAAGCCACATCCTCCCAACCCTGCTGGGCATGATCCAACTGCTGCTGCAGAATAAAAGGGAGCTCAGTCTCGGCTGGCCGCTGAAGAGGAAGGATGCACCTCTCTGGCTCCAGCCCAGGAGCAGCCAGGATCTCAGACCACGGAAGCAGGAGATGCCGAGGCCCAGGCAGGGGCCCTGGTACTTGTGGATGCCCCAGTGAGATTGCAGTCACCACCTGAGGAGCCCAAAGACTCTGAAGACACCCTGACTTCAACTGCAGGAGTCATGGTAGGAAGTAGCCCAGGGAGGGACTAGCCACAGTCCCAGCAGCAGTTGGCACGTTGCAGGCGGATTCCCTGCCAACTTAGTAGTGAACCCATTTGCCACTACCAGGGCCCTGGGCTGGGACCCGCTGGAGCAGGTCCCCCTACCCAGGCACTGGGGGTGGCCAACCAAACCCCCTCCCACTGACTCTGGCTATTAAGCCGTTTTTCCCGATAGCCAAGGGGAGCCCTATTCACTTTGGCCATTAGGCTGTGCATCCCTGCAGCCTAAGGGAGCCCTACTGACTTTGGCCAGTGGACCATGCTTCCCTGTAGTACAGTTAAGGCTTATTGACTATGGTCAGTGGGCTGTACTTCCCTGCAGTCCAGGGGAGTCCCATTGACTCTGACCATTGGGCCACACTTCCCCATAGCCAAATGGAGCCTTACTGACTCTGGCCATTAGGCCGTGCTTCCCTGCAGTCCAGGGGAGTCCTATTAGCTTTAACCACGCCAACCCCGCCCTTGCCCCACCCTCAGGGGGACAGGGTGTACTGGCCCCGCAACACTTGGTGGAGAATGTGGGCAATGGTCGGGACCTGTTAACAGGATCCGAGTGAAGGGAGACCGCCCGAAGCCAGGATAGAGTTCCCCAGCTTGGTAACCGCTGCAAAGCAAGATGGAGACCGACACACTATTGAAGTGGTTCTTAGAGAACCAACAGCTACAGGAGACTCAGCAGCAGCAGCAGTGCCAAGCACAACTGATGCAGCAGACGACTGCCCAGCAGCAACAGCTGATGGGCAAGCTGGCCGACCAGCACCAAACTCAGCAGGAGCGGTTGGTGCAACAAATGGCACAATTGTTGTGGCCCAGAGGAGCCCCTCTCCCCGCCCCAGTGGGTGCAGATGCAGGAACCCTACTCGCCAACCTCCCAGTCCGACTCACAAAGATGGGGCCCGGAGATGACCCGGAGGCCTTTCTAGTGACTTTTGAGAGGGTAGTCACGGCTGCTCGATGGCCACCCGAACACTGACGGGTCCGGTCTAGACCGCATACCACAATCTAGACACACTGGATGCTTTCGACTACCAGAAGGTAAAGCTGCTATCTTAGACCAGGCAGGCATCAGTCCCGAGACCTACCACCCGCGTTTCCGTGGAGAGAATACCCTCTTATGCCTGGCAGTGGCTAGAACCTGAGAAACAGTCAGGGGCCCAGGTGTTCAAAAAGGTGATCCTCGAGCAATTGACCCAGATCCTTCCTGATATGGGGAAGGAGTGGGTACAACAGCATCGGCCCACAACCCTCGCCAAAGCCATCGAATTAATGGAGGACTATCTGGTGGCAGAAGTCCTGGAGACACGATCCCCCAAGCTGGAAACCCCAAAGGGGAAGGAGGGGGTAGCCGGAGGAAGCCCCCGTCGCAACAAACCATGGACAGCATGGCACCTCCCCCGAACCTTGGCTATGAGCTTGGGACCTGAAGAGAGGCAGCCAGCTGGCTGAGGAACAACCTGGACAGAAGGAGACCTGTCGGGGGGGGCACCCCGCTGAGGATGGGCACACCCACCGGGGGAAATCAGGACTGGTGCTATGAGTGCGGGCAAGAAGGACACTTTCACCAAGATTGCCTATACGTGGATTGCAGTTATGGCCAAGTATGGGTAGCCAGCCCCTGAGCCCAAAGGAAGGGACCAGAGAAATTTGTGGTCCCCATAAAGGTGAATGGGATCCCAACACAGGCCCTGGTAGACACTGGATGCAGCCAGACCCTCATATGGGATGGGATGGTACCTAATCCCGAGCCCACACGGAAGGGGATACAGTTGCAGTGTGTCCACAGGCTAAGGTTAGGGTCACTCCAGATTAATGCATCCTGTGATCCTGAGGCATGATTGACCAGGCGGGGACAAAGAAGTGACCCCACAGAGAGGGCTACTCGGCCAACAGGTGAATCTCAACCCGGGGGAGGACCCTGTAGGCCCGCCGTCGACTCCGGAGGGACCATCACCCCAGACCGAGAGCCCCGTGGAGGATGCCCAGGGGGAACTCGAAAATTATGGGGATTTTTTCCAAGAACAGAGGGAAGACCCTACCCTAAGCCATGCCTGGGAACAAACAACAATCCCCAGCCCAGAGGTAAGGGACAGCACCCGCCATCCACAAGGGCCCCACTTTGAGATCCAGAGGGACCGCCTCTAACGGGTGGTTAAAGACCCCCAGATGCAGGAAGACCTCTGACAATTACTGGTTCCACGGAGGCTATGTCACAGACTCCTGCACTTGGCTGACTCGGTTCCCTGGGCAGATCACCTCGGGGGAGAGAAGGGTGGCCCGACAGTTCTTCTGGCCGGGCATCCACCAAGAGGTAAAGAATTACTGCGTCTCTTGCCCGGAGTGCCAGCGGGCCAGACCAGAGGGAGTACTCAAGGTGCCCCTCATCCCTTTGCCCGTGATAGCGGTCCCATTTGAACATATTGGCGTGGACCTGGTGGGGCCACTGGAAAGGAGCAGGACGGGAAACTGTTAGATCCTGATGATCACAGACTATGCCACTCCCCTTTTATTAGTTTTCAATATCCCACCTTTTAATTTCATTGATGACCCCTTATTCTTGTGTTATAAACTAGGAAGAACAGATGTTCCTGATCTCCCTTCTCTAGAGCTTTTATTATTCACTGGGACACACAATCCACATCGAGGGCCTCCCTCACAGATTTTAATTTTACAGCAGCGCTGTCCTATTCTTCCCCATGACAGAACTTGATTGAATGCACAGGAGAATTAAGAGTAGAAAATTGAATAAGAATGCCATTTAGTTTAAATAAAATGTATTTCATAATTCTTAGTAACCTAGATGCAAACAACCTTTCATAACAATCAGAGGTAATATAGTATATGAGGTTTGGCCTCTTCAACAAAAGTGCTTTATTTTCATTAAATGCTGAGGATATGGGGATGATAAAAGTAATTAAGTGTTGAAAATGTAATGATCCATTTGACACTGAGAATGAAAAAGATGAAAAATTCCCCATAAAGAATATTATGCAACCACAGAATTGGCGTTAAATATCTTCAAAGTCTAAGGCAGAAAGATTTGCTTACAGCCGTGACGTTTCTAAGGCACTCAATTAGCCACAGGAGGGCTTTCCGAGTATTCCCTGAACTCACTAGTAGTGCAAGGGCAATTACATGGAAATTTTGACTTTTTAAATTAAAGACAAAAGATGAGTGAATTTAAATAAAACCTATTCCCAGGTTCATACCAGGATCTACATGCAGGGGGGAAATTTCATGAAGATCAAGTTTAACTTACTGTGCAATTTGCTCCTTTAATTACAATTAGAATTAGACCCATTCTGTATTTTGGCTGGAATTTTCTCCCTCATTTGGGCACTTAATAATTTTGTGTGCATGATGCTAGAGAGCAAAAGAGTGTGGTCAAAACATGACATCCAGGGACAGGTTGTGCCCTTAGGATCAGTGTATGAAGGGCAGGGTTTGGTTATGTTACTGCCCCCATCCCTACAGTAATAGTGCCCTACTCCTGCTCTCTGAGCAGAACCCCTTCCTGGCACCAGGGCAGCTATGAAGACCCAGCCCCCCACTCGCCCCTTGACCATAGATGCATCACAATTCAGTCTTTTCTGTGGGAGGGGAAGGGGTGGGGAGTTGTCCTGGCCAGCCCCAGTCTCTCTCTGGTGGGAAGGGAGGGAGTGACGACCCAGTCAGTCCTGGCCAGCCTAAGTCTCTCTCTGGTGGGAGGGGAGGGTGGCAAGGACCTTGTCAGTTCTGGTCTCTCTAGTGGGTGGGAAGAGAGAGGTCCCACTGTCACCTGGGGCCCATATTTAGAGATGGAGGAGGAGCGGCGAAGCTGTCAGTGATGTGGCACGGGGGTGCAGTACCTCCTGTTGGGCTCCAGCCTCTTGGACCCGACTCCCCACTTCCCAGAATCCCAGGTTGTCATCTCCTCATGCTGCCTCCTCCACCTCTTCTGCCTCTGGGCCTGCTCCGGAAGGAGAGATGGCGGCTCACTCGGCGAGGATGTACATGTGCTGTGTGGTAATGTGACGGGGGGAGCCCCACAGACTCGCCCACACCTCTCAGAATGCAATGCATGCATAAAGCAGGATCTGACAAGGAAACTTGCAGGTAACCTGGATCCCCTCAGGAAAATTCTGATTGCACCCCCTGCCTGTCACCTGCTTCCCAGCCTGGGACATGAGGAGTTAGACTGCCTCATAGGGCACTGCAGATGAATTCCTACCATTTGGCAGCAAAAACAGAGGTGGAGTAGGTGGGGGGTCAGAACAGTTCAGATACAGGGAGAGAAGGAGACCGAGTTCCAGAAAGACAGAGAGAGAGCTACCTAGCTGCCATTGCTAGCCTGCACAGGGAGAGGCAGAGGAAGGATGGAGTGAGGTCTCTCCAGTGGGAGGATGCAGCCTTTGGGATGGGAGGGAGAAGTGAAGGGCCCTGGGAAAGGGGAAAGAGAAGACGGAATCAAAGGGGGTGACCTACGGGGAGAAAGGGAGGAACACTGGAAGGAGCTCCCAGAAAAAGTGTAAGATAGAGGAGAGGGAAATAGATGGGGGAAGTCCTAAATGCCAGGACTATGTAATAGAAATGTTGATATAATTAAGGATTAATTTAACAAGCACTGTCTTATAAGGAACATTCATTACTGCCACTAAATGGGGGGGAAACCCTAACAACAAGTAACAAATTTGTGCATTGGGGACCAAATGTCATGCTCTCTTTTCCAACAAGTGTGATGGAGCTGTGTTGTGGATAGTCCATCCCCGGGAGACACAGTATGGTGCAGCTATCATAACTGAACTGGTTTGGACACTGTGGCCACGTGTACACTGCAAACTTTGGTCAATACAAGTTACGCTGGCCTAAAGGCACCCGATTTAGTAAATCGCTCATGTGCAGGCACATGTGGCTGCTTGTGTCAGAGCTGCACGTACTCACTAGGAACATAGGTGCTGGAACTAGGGATATAGGGGTGCTGCCTGAGATCATCCACAAGGCTCCAATCCTGTCAGCAGTTAAATCCCTCGTACAGCCCTGTGATGCTTTCAGGGAATCAAGCTGACTCGTACACAGATTGTCTATGAAATGCCTGCTGTTCCCATTCCCCTTTGCACAGCCCAGACTGTGTGTTCCCTGAAGCAGGCAGGGATTGGAGAGCACCTGGCACTTCTGGGCACTCCTGTAAATTAGTCATTATACACAGGATTTACAGTTTGGTTCAATGGGCTCTCAGCACCGACGCTATAAAAATTGTTCCAGCATCCGTGACCAGGAATGCTTCTGTCAGTGCAAAGTGCAGTGCACCACAAGTAGGTATCCCAACATGACACTCACTACCTTCACAGCAATGCCTTTTGCGGAATTTTTGCAATGCATTGTGGACAGGAACAGGTCATGCCGGGGGCTGAAAGCAAGGGGTCAAGTTCCCAAGATGCAACTTTCTCCATCCCACAATGCCACCTCTACCTCATAATTTTCACACCTTCTTTTAAAACCCACAAATCTGCACAGCACTTTTCGCTATCCACCACCTCTGACAGAATCGTAGATCCCGCATAGCTCTGCATGATTATCATGGGTATGTTTGGAATTAAACCTTTACAGTTGGACCTTGCTTTGACAAATGTGGCGCTTTTGGCTGAACAATCAACAAAAGAGTAGATGAAAGGTTAACCATTTTCTGTCTGCAGGTTCCAAAAGAATTATGTCTTGTTTATTTGAAAATTTTCACCCCAACGTTTTTTTATTTTTTGTTTTTTTGTCTAAAATTTTAAGGAGTTTTTGGTTTTGATTTATTGTTTCCGCCTTTCTTTTATTCCCCCCTTCCCCCACTTTTTACACAGTTCCCCCGTCTGCCTCTATGCCTGGTACAACCTCCCTGAGGTCATCTGCAAGACTTCAATCCTGTCAGCAGTTAAGCCCATCATACAGCCCTGTGAGGCTTTCACGGAATCGAGCTGACTCGTACCCAGATTGTCTATGAAATGCCTGCTGTTCCCATTCTCCTTTGCACAGCCCATACTGTGTGTTCCCTGAAGCAGGCGGGGTTTGGAGAGTACTTGGCACGTCTGGACACTACTGTAAATTAATCATAATAATAAAAACAGAACTGTTGATCCAATGCCATATTAGGAGAGGGATGAGTTATTCATTGAATGTTACCCAGCAGCTAGTATTCAATTGGTTCAATAATGAAAAAAATAACCAGACAAATTCAGACTAGAAATAAGGTGAAAACATTTCATGGTGAGGGTATTCACCTCTGGTGGAGATTAGCAAGGGACAGATTAGCAAGGGACAGCAAGGGATTCTTTGTTTCTTGAAGTCATTGCATTAAGATTGGGTGTCTCTTTCTAGAAGATCTACTCTAACTCAGCCAGAAGTTTTGGGCTAGCTACAGGAATCACTGGCTGAAATTCTATGCCTGTGTTATGCAGGAGATCAGGCCTGGTTATCAGTATGGTCCCTTCTGGATTTAAAATCGAGGGGTGAAATCCTTGCCCATTGACATCAATAGGAGTTTTGCCATTGACTTCAGTGAAGACAGGATTTCACTCTATGAATCATTTGACCAGGGAGTTGAGCTGAACCCAAATCTGAAAACTGGTTCAGAAAGTGTTTTTGAGTGTGTGGAACTGAACCCGAACTGAAAACCTCTGACGCATTGAACCCAAAATGGAACCGACCCCCAAAACACCAAAAACTGGTAACCGGTTCAGTAATCAGGCACTGAGGGAAGGTCTTTTGGGGGTGCTGAGGAAGGGTCTCTCTCTGCTCCAACCCTAGAGAGTGAGGGGCAGAGACTACACTTCCCATGAAGCCACTGGAGGAGATGAGAAGGGGGGGAAGACAGGGGTTCTGGGATTGGTAGTGCTCCTGTCTGTCATGCCCACATAAAGGACTGCCCATGGAAGAGAACTACAACTCCCAGAACATCTTCCTCCCCTCTTCATCTCCTTCTTCCTGCTATGCAGGTCAGCATAGAAAGAGCATTTTCTGGACTGAAATTCATTTTGTCACCACAGTGGTCAAATATGACTGACAGGGTGTTGTACTAGTACATGCAAATAATTTATTTAAAAAATAAGTAATTTTTCTACAGTGAAAGAAGTGTTTATCATCGTGTTCTTTTGTTAGGAGTTGCAATGAAAGCATAAGCATGCATGACAATCTGTAGGAAATATATCTGAACCGGGTCAAGCAGGTTCAAAGTGGCTGAACCGGTTACCAAACCATCATTCTAAGTCAGTGTCTGAACCAGAACTGAACGGGAGTGTTGGGAAACACTGATGAACCGGAACCTGAACCAAACCAACATTAGTAATGGTTCGACTTCCAGCATTTGACAAATAATGACATTATTCATTAAGGGCCTGATCCAAAGTCCATTACAATCCATGAGTCTCTTCATTGATTTCAGTGGGCTTTGCATCAGACCACAAATGCATTAGCTGATTAATAGTATTTGACCGGCTCTGTCCAATATATGAAGGAAGTGGAGGAAGTGTCTCTCTTCAGTTCCTACTAAACAAATCACTGTTGTTTAGCTCAGCAGAGATGCCAAGGATGGTCCCTTATTATTATTTATATAAGCATAGCACCTAGGATCCCCTAGTCATGGACAGGACCCCCTTGTGCCAGGTGCTGTATAAACAGCAAACACAAAGATGGCCCTAGCTCCAAAGTGCTTCCAGTTGAATTCCCCTCCTGCCTTGTAGGGAGCTCTCCCAGAGCGCTGTAGCACCCGGGGTGGAAAATAATTTGAAAAAGAAAATAATGTACAAGTCACATCCTCCCAGAGAGGAGAATGAGTCTCTGCTCTCTGTACCGCAGTCCGTGATCACTTGCTCCTGATTTATAGTATGAGAGTGTTTCAATGGATCAAGATGTCAGATCTGTAGAGCTGCCAAGAAATACCATTTTCTTTTAAGAAACTGAGAGCAGCAGGTCATTAAACTCCTGTAACTGCCTTGCTCCATTAGCAAACATATGGGATCACAACTCTCCACTATGGCTTCTCCTTTCCCCCATCACTAAAAGGGATTTTTGCTTCCTTCTGTTCTAGCTGTCACTTTCATTCCAGTAAAATGCATCGTTTCCCATTTTTGTTTGCAATGGTGTAGCCATGTCTAACAGGGAGTTTCACAAGGGAGTTCTCCAGGTGAAGGAGGAGCAATACAGCACCCTTTTGGGGTAAGTGACTGTCTGTAGTGTGTGTTTGTTTGTGTTTGAGGGTTACTTGCTGTGTGCTGAGCTTGTGTTTGTCAGTCTGTTTGTTTGTTTTGGTTGTTTGAAGGACCGTGTGCTGTGGCTGGCAGTTGGAAGGTTTGAAAGCTAGAAGCCTCTGGTAAGTGGCTGAGCCTTCATCAGTGGGCGGGGCATTCATACAGGCCAGGGCTTTATAAAGCAGCGCACAAGCGACCAGGGGCTGCTAACAGGGAGTTTCACAAGGGAGTTTGGAAGGGGAGTAGGAAGGGGGCGAGGGTCCCTTGCCAGTTCCATCTGTTTTCTCTTGATTCCCCTTAATACCTATAAAGCAACTACATTCATAACTTTTTGCTTAAACAACCCTTTCAGCTGACAGGGGGCTGCAGACGGGAGTTTGACAGAGGGAGGCTTACGATGGTTAGGAAGACCCGCAACACCTGTGCCAGCACTGCTACTGTCTCCTCCACCTGTGCCTGTAGCCAGACAGAGTGCCTAAGCATGGATGCCTCTACCCAGATCCTGGTGTGGTTTTGCAAAGACTGTAACTTGCAATTTCCACTTACTGATATCCAGGCTGGGGGGACCATCCAATGTGAGAGGTGCCTGCTGGTGGAATCTCTCAGGCAGCAGGTGGGAGAGCTACAGGAGGAGGTGGCTAGGTTGAGGAGCATCCGTATCCACGAGCAATTCCTCGACAGTATCCATGTGGAGACAGCTGAGGTAGCTGTCCCAGTACACAGGACTGCTGATACACCACTGGTGGAGGAGGAGATGGCTCAGGGTGGACACTGGCAGCTGGTTACTTCTGGCAGCAGGCAGTGCTCCACCCTTGCTCCGAACCCTCCTGCCGTGGTTATACGTAACCGTTATGCTCTTCTCGATACAGGAAAGAAGGAATCACTCCCTACAGTAGAGGAGGAGAAGCCTCGTACCCCTAAGGCTGGAGAGTCTGCTGCCACCACTGCGAATAGGAAATGTAGGGTAGTGGTGGTCGGGGACTCTCTGCTGAGGGGGACGGAGGCGCCCATCTGTCGCCCTGATATTTCATCTCGGGAGGTTTGCTGCCTGCCGGGGGCCCGTATCCGAGACGTTACGGAGGCATTGTCGAGGATTATCCAGCCCTCTGACTACTACCCCATGCTACTCATCCATGTGGGCACAAATGATACTGCGCGGTGTGACACTGAGCGGGTCAAGAGTGACTACAGGGCTCTGGGAGTACGGGTGAAGGAGTTTGGAGCGCAGGTGGTATTCTCTTCAATTCTTCCTGTCAAAGGTAGGGGCCCGGGCAGAGACAGATGCATCATGGAGGTGAATGCCTGGCTGCGAAGATGGTGTCGCCAGGAGGGCTTTGGCTTCCTAGACCACGGGATGCTATTTGAGGAAGGACTGCTAAGCAGAGATGGCGTTCACCTTTCGAGGAGAGGAAAGACCCTATTCGGACACAGACTGGCTAACCTAGTGAGGAGGGCTTTAAACTAGGTTCGACGGGGACAGGTGAGCAAAGCCCACAGGTAAGTGGGGAACATGGAGACCGGGGAGATGGGTCGGAAACAAGAGGGAGTGTGGGCTATACTGGCAGAGAGAAAGGAGAGTCAGGACAAAACTGGGAGGAAAGATCAAACCAGTATCTTAGATGCCTATATACAAATGCGAGAAGTATGGGGAATAAGCAGGAAGAACTGGAAGTGCTAATAAATAAATACAACTATGACATTGTTGGCATCACTGAAACTTGGTGGGATAATACACATGATTGGAATGTTGGTGTGGATGGGTACAGCTTGCTCAGGAAGGATAGACAGGGGAAAAAGGGAGGAGGTGTTGCCCTATATATTAAAAATGTACACACTTGGACGGAGGTAGAGATGGACATAGGAGACGGAAGTGTTGAGAGTCTCTGGGTTAGGCTTAAAGGGGCAAAAAACAAGGGAGATGTCATGCTAGGAATCTACTACAGGCCACCTAACCAGGTGGAAGAGGTGGATGAGGCTTTTTTCAAGCAACTAACAAAATCATCCAAAGCCCAAGATTTGGTGGTGATGGGGGACTTCAACTATCCGGATATATGTTGGGAAAATAACACAGCGGGGCACAGACTATCCAACAAATTCTTGGACTGCATTGGAGACAACTTTTTATTTCAGAAGGTTGAAAAAGCTACTAGGGGGGAAGCTGTTCTAGACTTGATTTTAACAAATAGGGAGGAACTCGTTGAGAATGTGAAAGTAGAAGGCAGCCTGGGTGAAAGTGATCATGAAATGATAGAGTTTGCAATTCTAACGAAGGGTAGAAGGGAGAACAGCAAAATAGAGACAATGGATTTCAGGAAGGCAGATTTTGGGAAGCTCAGAGAGCTGATAGGTAAGGTCCCATGGGAATCAAGACTGAGGGGAAAAACAACTGAGGAGAGTTGGCAGTTTTTCAAAGGGACACTATTAAGGGCCCAAAAGCAAGCTATTCCGCTGAGTAGGAAAGATAGAAAATGTGGCAAAAGACCACCTTGGCTTAACCACGAGATCTTGCACGATCTAAAAAATAAAAAGGAGTCATATAAAAAATGGAAACTAGGACAGATTACAAAGGATGAATATAGGCAAACAACACAGGGATGCAGGGGCAAGATTAGAAAGGCAAAGGCACAAAATGAGCTCAAACTAGCTACGGGAATAAAAGGAAACAAGAAGACTTTTTATCAATACATTAGAAGCAAGAGGAAGACCAAAGACAGGGTAGGCCCACTGCTTAGTGAAGAGGGAGAAACAGTAACAGGAAACTTGGAAATGGCAGAGATGCTTAATGACTTCTTTGTTTCGGTCTTCACTGAGAAGTCTGAAGCAATGCCTAACATAGTGAATGCTAATGGGAAGGGGGTAGGTTTAGCGGATAAAATAAAAAAAGAACAAGTTAAAAATCACTTAGAAAAGTTAGATGCCTGCAAGTCACCCGGGCCTGATGAAATGCATCCTAGAATACTCAAGGAGCTAATAGAGGAGGTATCTGAGCCTCTAGCTATTATCTTTGGAAAGTCATGGGAGACGGGAGAGATTCCAGAAGACTGGAAAAGGGCAAATATAGTGCCCATCTATAAAAAGGGAAATAAAAACAACCCAGGTAACTACAGACCAGTTAGTTTAACTTCTGTGCCAGGGAAGATAATGGCGCAAGTAATTAAGGAAATCATCTGCAAACACTTGGAAGGTGGTAAGGTGATAGGGAACAGCCAGCATGGATTTGTGAAGAACAAATCATGTCAAACCAATCTGATAGCTTTCTTTGATAGAATAACGAGCCTTGTGGATAAGGGTGAAGTGGTGGATGTGGTATACCTAGACTTTAGTAAGGCATTTGATACGGTCTCGCATGATATTCTTATCGATAAACTAGGCAAATACAAATTAGATGGGGCTACTATAAGGTGGGTGCATAACTGGCTGGATAACCGTACTCAGAGAGTTGTTATTAATGGTTCCCAATCCTGCTGGAAAGGCGTAACGAGGGGGTTCCGCAGGGGTCTGTTTTGGGACCGGCTCTGTTCAATATCTTCATCAACGACTTAGATATTGGCATAGAAAGTACGCTTATTAAGTTTGCGGATGATACCAAACTGGGAGAGATTGCAACTACTCTGGAGGACAGGGTCATAATTCAAAATGATCTGGACAAATTGGAGAAATGGTCTGAGTTAAACAGGATGAAGTTTAACAAAGACAAATGCAAAGTGCTCCACTTAGGAAGGAAAAATCAATTTCACACATACAGAATGGGAAAAGACTGTCTAGGAAGGAGTACGGCAGAAAGGGATCTAGGGGTTATAGTGGACCACAAGCTAAATATGAGTCAACAGTGTGATGCTGTTGCAAAAAAAGCAAACATGATTCTGGGATGCATTAGCAGGTGTGTTGTGAGCAAGACACGAGAAGTCATTCTTCCGCTCTACTCTGCTCTGGTTAGGCCTCAGCTGGAGTATTGTGTCCAGTTCTGGGCGCCGCATTTTAAAAAAGATGTGGAGAAATTGGAAAGGGTCCAAAGAAGAGCAACAAGAATGATTAAAGGTCTTGAGAACATGACCTATGAAGGAAGGCTGAAAGAACTGGGTTTGTTTAGTTTGGAGAAGAGAAGACTGAGAGGGGACATGATAGCAGTTTTCAGGTATCTAAAAGGGTGTCATGAGGAGGAGGGAGAGAACTTGTTCACCTTAGCCTCTAAGGATAGAACCAGAAACAATGGGTTTAAACTGCAGCAAGGGAGGTCTAGGTTGGACATTAGGAAAAAGTTCCTAACTGTCAGGGTGGTTAAACACTGGAACAAATTGCCTAGGGAGGTTGTGGAATCTCCGTCTCTGGAGATATTTAAGAGTAGGTTAGATAAATGTCTATCAGGGATGGTCTAGACAGTATTTGGTCCTGCCATGCGGGCAGGGGACTGGACTCGATGACCTCTCGAGGTCCCATCCAGTCCTATAATCTATGATTCTATGATTCTATGATTCTATGTCGGTCCGAGGATATTAGAGAAGACAAGGTGGGTGAAGTAATCTCTTTTATGGGACCAGTTTCTGTTGGTGAAAGAGACAAGCTCCCGAGCCACATAGAGCTAGGGTTGCCAGGTGTTCGGTTTTTGATCAGAACGCCTGGTCAAAAAGGGACCCTGGCAGCTCTAGTCAGCGCCGCTGACCGGACTGTTAAAAGTCTGGTTGGCAGTGCAGTGGGGCTAAGGCAGGCTCCCTACCTGCCCTGGCTCCGTGCGGCTCCCGGAAGCAGCAGCATGTCTTCCCTCCACTCCTATGCGTAGGGGCAGCCAGGGGTCTCCGCATGCTGCCCCTGCCCCAAGTGCCAGTTCCGCAGCTCTTATTAGCCAGGAACTGCGGCCAATGGGAGCTGCAGGGGTGGCGTCTGCGTATGGGGCAGTGCACAGAGCCACCTGGCCACATTTCCATGTAGGAACCAGAGGGGGGACATGCCACTGCGTCTGGGAGCTGCTTGAGGTAAGCGCCGCCCAGAGCCTGCACCCCTGACCCCTTCCCACAACCCCCTGCCACAGCCCTGATCCCCCTCCCTTTCTCCAAATCCCTCATCCCCAGCCCCACCCCAGAGTCTGCACCCCTAGCTGGAGCTCTCACCCCCCCGCGCACTCCAACCCCCGGCCCCAGTCTTGACCCCCCTCCTGCGCCCCAAATCCCTGATCCCCAGCCCCACACCAGAGCCTGCACCCCCAGCCAGAACCCACCCTCCTGGACCCCAATCCCCTGTCCCAGCCCTAATCGCCCTTCCACCCTCCAAACCCCTTAGCCCCAGCCCGGAGCCCCCTCCTGGAGTCCCTCAGCCCCAGCCCCACATCAGCAGGGCCGGCTCCAGGCCCCAGCGCAGCAAGCTGGTGCTTGGGGCGGCCCATGGAAGGGAGTGGCACATCCGAGTCTTCGGCGGCAATTCAGCGGCGGGTCTCTCAGTCCCTCTCAGAGGGAAGGACTGGCCGCCGAATTGCTACCAAAGAATGAAGCGGCGCGGTAGAGCAGCTGTCGAAGTGCCGCCAATCATGGCTTTTTTTTTCCCCCCTCTTCGCCGCTTGGGGTGGCAAAAAAGCTGGAGCTGGCCCTGCACATCAGAGCCCGCACCCCCAGAGCCCTCACAACACCCGCACCCCAACCTCCTGCCCCAGCCCAGAGCCCCCTCCTGCACGCTGAAACCCTCATTTCTGGCTCCACCTCAGAACCCGCACCCCCAGCCCAGAGCCCGTACCCTCTACCACACTCAAACCCCCTGCCTCAACCTGGAGCTCCCTCGCATACTCTGAATCCTTTGGCTCCACCCCACCCAGCCCAAAGTCCCCTCCTGAACCCAAAAGCCCTGATCCTTGGCCCCACCCCAGAGCCTGCACCCCCAGCCAGAGCCCTCACCCCCTCTCACATTCCGACCCACTGCCTCAGCATGGAGCCCCGTCCTGCACCACAAACTCCTCATTTATGGCCCCACCCCAGAGCCCGCACCTACAGCTGGAGCCCTCACCCCCTCCCGCACCCCAACCCCCTGAGCCAGCCCGGTGAATATGAGTGAGTGTGGGTGGGGAGAGCAAGCGACAGAGGGAGGGGGGATGGAGTGAGTGAGGGTGGGGCCTCGGAGAAGGGGCGGGGCAGGGGGCAAGGCAAGGGTGTTTGGGTTTTGTGATTAGAAAGCTGGCACCCCTACAGGTCTGGAAAATCATACTCTGAGCATCACACACACAAGGTAGAACAGATTGTTTAGCATAAGTAGTTAACACATATTGTAAGGGACCATTCAAGGTGTTGTGGCTTGTTAATACCTCTGCATTAAAAAAAAAAGTGTGTGTGTGGGGGGTTTAGTGGGTTATAGATTGTTGTAATAAGCCATATCTCCAGTGTCTTTATTAAAACCATGATTTTTTTAGTGTCTAGCAAGGTTATGAATTTAAGCTCCTAGTTCAACTTTTGAAGGTGTTATGCAGTTTTCCTTTGAGGTCGAGGACTGAGAGGTCACCTATGGAGTGATTGTTTTGTGAAAGTGTTTGCCTACGGGTGATAGGGTGTTCTTGTCTTTTATTATTTTTTCAGGGAGTTCATTCAAGAGTGTAATGATTGTCCATTTTCACCCACTGGATGAGGTACATGACGTGTTGTAAATGACATGTAGGACACACACATCTTGAAAAGGCGTGTTGTGTGGGGTACTGATCATTGTGGCAGTGGAGATAGGTCTGCAGGCTTTGTATCTGTTGCTATGGCAGCATGGGAGGTCAGTGACCCGGCCATTGGGGAAGGCTAGTCCCTGGCCCCTCCCCATGCGCCTGAGGCCCCTCCAGTTCCCCTTCCCTTCTGCCCCCCTTCCTGCGCAGGAGCCCAGAGCACCCCAACCATGGCCCATGGCCCCAGCGCTGGGCGGCACTTGGTATAGTGTCCCCAGTCCTGGAGGGCCAGGCAGCTGGGCAGTGTGGCCGCAGCGCTCCCAGAACTCATGCGCTGGGCCATGCGGTCTGAGAACCGGGCGAGCACCGCAGCCCCAGTGCCAGCCATCCCTAGTCCCTGTGGCAGGCCGGCCAGCCCCAGCCTCATCCAGCCTGGGCCACAGCAGAGTGCAGGGAATGGCAGGAGGGGACCTGGAGGTGGAGCAGGGGCAGGGCCACAACAGGCTGTTTGGGGAGGCACAGCCTCCCCCAGCCTATGATACCTGCTGCCTAGGGTCTGGTGCGCTTAGAGCTGGTGGGTCCTGGTCTGTGGGGAATTTGCTTCCGGTGAGATTGGCAAGGTCGGGGGGTTGTCATCTAAAGGCCAGAAAAGGAGGTCTGGAAAAGATTTATTTCTGGACATGGTCTCCATCTTACAATCTGTTAACAACTTATGCTAAACAATCTGTTCCACCTTGTATATGGCAGGGACACTGAGTACCTTTCCCAGACCTGAAGAGCTCCATGTAGCTCCAAAACTTGTCTCTCTCACCCACAGAAATTGGTCCAATAAAAAATATTACCTCCCCCACCTTCTCACTCTTTTCCCTTTGTGAGAGTTGTGCCCCCTAAGACTGGCTTCTTTAGAGTCTTGTAAAGGGAGCTGTGATCCCCCTAAAGTGTTAGTGTCATCACAAATATGAATGGGGACAGTAGGAAGGGGAAACTCTGAATAGGGAAGAGTACTGGGATGGCTGCCATGTTTGTTCCTGCCAGTCAACTCACCAGGCAGTTGTAGCATGGCAACTTGGGCAGTGGTGTTACACAGCCAGCCTCCTTGTGTTTACAAAGTATGTTTATGCCTCTGTGCTGTGCTCGTTAATCGATGTTCCTGTCCAGGAGATGAGTTCATACAAAAATAGGACTTAGATATCAAAGGAACTTGCATTAGGAGTGCCAGAGCAGGGGGGCCAAGGAGGCCATGGACCCTCCCACTTTTTACTGGCTGTAAGGGCAAGAGATGGGGAGGGGGAGAGGAGTGAGAAGGGGTGGGGTCTTGGGGGTGAAGTTGTGGTGCAAGGGCGGGGACTCGGAGGGAATGGGCAGCATGGGGTGTGGGTTTGGGGGAACTGGGCCACAGTTCAGGCACTGGTGGCCACCTCACTTTTAGGGAGCTTCCATTACCCCTGACTTGCATCTCTAAGGCTCCAAAAGTGCTTCACCAAAGAATCAATGGACCCCCCCACAAATTCAACGAGTGCAGTAATGGCTTAAGTATGCTTGGTAATGCATTTAGGACAGGAAGTGAAGGATCTCATTTCCTGTGCTATGCAGGAGGTCAGAGTAGACTATTATAGCAGTCTCTTTGGCCCTTGAAACTTATGAGTTAGACGCGGTGGGGAATTTCAATCAACACAATGGAATAATCAGAGTTGTAATTTCCAGAATGTGGGGAATTATTTTTCCCATTTCAACATGGAGTAAAACCAAAGTTTTTGACATTTCCTATAAAATCAAATTCTGAAAAATTGTTTCAGGTCAATCAGAATGTTTCATTTCTATAAAATTTAAACTTTTTCCCCAAAAGTGATATTATAATATAAAATGTTAAAAATTGAAGTGAAAAGTTGATTTTGAAACAGAAAATTGAAATATTCTGATTCTTTTTCACATAAAGTTACATTGAAGTCAGCAAGCTTCTGCCAAATGTTTTGATTTTGACGAAACAACAAACGTTTTCCAATGGAAAATTTCTGATCAGCTCTAGTCCGGATCCCTCCTAGCACTGCTTAGCTGGGGAGATGTAATTAGCCAACAGCCCAAGCTGACAGGGAACCTTGTCTTGAACACTTCTATAGCCACCATGGAAAACTCCAGCAACAGGTCCTGAGGGATCACTTGGAAACTGACCATTCCCTGCCTCTTCCTTGCCCCCCCCCCCCCCACACACTCACTCACCCACCCACCCCACCCATCACAACAGCAAATTTCTTCCTCTGCACTTCCAACAGATCTCCCATCTGAATTACTGGGGAGCAGTCAGCAGTGGGGGGTATCAGAGGCCGGTGTCTCAGGATGGGACCTTTCTCGAGAGGTGTTGTAATAATAATAGGTGTTTCTCAAGACGTCCTAAATAGTACCAGGGTCCCAAGCAGCTCTGGAGTTTTAGCTGGTGGGATAGCAGGGAGGAATTTCAGGGAGCTCTGTGTGAGGCACCTCTCCAGCAACCGGTGGTATCAGCCTAGCACAAGGTTGCCAACAGATAGTGCTCTCATATTATTGCCATTGGCCACAATTCTCAAATATGTGCACACAAACAGTTTGGCTCCTAAAGGCTTGTCCACACAGGGAAATTGACTACACTAGCTATTCTGGAATTGCTCCCAATGTGGTCACTGTTATGCCAGAATAGTTATGTGGTCAATTTCCCTATGTAGACAAGCCCTAATTCCATATTTAGGCACCTAACTATAAATGGGATGCTTTTCAGGGGTGCTGAGCACCCACAGCACCCACTGACCCTCATGGAAGCAATAGGTGTCCAGCACCACTGGAAATCAGACCAATTGGCTGACACTGATGGGACTCGCATTCCCTTGGAAGAGAAGAGAGCTTTGCCCCTTACAAACACACCCATGCTATTGTACAGAAATAGTCCAATGTGCTGCACTTGCTGTCAGGCTCCTCAAGTGCCTGCAGCCATTAGCATCACTGACTATCGGGTGTGGGAGAAATTCAGATTCCTTCTTTGCCAGGCATTTAACTTGTATGTAGTGTGGCAGGGAGCCCCCAGGAGATATTAGAGATTAGGACATCAGCATGGCCAGATGGATGTAGAGATAGGCCGAGCTGCTGGGGTTCAGCTCTGGAGGCCTCCACAATGAGAATTCAGGGCTCAGTCCAATCCAAGTTGTGAGCCAGCATCTGAACCAAAATGGCAGCCATCATATTCTGGGGGATTTCTGCCTCTTCCTCACACTGGACCCCACTCACTTATGCTGAGGGTGAAGCCACAGGCCTCTTTCCCCTTCTTGGTATTTCAAGAGGTGATGGCTGGCCAATGACCTACTCCTCCAAGTGGCCTCTCTCAGGCAGCTGCCAAGTTAAGACTCCCCCCTCTCCCCCCCAAAAAACCCAACAGGGTTTTTGAGGGGGAACAGCCAGTCTGACAACATCCACACCTAGGTCGAAAGTCAGGTCATTCAGGCGGGGTGACAGTAAGGGATGGAAGGTTATGTGGCAATGGGGAACTGTCCAGATCCCTTAACAGGCTCACACTCAAGGTCCCAAGGCACTCATTGGTTGGGGCCCAGGGTTACCTAAGACATCGCCCAAAGCTCCAGGATGAGAACTGTGGATGTTAACTCTGCTCCTTGGGCACAACGGAGCTGTACCCAGCAAGGGGGAAGCTCATCTATGCGCGAGCCAGCGCTTTCTCCAGCACTGCTCCAGGGCTGTGTAGTGAACATCTCCAGAAGTTCAGGTGTTTTTCTGAAAGATCTTCTCTAGGAATTGTTTTGGGCTCTATGAAACTTATGCAAGAGGTCAGCTCACAATGGTCCCTCCTCGCGTTGGAATCTCTCAGGCAATCAATCTAGGAACCAAGAGACATCACCAAGATTGCCAGAGCAAAGCATTCAAAACTCATGAGGCAATACTCAAACAATCATCAGAGTGTTGTGATTTTTGAGACAGTTTTAAACAAAATCAGAAATCTTTGTCTTTGACTCTGGTTTCTGAGCCTTTAAGGTGCACCTGGATCATGTTTTAAAGCTTTCCTCTGTAACCATGAGGGCTAGAAACCTAGTAATGTTTTTAAAGGAAAACTGAGATTCTCATGCAATCCCAGGACTCCAGGAGCTGGCACTTTAAGAAAAATGATGAAAAGACTCCCAATAAAATGATAGAGCTGTCAACACTGCATCACAGACCTCAACAACTTTTGTTCCAAGTGCAATGCACACATCTAAAATGCCTTCTCTAAAGTAAGCACAGAGCCCGGTGCCCAGATATTGAATTACACAAAGTATTTCCCTGGAGGGCGGAGTGAGAATGCAAGACCCACACATGACAGGTGCTAGTCACGTCACTTAGTGCCTGAATGGAAGGTGCTCAGATACCACCACAGTGCTGAGGGTGGAATAAGAAACTGAACAGAAGAGAAAAGAATGGCCATATTCTGCCCTGGAGTAGTATTTTTGTATGAAGTATGTGAGATTGTTGGCAGGACTCCACAGGAACACAAGTTCCCAATAAATTGTCTCTAATGAAGTTTTTTGCTTGTGAATTTCCCTGATTATGTTTTAGTGCTCAGCAAGTGTCTGCAGGGCTGGTGTGAGGTTGCTACTGCAAGGGAGCCCTAGACTGACACTGTGTAGCCCACTAAAGCCGGGCTCCCTTCCCTGCAGGCTTTAGCAAGGATAGGTGAGACCTCTCCCTGGGAGCCATACAGGGCAGTGGATGGGGGAGGGATAAGGAGATTAGAGGATGAGGCTTCTATCCCTATGGAAAACTTTAGGCTCTTAGGGCTAGATTGACAAAAGGATTCAGGCACCTGCCACTTTGGGTCCTAAATCCCAGAATCAGGCCCACTGGGATTCACAAAACCCCTGCTCAACTGTCACCAAACCTTGTAGGTGCCTAAACTCACTGGGTGCCTACATTCTGCCAGTAAATGTTCCCTAGGTGCTTATGTTCCTGCCTCTGCACACATGCACTGCTCCCCCCCATTCCTCGCTGGTGTCTGGATGCCTAAGTCCAAGAGCGGTGCATGAAGTGGGGGTGAGAGGGGTGAGGATAGTCATTACTTTGCCTAACTTACCGTATGGGGCCTGATCTGGTCAGCATGTTCAGAGCTCCCTACTGGAGCAGACCCCATATGCAAACTCTCACAAAATAGGGGGAAGAGACGATGCTTGCTCACAACTCAACTGGGATGTGTTCAAGTCCCCCCTCTGCCTCAAGGGGAGAAAGGACTTGAACCACCTCTGCCACCTCTCAGGAGAGGGCTCTAACCATTGGGCTGTGGGATATTCTGAGGTGGGTTCCCTCAGTCTCTTCTGTTGAAGTGGTCTCATGTGGATCAATGTTGAAGGAAAGTCTCCCACATCCCAGGTGGTGCCCTAACTGTTTGGCTAAAAGTTTGAGGGATATCCTCCCCCCTACCCCCTGGCTTCTTGCACAAATGGCGTAGGCACCTAACGCCAAGAGCATGTTCACAGCTCAAAGTCCCAAGCTGAGGGAGGTGTCATGTACTGCTTGTACATGGTAGGCTGCAGGTCAGGGTCTGTATCAGGTATTGACTGGCT
The DNA here is from genome assembly GCF_011386835.1 of Chrysemys picta bellii. Taxonomy (NCBI): domain Eukaryota; kingdom Metazoa; phylum Chordata; order Testudines; family Emydidae; genus Chrysemys; species Chrysemys picta. The sequence goes on along the minus strand of NC_088798.1, from coordinate 67,519,895 downwards.
AGCAAGCTTTCTCTGCAGAGACAGACATACTGTATGCCCAGCTAAGGGTATGTACACATGGCACCACCAAGTTCTACATTCCTACCATTTACAAAATATACGCGATCACATTGTTGTTAAAGCTCATTTCAGATATGCTGTTAATGTCTCTGCATTGTACTGTAGCCCCTAGGGCTAGCTTGCCTTTATTATATTCAGCAGTAATGCAAGGAGCCTACAGGCCTGTATCCTGTAAGACAGTGGTTCTCAAACTTCTGTCTTGGTGACCGCTTTCACATAGCAAGCTTCTGAGTGCGACCCCCCTTATAAATTAAAACCACATTTTTTATATTTAATACTATTATAAATGCTGGAGGTGAAGCAGGGTTTGGGGGGGGGGAGGCTAACAGCTCACGACCCCCCATGTAAAAACCTTGTGACCCCCTGAGGGGTCACGACCTCCACTTTGAGAATCCCTGCTGTAAGACATTAACTTCAGCAGTTTTAGCACAAGGCTTGGGGCCTATGAACTTTGGCACAGATAAACACTTTATTTTCAGCTCCCCAATACTTGAGGTTTTCTGTTGGGCCATATAAGGAGGATTTCCAACCACAGGAACATGAGTCCAACCCCAAGAGGGCCATGGCAACAAGTTGATGTATATGATAGTAAGTTGAGATCACAGATATACTAACCTATAGGAGGACACTACAATTTTACTAAGGTGAGGAAATACAATTAAGGAAAAAGGGTAAAAGCCCTACTGAATGTGCATCAAACATAGTGGTGTCAGCGGAAAAAGTTGCATCCCAGAATAGGGGCATAGGAGAAAGATGTAGCCCTTGGGAGGTGTCAGAATGATGGCCACTGGTAACGATATGCAAGATGACGGCTAACAATTCAGGTTGTTCTGCAAAGGATGGCGTGAGTGTATGGATGTGAAGATGTACATTCTGTACATCTATCTATCTTACTGAGTTGTGCTAGATTTATTAATAAACTATTTGTAAATATAGAAGAGTTCCTATAATGTGAGTGTTGCAGCTGTGCACATTGGGGTTCCCAACAATATAATAATTTGAATACTGGGCCTGATTTTGGGACAAGAACCTATCAATCCTCAAAGTGATAACTAGGAATTCTTAAGTAATCAATGTAATTGATACATAATCTATAGAGCAGGCTACAGACCTAAATGTGTATCAACTTGGTCATCTGGCTGTCCATTAGTTGCCACCACTGGCTGTGGTCAGTTTGGAATCTTTGAGTCCGTTTTTGTTCGACAGCAGCCATCTGTAGAGTTTGCTCTCTTGATTGTTCCTTCTGAGGAACAAACTATAGATGTTGACGGTTTCTGTTCAATTCTCCACTATTGGTCTTGATCACATATGATCAGGGTGATGAATTTTATTATGACAGCTGGAGTTCTCGATCCTTTTTCTCCATCCACTGTGACACAAATACAGTCAGCAGGTTCTAGACCTGGATATTCTCTAACTGAGTGATGTTTGTTCTAAAAAAAGTGTTCATAAGCTCTTTTTAACCTATTTGGCTACTCTTTGCATGTCTGGCCACTTTGGAGACTGGAAAAGAACTTAAGTCAGAACAGTAGTTCTGAGTTGTCTTCCCATCAGGAGTTGTGCAGGACTATATCCAGTAGCCGCTCTTGATCTGCAACTCAGAAGAGTACAGAATGGATCTTCCTGCCGTATGATTTTCTTGGCTATCTATACAGCTATCAGCCTCTCCATTACCTGTGGGTAATGTGGGCTGCTAGCAATATGATCAAAATCATATTTTGTTTTGAATGCTTAAGTTCTGCTGTGGTGAATTGTGCTCTGTTATTCCAGAACAACTGATTGACAACATTGTGACATGTTATGTCTTTCAAGTACATTATTTCTATATACTTACAAAAATTGTCCACTATGACCAGGTAATGTCCTCTGAATTCACATAAATCTGCAGATAGCTTCTTCCAAGGTCTGTCTGGTAGAGGTATTATTCTATATGGTACAGCATTGTCTCTTGTTTATTTGTACTGGACATCCTTTCAAAAGTCCAATATCATCTAACATTCCATTGAGTTCTTCCACCTTTCTCACCATGCCCGTCATGGCTGCCACACTGCAGCTGAGAAGGCTGTTGGTCTTTGATCCTTTGATCACATGCACTCTGAATGCAAAGCCTTTGTAAATTGTTTCTGTGGTGGACTGGCCCATGCAGCTCAGAATACCTCCAGGGCTTGTCAGGCTTGTGTCCGGTGATTTGAGTTCTGGGAGGGAAAGAAGGTGATTACAAGTCCCTTTTGAGAGGACTGTCATCTCTGCTCCTGAATCAATTTTAAAGTCAAAATTCCTTGAATATTCAGTTTCACCCTGTAGGCAGGCTGAGTCATCACATGTATCAATCACAGAAACAATGGCTCTTTACTGGCTGTAATACAAATCAACTCCATGACTGGTGTGGTGTGGCAAACAGTTGCACAATGTCCATATTTTGTGCATTTATTGCATCTTCTGCCCTTGGCTCAACATATATCTGGTAGGCTATGAATTTTGCCAATCTTGTGCATGTAGTCTGAAAGGTGTTGTAGTTAGCCTGGGAATTAGTCCCTCGGCCTCAGTGATCTTGTAATTACTGTTAGCACTTACATTGTATCTGTTTACGGCTTCTAAGCTAATGTATTGTTTTTCAAGTTTGGCGAGTTGCTCTTGATTTTGCTATTTCACCAGCTCAGACTGCTTTACTATTCAACTAGCTGTGTATAGGGCAAAATCTGTTTTTAATTGTAGCTGCTGTGAAAGATTTGTATCTGTTAACTCAATAACCAGCCTGTCTGATATTTTCATGTTTTTCAGTTCCACCCGTCCCCCCAAAAATCAGTTTTCTGCTAATGCATGTAAAACTGTGATAAAAGATTTAGATTCCCCTGGTTGTTGAATTCTCTGATGAAAACATGCCCTTTCATAAATCAAATTTCTTGGAAGTATAAAGTATGTATCAAACATAGGCAGAACCTTTTCATAGTCATCTTTCTGACTGTCTTCAGTAAAGGTAAAAGATTTAAAGATATGCTCTTCCTGCTTACTCATAGCATAAATTACAAAGCATATCTGGATGTCTCTAATTTCCTTGTGGAGTTTGGTTGCAATTCAAAGTGTTGCAAAATGCTGCTTCCAGTCGTTTGGAGTTTTGTTGTAGCCATGTTGGTCCCAGGATATGCTTCCACTCTGCCCATTCTGAAGGTCTGTGCAAGCTGAAGTTCTGAGCACTGAAGAGTAGCGCATTGATAGAGTGATGCTGCAGCCTTTGCTGCTTTTTTTCTCCCTTCTTCTGCTTGGAATCTTTGTTGCCGCTTTCCTTCTGTTTCCCTCTGGCAGTTACGTGTCAGAAGTAAAGGCAACCTACTAGATATGGACTGATTACAGAGCTTCCATTTCACAGAGATACAGGAGATGTGTTCTCTTTAAGACACTTTAATGTACTCCCAGGTATAGCTGCTGACTGCTCAGGTAAGGTGCATTACATATGGCATCACTTCATGATGAAATATTTTACAGGCATTACAGGCACTTCCCTCCAGCTTGGACTTAAGTGCTGAGCTGAGAGGCATGGGGCTTAGGACACACCTTCGACTTAGAATCATAGAATCATAGAATATCAGAGTTGGAAGGGACCTCAAGAGGTCATCTAGTCCAACTCCCTGCTCAAAGCAGGACCAATTCCCAGCTAAATCATCCCAGCCAGGGCTTTGTCAAGCCGGGCCTTAAAAACCTCCAAGGAAGGAGACTCCACCACCTCCCTAGGTAACGCATTCCAGTGTTTCATCACCCTCCTAGTGAAATAGTTTTTCCTGATATCCAACCTGGACCTCCCCCACTGCAACTTGAGACCATTGCTCCTTGTTCTGTCATCTGCCACCACTGAGAACAGCCGAGCTCCATCCTCTTTGGAACCCCCCTTCAGGTAGTTGAAGGCTGCTATCAAATCCCCCCTCATTCTTCTCTTCTGGAGACTAAACAATCCCAGTTCCCTCAGCCTCTCCTCATAAGTCATGTGCTCCAGACCCCTAATCATTTTTGTTGCCCTCCGCTGGACTCTTTCCAATTTTTCCACATCCTTCTTGTAGTGTGGGGCCCAAAACTGGACACAATATTCCAGATGAGGCCTCACCAATGTCGAATAAAGGGGAACGATCACGTCCCTCGATCTGCTGGCAATGCCCCTACTTATACAGCCCAAAATGCCGTTAGCCTTCTTGGCAACAAGAGCACACTGTTGACTCATATCCAGCTTCTCGTCCACTGTGACCCCTAGGTCCTTTTCTGCAGAACTGCTACCTAGCCATTCGGTCCCTAGTCTGTAGCAGTGCATGGGATTCTTCCGTCCTAAGTGCAGGACTCTGCACTTGTCCTTGTTGAACCTCATCAGGTTTTTTTCGGCCCAATCCTCTAATTTGTCTAGGTCCCTCTGTATCCGATCCCTACCCTCTAGTGTATCTACCACGCCTCCTAGTTTAGTGTCATCTGCAAACTTGCTGAGAGTGCAGTCCACACCATCCTCCAGATCATTAATAAAGATATTAAACAAAACCGGCCCCAGGACCGACCCTTGGGGCACTCCGCTTGAAACCGGCTGCCAACTAGACATGGAGCCATTGATCACTACCCGTTGAGCCCGATGATCTAGCCAGCTTTCTATCCACCTTACAGTCCATTCATCCAGCCCATACTTCTTTAACTTGGCGGCAAGAATACTGTGGGAGACCGTATCAAAAGCTTTGCTAAAGTCAAGGAATAACACATCCACTGCTTTCCCCTCATCCACAGAGCTTGGCATTTCCTATTTGATATCTTAGGGGGGGGAGCTGCCAAGCATGCTGGCTCTTGTGCATCCCGTCCAGAGGCGCCCCCTCTCATTCGTTGTACAGGGAACCTACGCACCAAATTCCAGCTGTGAGAATCCCAGTGATTTTCTAGGTGCCTAATAGTGGGGGGTGGTAATGCTGAGAATCGCCAGGCCTGTGTTCCTGTGTGATTCTAACCTGTAAACGCAAAATGCTTAAACTGCTGTTGGTATATAGTTTTAAGGGGGAGGAAATGCTCCTTCTGTCCCCACTCCTCCCTTCTCCTCAGCGGTTTCATACACCGTAGAGGGAGACCAACTTGAAGCAAGTCTTTGGGAACAGAGATGCTGCTTCCTTGAGCAAATGCCGATATCCAGATCTGAATGGGAAATACAACTTGCTCATAACCAGACTGGTGAACTGGGACCTCACTGCAGCCACTGTACAAATGAGGGAGCCCTGCTGAATGATCTAGACAGAACCTATCTAAGTAGTGCAGAAGTGTTCCTTACATTATATTCCTCAGGGCACTGGCCTCTCTGGTATTAGTTAAAATGACACAAGCAATGGGGATTTCATGACTTCACTGCAGAGTCTATTGCACAGCCAAATAACTCACAAATAGGACATTCCCCTTCTCTCCTCTCCCCCCGCCTCGGATTCAGCCTCCCTTTTCCTAAGCCATCCCATCTAGGAGACTCCCAGCTGGGATAGAAAACTGCTATCCTATCACAAAGCCAAGAGGGAGGGCGGCAGGGTTAAAGGGAGTTCTCCAGATGCAGGCAGATGGCTTTGGGGCCATGTACAGAGTGTGTAGATTTCTCTGTTCAATTTAATCAGCTGCACAACTCATAGCACAACTGGCATCTACAAACCGCCTCCTCCCCAAAGGGCTGCGATTACAGCATATGGATGTCAGCTGGGCTTCCGCGGGTTAACTACATTTCCTTGGCAAAGGCATCTTCTCTCTGCAGCCTACTGTTTGCACAGTCACCACTGAGCTTAAAAACTTCCTAGATCCTGCTACCTATTTTATGCATCATTCTTCTTCATTGCCGCCACCACCAGCAGCCAGTCCCTGATCAAACCATTTTTAGTGCATAGCAGTGGTTCTCAAAGGGAAATAGTGAGAAATCCTGCAGTCTGGGTATGACATTCCTGAGATGTTTTCAGATGACCATTAGAAGGAAGGAAAAGGCTTTGATTTTTTTTATAGTAAAATAAAAATTCACCCAGGAGGTTTAAAAAAAATCAAGTTTCATGTGGGTCAGGAAAATCTTACTTCTCTGTGTGAGCTGGGAAAAGTGCAATGAGCCAGGCACAACTGCGGTATTAGCCCTAGGGTCAGCCTGTCACCCTTTGGAATTCGTTCCCCTGCCTAGTGCATATTCCCCAGTAGAAGCACTAACAGCAGCTGTTGCTTTACCTAGTTGCATATTGAGGGACCCCAATGCCTCCTCATCAGGCACACTGCCCTGGGGAGAAGTCAGCTCATTTGCTTGTTAGGGAAAATAAATTTCATGCTTCAGGGGATTAGCAGATGACTGCAGGGATCGGGAAGGGATTGTCTCCACTTCCAAGTGCAATGCAAACTTGGCCAGGTGCATTGTGGAGTTTAATTACCTTACTCTGAAGCACCAAATATGGTGGACCAGTGCCCTGAGCCACTGTGGCAGGAGGCAGGATATCCAAGGAGATGGATCAGTGGCTTGATTCAGCCAACCCTATATGGAACATAGGCAGACGAGAGGAGATAGCCTTCCCTGCTCCCAGGCTGACCACACCCCAGCACCCAGAGCTGGGACCAGTAAGGAAACAAGCCCAGCTACAAACAAAGGAGAGCAGAGTGCCCCCTTGTGTCTGGGCATAAAGTTGCCAGTATCTTCAGCGCCTCCTGCTGTCTGCCTGTCTCTGGCTCCAGGTCTTGTGTGACTCAGCCCTCTGGCCAAAGTACAAAGATACTTCCCGAGTATCACGAACAAGCCTACAAGAAAACAAGGAAAGAAGAAATGGGACTGCTAAGCACTGAGGGTAGGATGGAGTTAAAGACAATCTAGGCATTGCCCAGCACCTAAACTAACACTTGGCCTCAGTTTTCAATAAGGTGAATGAAGAGTTAAGGGGTAGTGGCAGGGTGTCTAGTGGAAATGAGGATATGGAACAGAAATGACATCCGAGGTGGAAGTCAAACTCAAACAACTTAATGGGACTAAATCGGGGGCCCAGATAATGTCCATCCCAGAATATTAAAGGAACCAGCACATGAAATTTCAAGACCAATAGCAATGATTACGCTAATAAAATTTGTGGATGACACAAAGTTCGGAGGTATTGTCAATATGAAGGAGGACCGGAATATCATACACAAAGATCTGGACAACCTTGTAAATTGGAGTAATAGAAATGGGATGAAATTAAATAGAGCAAAGTGCAAGGTCATGCACTTAGGGACTAACAACAAGAATTTTTATTATAAACTGGGGATGTATCAGTTGGAAGTGACAGAGAAGGAAGACCTGCATGTATTGGTAATTCACAGGATGACTATGAGCCACCAATGTGATGAGGCTGTAAAAAAGGCTAATACAATCCTAGGATGCATCAGGCAAGGCATTTCCCGTAGAGACAGGAAACTGTTGGTACCAATATACAAGGCACTGCTGAGACCTCATCTGGAATACTGTGTGCAGTTCTAGTCTCCCATGTTTAAAAAAAGATGAATTCAAACTGGAACAGGTGAAGAGAAGGGCTATTAGGATGCTCTGAAGAATGGAAAACTTACTTTCTGAGAGGAGACTCAAAGAGCTTGGTTTGTTTAGCCTAACCAAAAGAAGGCTGGGGGGAGATGTGATTGCTCTCTATAAATGCATCAGAGGAATAAATACCAGAGAGGAAGAGGAGTTATTTAAGTTAAATGCCAACATGATCACAAGAATAAATGGATATAAACTGGCTGTGAGGTTGCACTCCATATTCTTTATGGAAATATGCTTATGATATGAATATTACATAACTGAGATATACTTTATGCAAGATGGGTCTTGTAAGGTATCATTGGAAAGGTTATGATTTACTGAATGTGATTATCCAATTTGTATGCATGTATCATTTATGTATCTAAAGTTAGAATATGGACTATGTAACAATTACAACTGGGTGTGTATTGGGAAGACACTCACCAGACGACAGGCCATCAGATTTGATGGGCCATCAGGAAGGAACAACAAGACCATGAAGATACTAATCTCTCTCCCTCCTGGGAGGCATGTGGAGACGTTAATTGTGACACTACTAGGTCAGGTGATCTTGGCACCTGATACTAAACATTATCTGGGACTTCTTGTAACTTTCCACTGAAAGGAAAGGGGAGTCAAGTTTGGTAAACAAAGGATTCCCACCTAATGTAAATCTTATTTAAGGGTAGGGAGGAAGGCAAACGGGACTTCTCCTCTCCATGGCCTGTCTGCCCAAGAAGAAAGACTGCAAAAGACACTGGAAGGGAAGGCAAGGGGGGAGTCCAGACTGAGACAGTGGTCCAGTCTGAAAAGGAATATAACTGGAACTCTAAACCACAGAAACTTTGCAACCTGCCTAAAATAACATGTAGGGTAAGAAATTACATTTTGTAACCTGTTTCTTAAGTGTATTGAGCTTAGCTTGTGTATTTTGTTTTATTTGCTCAGTAGTCTGATTTGTTCTGTCTGTTAACTCTTATATTCACTTAAAATCCACATTTTGTAGTTAATAAACTTATTTCTTGTTTATAATATAACCCAATTTGTGCAATTTATAACTGGGGGGAATAAGAGGCTGTGCATACCTTCCTCCACATTGAGGGAGGAGACGGATTTCATAAAATACCTTTGGGTCTACACTCCAATGCAGGTGGACACCTGAGTGCAGGGGCAAGTCCCTTAAGCAGAGCCTTCCCAGAACTGATCTCAGGGTCTGTTTCATTCTGCAGTTGGGTGTGGCCCAGCCTGTGTGTGTGCTGGAAGAGGCTTAATAGCTTGGCTCAGCAAGACAGGTAAAAAGGGTGCCCAGGCAGGCATAACAGGCAGGCTCGGTGGTATCTCAGCAGAGCAGGTGGCGTCCTAAGAGGGGCAACCAGTCACACTAGCCATCGAAAGGTTAGGCTTGAAATTAGATGAAGGAATCAGAGGAGTTAAGTTCTGGAATTGCCTTCCAAGGGGAGCATTTGGGGCAAAACCCCTAACTGGCTTCAAGACTGAGTTTGATAAGTTTATGGAGGGGATGGTATGATTGGCATGTAGCCAGTCTTAGACTGCTAATAGCAAATATCCCCCAACACCCAGGGGGACACTAGATGGGGAGGGCTTTGAGTTGCTACAGAGAATTCTTTCCCACATGGCTGGCTACAGGGCGTTGCTGAAATGCTCTGACCACCATATGGGGGGTCAAGAAGGAATTCTCCCTCAAGTCAAATTGGCAGAGGCCCTGGGGTTTTTCACCTCCCTCTGCAGCATGAGGCATGGGTCATTTGCAGATCTAAGCCAGTGTAAATGGTGTATTCTCTGTAGGGTTACCATCCGTCCATATTTCCCCAGACATGTCCGGCTTTTGCGTCTTTAAATAGCCGTCCGGGAGGAATTGGTAACAAGGTTAAAAGGTCCGGGATTTTTCCCCCTCCCCCCCTTCCATGCAGAGTGCAGCGTGGCTGATTGGGCAGGTGGGCCTGATTAAGCCACTCCCATTGGCCTCCAGCAGCCAGAGCCCCTCCCCTGCTTCCCCCCTGCTGCCTGCAGCCTGGTGTAACGACACAAACAGCCCCATCGGCAGCGTGTTTTGCCTACACGTGGAGCCAGCATCTGACCAGCATGGGCATGGTAAGGGGAGTCGGGGGGGCAGTCAGGGAGCAAGGGGAGGGTTGGATGGGCCTTTCTGGGGGTGGGAGTGTGAATATGGGGTGGGGGGGGTGGCCGGTTATATTCTTTTGTGGTGCCCAAGCTCCAGCAATAACCAGGGCCGGGGGCCCTGCTCCAGCAATATTTGGAGCTGGGTCTCTCCCCCAGCCCTGCCTGGAGTGGGCTCCGGCCTCCACCTGCCACCCCCGCTCCACGTGTCCCCCACCCCCACAGGTCCCCCGTCCCTGCCTGAAAGAAAGCAGCATGCCCCTCTCCCGTGCCTGCTTGTGCTGCCGGAGTAGCACATTCCTACGCCCTCCTGGCAGCAACTGCTGTCTGCTGCCCCAGGGTCCTAGTGCCCCCCATCCACTAATGGCAAGGCAGGCTGCCCTTACCCTGCCCTTCCACCCTAGCCCTGAGCCTCTCCAATGCCCCAAACCCCTCATCCCCAGCCCCAGCCCTCATCCCCCTGCACCCTAATCCTCTGCTCCATCCATGAGCCCCCTCCTGCATCATGAACCCCTCATCCTCAGACCCACAGCCCTCACCCCTGCACCCCCTCCTATCCCCAAACTCTGTCCCAAACCCCCTCCCCCTTCCCACACACCCCCTCCTGCCCTCAAACTCCCTCCCAAACCCTGCACACCCACCCTTTGCACTGCCTTCCACCCCCAAACTCATTCCCAGAGCCTGCACCCCTCACCCCCTCCTGCACACCCACCCCCTGCCCCAGCCTGGAGCCTGCACCCAGCACCCAAACTCTATCCCAGAGCCTGCATCCTGCACCCCTCCTGCACCCTAATCCCCAGCCCAGGACCTGCACCCCAGACCTCCTCCCCCCACCCAACCCCCTCCCAGAGCCTTAGGCAGGTGGGGAGGGCGGGTTCTGGGCACCACCAAAATTTCTACAAACCTGCCACCCATGTGTGGATAAGGGTCGGGGCAGTCAGGGGACAGGTAAGGTCCTAGGGGGCCAGTTAGGGTGGGGGGTTCTCAGGAGGTGGCAGTCAGGGGACAAGCAGTGGGGGGGGGTTGGGGTTCTGAGGGGGGCAGTCAGGGGGTGGGAAGTGGGAGGGAGTGGATAGGGGTGGGGTGGGGCTAGGGCGGGTCTCCCCCCCCAGTGTCCTCTTTTTTGATTGTGGAAATATGGTAACCCTAATTCTCTGTAACTCCACCGCCTCTGGCTAGGAATCAGGTACCTACTTACCTCTTCAGGTGCAGAGCATAACTACTTGATTGCAGTCACTAGCCTTGCAGGGGATGGGGATTAAGCCCCATCACAGGCCATAAGTGACTGTTATTCAATGTTACTGTGTTATGTGAAGCTGGTCAAAATTTTGAATTCGAAAATATTTTGTTGAAAAATGGATTCCCCCCCCCCAAATATAAGATTTCTCAATGTTTGTATCTTTGAAATTATTCATTTTCTCCAATTAAACAAAACACTGTGGGGACTTAAACATGAGTGTTTTTTGCTCACCCACCCCCCATCTCCCTTTTCAGTGGCAAAAATCAAGAAGGGAAAAATGAGGGGAGAAATATAAAAGAGGTAGGGGAGGAAAAAATGAAAGAAATAAAAGAAAAACAAAACTCCTGAAAATGGAACATTTTCTATAAACATTTTTCACAAAAATATTCAAAGAAATAATTTTGTTTTCAAATTCTGGAAAATCAACATTTTGAAATTTTTCATGGAAGATATAAGTGTTTGCATAACTGTCTATAAGACTCATGACCCACACTGGGAAGCTCACTGGTAAAATGCTTTTGCATCACCATCCAAAAAACACTGCTAGGTGCTGAGCTGCTTTTCCTCAATCTACTCATTCACAGAGACTGACAGCTCAAAGTCTGTCAAGCACTCACAGATTCTAGTCTCATCTGCATGTTCATAAATTTCTTCTAAAGAAAAAGTGCTTTTGCCATCATGAAGGTTCTGCCAACAATTGTAATACTCACTTATAGAAGTCACAGGATTTATTGGGACATTGCAGGTAGCAAGACTAAAACTTCCTACCAAGGCCCACCCCCAGATCAAGACGACGTAATATCAAAACAAGACAAGATAAATAAAGACACCTCCTGATCATTACAATATTTCCATTTTGTGAACAGCTCTAGCATTCTGGTGTAGCTTCAGCTTTTGGCATGTGACAAGCCCTGTTTACACCCTAAAAATATATTTGCAAATATTTTGCAGGTGTTTTCAAGACTCCTGCCCAGTGAATTCAGAATCAGATCCATTTGCTATCAGCTTTCCTTTAGAGCATCCCAAGCAATGCATTGGAGATTTCTGGATTTGGATATATAAACCTACAGATTAGGTGACAAGCACAAAATAAATGCACAGCATGAAGATCTGCTGCTAACTCAATGATGGTTTGCACGAATGAGTCCATAGGAGCAAATTCTATCAAGAACCATCAGGCTGTGAGCTAGACTATGATCCAATGGAATACTGACCTTGATTATCAGGGAGAATATTGTCACTTGGCTGGCCTTAGACAAGCTTTTCTTGTCAGATGGTCACATTGGCAAACGGTACTGAATTGGGAAGAGTTACAAATAGCACTTAATATACACGAGCAATAGAAAAGGATGTTCATGGACAGAAAAACTACTTGAAGGTGATTTGGAGATATGGAAGTTAACATACCTGGGGAAAATTAATCTGTAGTGCAAATATTCAAAAGCAAGGAGGAACTGGGAACACAGTGATGCTAAAAGGCATTAAGGAGTGATAGTGGGCAGTGAATTAGACAGGAGTTTGCAATGTGATGGAAAAAAGCCAACACCTAGAACTGCTCATACAAAGCAGGGAGTTATTATAAAACACCCGCTCTTCGGGGACCCCTGAGACTCCACTCAGAATACTGCATTCTGTCTGGGCACCTCTTCAACTGAAACAATTTCTGAATATATGTAGGATGTAAGTACCAAAGGAGAGGAAGAGTTTAGCAGATTTGCAAGGAGGTATAGCTAGGCCTAAGGAGTGGGAAAGGGAGGCTGAATGCCACCACAAATGTTGACAGTGAGAAATATTAGGCTCTGGCAATATCTCCCCAGGGAAGCTGGAATAAAAACTGCAGCACAGGGAAGGAATTCCAATGTTTTTTTTATTTTATTTCATTTACAGATTGTGCTCTGTTTCCTCCACTAACCCCTTTGCCACACTCTCTGCTCTATTTATGTGCACCTGCTTCCCAGTCAAGCCAAACATCTGCAGCAGCTTTAGTTTCAGCTGACTGCGCTGCAGATATCAGAACACTCCTCTACATTTTCCACAGCCTACTGAGAAGGGGCCAGCGTTGGTATGCTGAGCACATGCCAACTTCCTAGTAGCATTCCCCAAGTTCTTAAGCAGCTCCCAATCACATCATTGGGGCACTCCACCTGTTAAAGTCCACACTGCTCAGCATCTGGATACTGCTGTTTCACTAAACTACAGTGCACCGAGTCATGCTTAACTAGCAGAGGCCAATTATGACAGAGGAGAAGTCAAGATTTATGATTAAGGCACTAAACTGGGAATCAAGAGCTCTGGGGTCCTCTTTCGCTTTAGTATCTCTACACTGCAATCAGGAGGTGTGACTACAGCACATGTAGGCATGCCTGAGCTAACTTGGATTATGCCAGGATGCTAGAAATAGCAGTGCAGCCATAGTGGCACAGGCTGTGACATGGGCTTGTCACCCAAGTACATACCCAGGCTTTTGGGTGGGGCTGTATTTGAGCCACTAGCCTGTGCTATCAGGACTACACTGCTATTTATAACTTGGGTATTATGAGAAAGGAGCATCTGCTTTTCCTTCTCTGCACCATTTATTATTTTATACTTTACCATATGTCTCCTCTCGAAATTAAGTAGTCCCACTCTGACTCTCATCTAGCTATTTTTGTTGCCCTTCTCTGGGCCCTTTCTATTTTTGCTATACCTCTGCCAAACAGGGGTGACCAGAACTGAATACAGCCTTCAAGGTATGATTGTGCTATCAATTTATATAATGACATTATAACGGTTGCAGTATCACAATCTGTGACATTCTTTATACACAATATCATGTTTATTTGTTGCTTGGACAGATGCTGCATATTGAGCACATGACTTCTGTGAGCTCTCTACAGTGATGCCCTGGTCTATTTCATGACTACTTCCAGGTAACTTAGAATTCAGCAATGTGTACAGGAAGTTCTAACTACTCCTCTCAGTGCACGTGACATTACCTGTGTTAGCACTGAATTTTATCCATACTATTGTGCTGCCCCCAACCACCTCACAACGTTAGGGGGCAGAGTTAAGGTTGTACTTTGAGATTTCCAAACTACTCTTTGCCCAACTATGTAACCTTGACTTTGCATTAACATTGTTGGTTCTTCAGTCCATTCTGGAAATACGCCTACTTATCAGTTCCTATCTTGTGTTCTGCTTGCTTTGCTAAATTCCTAAACTAATGCACACACTCATCAGTAGCATATTCAGATACAATTAATATAGAATTGACTATTCATTCAAAGGTTTCAACTCATTCACTTTTACTATGTTCTTTTTTATGACTATTCTAGCAAATGGCACTGATTCTCCTCACCTGCACTGATGTAAATCAGGAATTACTCCACTGATTTCAGTGTAGTTGCACCAGGATAAAACTGGTATAAGCAAGAAGAATATAAGACCCCATGGGTTTACTGGAAAGAACATTAGTTTAACCATACATTTTAAAGCGAATATTGCAGATTACTCATGTAAGTGAATTCTAAATATGTACTCCTGGGTATTTGCACTGAGACCCTGAGTCTAAGAATTATTCGTCCAGTCAGGGAACAGAAACTTGTCATGTGACCCATGTATTCAATCAAAACAGTTCATAATTTGAATATCAAACATTTGCAAAGAGCTTGCAAATGAGCTAAAACCAAGAATTTATTTATTGACATTTGAAATGTTGATCATCAAATGTGTTTAAGAAAAAACATGATCTGTTTATAGTGGAGGTGGAAAAGAAGCAAAATCCACTGACTAAATGATTCATCAGTAGGAATTATTTGTCCAGACCAAACTGTAACAGAGTGCAGCACAGAAGAAAATAGTATCAATAATATCAATGTTTCTTTCTTCAGAGAAGTCCATAGGACTCCATATCACCCATCTCTTTTGTCTTGTTTTGGTTTGTGTTTCCCGGACTAACAGGTTTTAGGTGGGAAAGCTATGACAGATACACAGGCAGCAATGGAAGACACGATGAAAATGACTGGATGTGGAAGCTGCAGCATGTACATGATTCTGGAGGGGGTACCTGAAAAGAGTTTTGTCTGCATGAAGTGCCACCTGATAGAGCTGATGGAAGAAAAGATCCGAGGATTGGAGATGCAGGTGGAAACTCTGGTTGAGTTTAGAAGGGGTTCGATCAGATGATGGAGCAAAGACATGAGGAGGCTGAAGGGAAAAGCTCAGACTTGCAGATGGAAGCAGGACCAGAGAAATCTGAAGGGAGACTGCTGGGTGAGGAAAATGGACAGTGCAAGCAGGCAGAGAAAAAGACAGGCTAGTGAAGGAGAAATAGAGCTCAGGAACAAGTTTGCAGAGTTGGAAAATGAAGAAGGGGCACAGCAGGTGGTCACTGAAGGTGAGATGGCAAGGAAGAAGAGAAGAGCAGCTAGTCCTATAGGAAGAGGGGAAGAGTCAGTGGAGATAACAACACCAAATATGAGCCCCGGGAGGATATGGGATGGGTTGCAGAGGATTGCAAGGGACAGTAGGAATTGAGAGGACTTAAATTCAGAGGGAACAGGGGATAGACCGGAGAATCGCACCATCACCAGGAAAAGGCATGTCTGTGTGACTGGGGACTCCTTACTGAGAAGAATAGACAGGCCTGTATAACTAGAGCTGAAGGGTGTGCTGTCTGCCGGGTGCAAAGATACGGGATGTGGACCTGAGGCTGAAGAGGATCCTAACGTGAGCGGGAAAGAATCTGCTGATTGTCTTTCATGTGGGAACAAATGATACGGCTAGATTCTCGCTGGAATGTATCAAGGAAGACTATGACAGGCTGGGGAAGACGCTTAAGGAAATCGAGGCTCAGGTGATCTTCAGTGGGATTCTGCCTGTTCCTAGAGAAGGGCAACAAAGGTGTGACAAGATTATGGCAATCAACGGATGGCTCAGGCAGTGGTGCTATAAGGAGGGCTCTGGGATATATGGCCACTGGGAAGCATTCATGGACAGAGGACTGTTCTCTCGGGATGGACTTTATCTGAGTAAGGAGGGAAATAGACTTCTAGGATGGAGGCTGGCACAACCGATTAAGAGAGCTTTAAACTAGGAATTTGGGGGAGATGACTGGGAGACGTCCAGGTAATCTCCACGCCGGAATTTAACATTGAGAGGGAAGAAAACGAAGTAAGAAAGTATACAGCCGTGGGTATGAGACTGGACATAAGGAGGAAGGGTAGTGTAGATACCAGTCTAATAGGTGATCCTGGTGGTAGAATGTCTGTGCCTAATTGGGTAAAGAATATCAGTGAAGCTAAACGGCAAAAATGAAGATGTTTGTACACTAATGTGAGGAGCCTAGGTAACACAATGGAGGAACTAGAGCTACTCGTGCAGGAAGTGAAACCAGATATTATAGGGATAACAGAAACATGGTGGAACAGTAGTCATGACTGGAGTACAGGTATTGAAGAGTATGTGCTGTTTAGGAAAGACAGAAATAAAGGCAAAAGTGGTGGAGTAGCATTGTATATCAATGATGAAGTAGACTGTAAAGAAATAAGAAGTGATGGAATGGATAAGACAGAGTCTGTCTGGGAAAAAATCATATTGGGAAAGAAAGCTACTAGAGCCTCCCCTCGGATAGCGCTTGGGGTGTGCTACAGACCGCCGGGATCCGATCTGAATATGGATCGAGACCTCTTTAATGTTTTTAATGAAGTAAACACTAATGGGAATTGTGTGACCATGGGAGACTTTAACTTCCCAGATATAGACTGAAGGACATGCGCTAGCAATAATAATAGGGCTCAGAGTTTTCTGGATGTGATAGCTGATGGATTCCCACCAAGTAGTTGAAGAACCAACAAGAAGGGATGTCATTTTAGATTTGGTTTTGGTGAGTAGTGAGGACTTCATAGAAGAAATGGTTGTAGGGGACAATTTTGGTTCAAGTGATCATGAGCTAATTCAGTTCAAACTAGATGGAAGGATAAACAAAAATAGATCTGGGACTAGGGTTTTTGATTTTAAAAAGGCTAACTTTAAAGAATTAAGGAAATTAGTTAGGGAAGTGGATTGGACTGAAGAACTCATGGATCTAAAGGCGGAGGAGGCCTGGAATTACTTCAAGTCAGAGTTGCACAAACTATCATAAGCCTGCATCCTAAGAAAGGGGAAAAAATTCATAGGCAGGAGTTGTAGTCCAAGCTGGATGAGCAAGCATCTCAGAGAGGTGATTAAGAAAAAGCAGAAAGCCTACAAGGAGTGGAAGATGGGAGGGATTAGCAAGGAAAACTACCTTATTGAGGTCAGAACATGTAGGGATAAAGTGAGAAAGGCCAAAAGCCATGTAGAGTTGGACCTTGCAAAGGGAATTAAAACCAATTGTAAAAGGTTCTATAGCCATATAAATAAGAAGAAAACAAAGAAAGAAGAAGTGGGACTGCTAAATACTGAGGATGGATTTGAGGTTAAGGATAATCTAGGCATGGCCCAATAGCTAAACAAATACTTTGCCTCAGTCTTTAATGAGGCTAATGAGGAGCTTAGAGATAATGGTAGGATGACAAATGGGAATGAGGATATGGAGGTAGATATTACCACATCCAAGGTAGAAGCCAAACTCGAACAGCTTAATGGGACTAAATTGGGGGGCCCAGATAATCTTCATCCAAGAATATTAAAGGAACTGGCACATGAAATTGCAAGCCCATTAGCAAGAATTTTTAATGAATCTGCAAACTCAGGGGTTGCACCGTATGACCGGAGAATTGCTAACATAGTTCCTATTTTTAAGAAAGGGAAAAAATGTGATCCGGGTAACTATAGGCCTGTTAGTTTGACATCTGTAGTATGCAAGGTCTTGGAAAATTTTTTGAAGGAGAAAGTAGTTAAGGACATTGAGGTCAGTGGTAATTGGGACAAAATACAACATGGTTTTACAAAAGGTAGATCGTGCCAAATCAACCTGATCTCCTTCTTTGAGAAGGTAACAGATGTTTTAGACAAAGGAAACGCAGTGCATCTAATTTACCTCAGTTTCAGTAAGGCATTTGATACGGTTCCACATGGGGAGTTATTAGATAAATTGGAAAAGATGGGGATCAATATGAAAATTGAAAGGTGGATAAGGAACTGGTTAAAGGGGAGACTACAATGAGTCACACTGAAAGGTGAACTGTCAGGCTGGAAGGAGGTTACTCATGGAGTTCCTCAGGGATCGGTTTTGGGACCAATCTTATTTAATCTTTTCATTACTGACCTTGGCACAAAAAGTGGGAATGTGCTAATAAAGTTTGTGGATGACACAAAGCTGGGAAGTATTGCCAATATAGAGAAGGAGCGGGATATCATACAGGAAGATCTGGATGACCTTGTAAACTGGAGTAATAGTAATAGGATGAAATTTAATAGTGAAAAGTGCAAGGTCATGCATTTAGGGATTAATAACAAGAATTTTTGTTATAAACTGGGGACACATCAGTTGGAAGTAACAGAGGAGGAGAAGGACCTCGGAGTATTAGTTGATCACGGGATGACTATAAGCCACCATAGGTGGGAGGGATAGCTCAGTGGTTTGCGCATTGGCCTGCTAAACCCAGGGTTTTGAGTTCAACCTTTGAGGGGGCCATTTAGGAATCTGAGGCAAAAATCAGTCCTTGATCCTGCTACTGAAGGCAGGGGGCTGGACTCAATGACCTTTTGGGGTCCCTTCCAGTTCTATGAGATATATATATATATATTAATTTATATTTTTATTATGTGATATGGCCATTAAAAAAGCTAATGTGGTCTTGAGATGCATTAGGCGAGGTATTTCCAGTAAAGATAAGGAGGGGTTAGTACCATTATACAAGGCACTGGTCAGACTTTATCTGGAATATTGTGTGCAGTTCTGGTCTCCCATGCTTAAGAAGGATGAATTCAAACTGGAACAGGTACAGAGAAGGGCTACTAGGATGATCCGAAGAATGGAAAACCTGTCTTATGAAAGGAGACTCAAAGAACTTGGCTTGTTTAGCCTAACCAAAAGAAAGCTGAGGGGAGATATGATTGCTCTTTATAAATATATCAGAGGGATAAATATCAGGGAGGGAGAGGAATTATTTAAGCTTAGTACCAATGTGGGCACAAGAACAAATGGATATAAACTAGACATTAGGAAGTTTAGACTTGAAATTAGACAAACGTTTCTAACCATTAGAGGAGTGAAGTTCTGGAACAGCCTTCCAAGGGGAGTAGTGAGGGCAAAAGACATATCTGGCTTCAAGACTAAGCTTGATAAGTTTATGAAGGGGTTGGTATGATGGGATAGCCTAATTTTGGCAATTAATTTCTCTTTGATTATTAGCGGTAAATATGCCCAATGGCCTGTGATGGGATGTTAGATGGGGTGGGATCTGAGCTACTACAGAGAATTCTTTCCTGGGTGCTGGCTAGTGAGTCTTGCCCACATGCTCAGGGTTTAGCTGATCGCCATATTTGGGGTCGGGAAGGAATTTTCCTCCAGGGCAGATTGGCAGAGGCCCTGGAGGTTTTTCGCCTTCCTCTGCAGTGTGGGGCACAGGTCACTTGCTGTAGGATTCTGTGCACCTTGAGGTCTTTAAACCATGATTTGAGGACTTCAATAAGACATAGGTTAGGGGTTTGTTACAGGAGTGGGTGGGTGAGATTCTGTGGCCTGCGTTGTGCAGGAGGTCAGACTAGATGATCATAATGTTCCCTTCTGACCCTAAAGTCTATGAGTCTATAAATAGGGCTTTTTAAAGGTTTATTAATTTCATTTTTGACAGTGTTTTTTTTAGCAATTTGAGTTTATGCAGAATCCAAAAATCAGGGGCAAGGGTTGAGCTTTTTCCTTGTATATACCGTAATAAGTACACCTCTACCCTGATATAACGCTATCCTCGGGAGCCAAAAAATCTTACCACATTATAGGTGAAACCGCGTTATATTGAACTTGCTTTGATCCACCGGTGTGCGCAGCCCTGCCCCCTCAGAGCACTGCTTTATTGCATTATATCCGAATTCGTGTTATATCGGGTCGCGTTATATCAGGGTAGAGGTGTAATATTATACACATTACTCATTACAGTAGTATATGCTATCATGGTTAAGCTCTGTCAGGTTTCCTCGTGTGCCTTAACGTAGTACTGTTTCAAATAACATTTAGTGCGCACCAGTAGGTTCTACACGGACCAATTAATGCGCAACATATTAGTTCACTTTAGAAATCAACCTCCAAAAGTCTGCGTTACTGTTCCATATAGAGAAGCCCTTCGCTACAAGTAACCATTTCCAGTATTTATTGGATAAATGCTGATTTGTTTCTTTCTCTCTCCTTTTTAAAAAAAATTTCAGGGGTGTTTTGTCAGTATTTATTGGTTAAAACATAAAAATCAGAAGCCCTATCTATAACCCTCCTCGGGTCACAAGCTCTGTGTTCTATTTATGTCCACCTGCCTTTCAGTTAATCTGTAGTGGCTTTACCTTCAGTCTATAAAACAGCAGACATTAACCCTTAAATACCAAGCCTTAGAAATAACTAACCTACAGTGAGCAGCTAAACTACAGAAATGGTGGAATCCCATCACTTGGGACATTTAAAAACTAGACTCAAAACAGTCAAAAATATGCAATAAGAAGCATTAGTACACCAAATCAGGGATAGACTAAGGATGATCTACTACAGTCCTGGGGCATTAAAATTAGGTTTCATGTAAAATAACCACTTACTTTCTGTAGGTCAGCTGATCTGAAGGCTCACTTACCTCCGTACATTTATTATTGTATAATCTGATTGGATAAAGCTTAAGGCATATGAATTCAGTCGCCATTCACAATGTATGCACAGAATCATGACTTGGCTAGCAAACTGAATCCTCTTGCAATCTTTTTTCCATGGCAGAAAGCTTCATAAGCACATGACTCTTGCAGCAAAAGAGATTCAGTTTATTTGCCCTAAGAGGAAGTCTGTGAACAAGAGCTTGCCAGGGCTAAGAGAAAACTATGCAACAAGCAACAGAGGGGAAAATGCACCTGATTTCACACATGAACTTCTCTAGATGAAGGAGAAACCCATCTCTTTACTGGCGCTAACAGTAAGTGACTGGGATAGTAAACATTAGTGGAATGATTGTACTAAGCTAAAGGACAAAGTATGTCTCAGAGAAAGTTTCCTATGTATTTATTTATTTCATTTCTTTAAACCAAGCGCCTTTGGCGAAGGCACTTTACTGTTATCCAGAAATGGTAAATTAAACAGTTACAGTGATGTAGCTCATAGCTCCTTTCCTGCCACAACTGAAAAGAGGAACAACAAGATGGGTGCCACCAGAAACTAATATTTTATTTAGAGTTTTCATCTCCCAGCACACTACATAGGCCTCCCTCCCTGCCAGGCAAGAATTATTTCTCCCCCACTCCGCTGAGTTCAGTTCCATTGATGGGAAGAGCTCTCATACTGATGCAATCACTCTCCTTTCAGATTTCATACTCTTGAATTCAATTGCTTCCTTCTATTCTCTAGGATAAAGGGTTTACTACAAAGAAGGCTAGAGGACAGTGTCTGGACTTGTCCTCCAAGCTTATACAACACAAATGGAGAGTGCAGCTGTAGAATTTGTATGACAGCCACCCTCTAAGCCAACACAGCAGGGATTGACCCAGGAATCTCTGGAGCTAAATGCATGAATCCCTACTGCTTGAGCCAGAGCATCAGGCTCTATAGGTGGTGGCTGTACACACACGGAAACTCACTTGTATGTACATGCAGGCCCATTGACTTCAACAGAAGTCCTCTCAGGAGCTAGCACTTACAGTGGGAGTTTGGATTACACAGACAGGCACGCACAGTGCAGTGGTGTTGCCCTTTTTCCTTCCCTTTTAGTTATGAGATATTTTTGCTCTTAGAAATATGGTGAATAGACCAGATTACTGTCACTGGGAATGCTAGCTGTTATTGAGCGGGATGAGCCAAACTAACTAATCTGTTAGTCTTTAAGGTGCCACCAGACTCCTTGTTGTTTTTGTAGATACAGACTAACACGGCTACCCCCTGATACTTGACACCATGCAAGGCACTAAATTTAGCCGTATGGAGTGGAAATCCATCAACCTCAACAAAAAACTTGCACAGATACAGACAGACATCATCTTCCTCTCCAAATGCAAACAGATGGACATCATACCAAAAGGACTGAAGGTAAAAAATCCATTGCAATCAACATACTACACTGAGTATGGTGAGAGACTGTGCCACACACTCTCAAAGAAACCGAGGAACCACCTGATCAGCATCCTGTACAGCAGACAGGAGAAGATCAAGAATGAGCTCTCAGAACTGGATACTCTCATACAATACCAGCCTTCTACACAAACTTCCACGTGGCTGGACTTTACAAAAATGAGACAAGCCATTTACAATGCACACTTCACTTCTCTACAGAGGAAAAAGGACTGTAAGCTATCTAAACTAATACCTGCCACTGGGGGCTATAACAATGGTACCCTCAACTCATCTAACAACATTGTCAATCTTTCCAACCACACACTTAGCCCAGCAGAAGAGTCTGTCCTATCTCGGGGACTCTCTTTCTGTCCCACCATCCCCACGAACATGATACAGTTCTGCGGTGATCTGGAAGCCTACTTTCGTCGTCTCCGACTCAAGGAATATTTTCAACGCACCACTGAACAGTGCACTGACCCACAGGAACCCTCCTACCAACACTACAAGAAGAAGAACTCTGCGTGGACTCCTCCTGACGGTCGAAATGACAGACTGGACCTCTACATAGAGTGTTTCCGCAGACGTGCACAGGCTGAAATTGTGGACAAACAACATCACTTGTCCCATAACCTCAGCCGTACAGAACGCAATGCCATCCACAGCCTCAGAAACAACTCTGACATTATCATCAAAGGGGCTGACAAAGGAGGTGCTGTAGTCATAATGAACAGGTCAGATTATGAACAGGAGGCTGCCAGGCAACTCTCCAAGACCACATTCTACAGGCCACTATCCTCTGATCCCACTGAGGAATACCAAAAGAAACTACACCATCTGCTCAAGAAACTCCCAGCTACAGTACGGGAACAAATCTACATGGACACACCCGCAGAACCCCAACCAGGGGTATTCTATCTGCTACCCAAGATCCATAAGCCCGGAAACCCTGGACGCCCCATCATCTCAGGCATTGGCACTCTGACAGCAGGATTATCTGGCTATTTGGACTCTCTCCTCAGACCCTATGCTACCAGCACTCCCAGCTATCTTCGAGACACCACCGACTTCCTAAGGAAACTACAATGCATTGATGTTCTTCCTGAAAACACCATCCTGGCCACCATGGATGTAGAAGCACTTTATACCAATATTCCACATGAGGATGGACTACAAGCTGTCAGGAACAGTATCCCTGATGAGGCCACAGCAAGCCTGGTGGCTGAGCTTTGTGACTTTGTCCTCACCCACAACCACTTCAGATTTGGGGACAACTTATACCTTCAAGTCAGTGGCACTGCTATGGGTACTCGCATGGCCCCACAGTATGCCAACATTTTTATGGCTGACTTAGAACAACGCTTCCTCAGCTCTCGTCCCCTAATGCCCCTCCTCTACTTGCGCTATATTGATGACATCTTCATCATATGGACCCACGGAAAGGAGGCCCTTGAAGAATTCCACCTGGACTTCAACAATTTCCACCCCACCATCAACCTCAGCCTGGACCAGTCCACACAAGAGATCCACTTCCTGGACACTACAGTACAAATAATTGATGGTCACATAAACACCACCCTATACCGGAAACCTACTGACCGCTATACGTACCTACATGCCTCCAGCTTCCATCCAAGACACATCACACGATCCATTGTCTACAGCCAAGCCCTAAGATACAACCGAATTTGCTCCAACCCCTCAGACAGAGACAAACACCTACAAGATCTTTATCAAGCATTCGTAAAACTACAATACCCACCTGGGGAAGTGAGGAAACAGATTGACAGAGCAAGACGGGTACCCAGAAATCACCTACTGCAGGACAGGCCCAACAAGGACAATAACAGAACACCACTGGCCATCACATACAGCCCCCAGCTAAAACCTCTCCAGCGCATTATCCACGATCTACAACCTATCCTGGAAAATGATCCCTCACTCTCACAGACCTTGGGAGGCAGGCCAGTCCTCGCTTACAGACAACCCCCCAACCTGAAGCAAATACTCACCAGCAACTACACACCACACCACAGAAACACCAACCCAGGAACCTATCCCTGTAGCAAACCTCGTTGCCTACTCTGTCCCCATATCTACTCTGGCAACAGCATCAGAGGACCCAACCACATCAGCCACACCATCAGGGGCTCATTCACCTGCACATCCTCTAATGTCATATATGCCATCATGTGCCAGCAATGCCCCTCTGCCATGTACATTGGCCAAACCGGACAGTCCCTCCGCAAAAGAATAAATGGACACAAATCAGACATCAGGAATGGTAACATACATAAGCCAGTAAGTGAACACTTCAATCTCCCTGGTCATTCTATTACAGATTTAAAAGTCACTATCATTGAACAAAAAAACTTCAGAAACAGACTTCAAAGAGAAACAGCAGAACTAAAATTCATTTGCAAATTCAACACCATTAATCTGGGCTTGAATAGGGACTGGGAGTGGCTGGCTCACTACAGAAGCAGCTTTTCCTCTCCTGGAATTGACACCTCCTCATCTATTATTGGGAGTGGACTACATCCACCCTGATTGAATTGTCCCTGTCAACACTGGTTCTCCACTTGTGAAGTAACTCCCTGCTCTCCATGTGTCAGTATATAATGCCTGCATCTGTAACTTTCACTCTATGCATCCGAAGAAGTGAGATTTTTACTCACGAAAGCTTATGCCCAAATAAATCTGTTAGTCTTTAAGGTGCCACCAGACTCCTTGTTGTTTTTGTAGATACAAACTAACACGGCTACCCCCTGATACCAAACTGAGGTGGAGGTTCCTCTGAATAGAAGCTGATGTTAGAATTCCCATCATGGGACATTTTGACCAGCTCAGCATCCCTGAGCTGGGCTGGTTCTGCTGCCCTCTGGCTTTTCATCACTGTATACACACAGTCCTCCAAGTGTATTCTCTCCAGGGTCATCTCTGCCACTGCACTGGAACATCTGGATTGATCAATATTGTTATGGTCTCATGGGGAAATCCAGCTCAGAAAGCCTTGAAAGCAGGTATGCCATGAGCACATGGTGCCACACAATAGTTCACTGAAGGTCTTGGGGGAATGAGCCTGTGGGTATGAGAGTAGCTTCATTTTCATTTGAAATGTGTTCAGTAGACTTAGTGCCTATTGCATACATTATAGCACTAGCTACGTACCCTACAGAGCTTGACAGATTATTTCTATGTGCTCTTTGAAGAGGGCTGCACTATTGTTCTAAAGCCCCAGGGGAGTTTTTGAATTCCTGTTTATTTCATACAGGTTTTATTTTTTAAATCAGATGTGGCATTTGTTTACAGCTGTGATTGTCAACCTTCATGTCCACTATGGCTATAAACATCATAATGATGCCTATAAATAAAATAAATATGCTACATGCTGGCCCCTTCTTGGGTCACACTCTTCCTGATTTATTTAAACACTAGATTATTTTTTTTTTTTTTACAGAATAGCCCAATTAAGCATGGCAGCTGGCTGACAATGAATTGCCCAGTGATGGTTTGCAGAGAAATTATATTAAACAAGACAACATAATAGAGAAGGCCAGAAGCAGCTAGCATGTGGGATTTGGTGTTTGTGTTTGCTCTTCTGAAGATCACTTGTGCCACATCTTGTCCTTATAATCTTTAGAGTCCCAGCCAAAATAATGCTGTGTGGTTTGGGTTAAAAGTCACCTGTGGAACAGAAATCCAACACAGTCCCTATGCACCACCAAAAGCATTGGTGCACCAGCTGTGCCTGGATAGGCATGTAAAACCATGATTAGGGTTGGCTGAAAACGGACCAGGAAGACAACGGATCCACATTCGCATTGCTACAGTGGTACAAAACCCTGTGCGACTGATGCAGAGGGGTTGTTTTTCCATTCTATGAGCGAGTGGTTCCACAGCAGCCTCATTCTCTGACCTTGAGTGGTGGTGGAGAATACCACTCCCTTACCCTTCCACCTACACAGAGGTAAATTGCTCGAGCTGTGTGTGGAAGGAGCAGATTTCCCCATCTGAGAGTGGGATCTGGCACCCAGAGGAATATATACAATCCACAACGACAGCACAGTGAAATACCACAAACTACATTCAGTCAACACACAAATTGCACAGTTAAGCAGACACTAATAAGGCTATGCCAGGGTGAAGATTTCAAAGGAGACCTTTAACTTCCCTCATTGTGCAAATCCATTAAGGATTTAGTTGAATGGTGACATACTATACTATCTAGGAAAT
Organism: Chrysemys picta bellii; assembly: GCF_011386835.1. NCBI lineage: Eukaryota > Metazoa > Chordata > Testudines > Emydidae > Chrysemys > Chrysemys picta. The sequence continues at coordinate 67,493,522 of NC_088798.1, read as the reverse complement.
CATAACACTGCATGCTTGATTGCATGCATTCTGGGTACATTCTGATCAGAGCCATCTATTCTGCTTTGGATTCAATGTAATGTGGTCAGAAACCCAATGTTTTACAGAAGCTTTAAATATGGAATTGCTATTGTGGAACTGACAACACCTAATCAGAAATTCCGTGTCATGAAAAGGTGGATTTCATGTGACAAGTCCCTGTTTCTATTAGGACATTATGAAGTAGGCTTAACTCCAAGTAACAAACTCAAGTCAGCTACAATCAATAGTCTTTGCTTTCAGAAATCAGTCAGTTGATATACTTTGTCAAGGTCATTCTGAGGATGTCATAGTCTTTAGGTTGTTGTGACTAATTCATTTTTGACACTGAACATTGCAAACCTACTTCAGCAATGAGTGACCTAATTTATCACTGGTGTAACTATACTGACTTAAATGGAGTTCCACCAGGTATGAATTTTGCCCTTTTGCCATCATCCCCACCTAGCAAAAGTTGTTGCTGGCTTCCCTTGTGCCTAATTCCAGACCCAGAGCCCCTTTATGAATGTGAAATGGCATTGCTTTCCTCATGTTGTCTGGAATCACCTTTTTAATTCTTTGTAATTACATTATCAACAATCATTAAATCATCATGAACAGACCAAAAATGATGAATCAGGAAGGAGACCCCTCTCAGCTGTGGGACATCATTCTGGTATTATTGTTTTGAACACTGGTAGCCTGACAACTACACACGTTGTTACATTAACGCCTATATGTTATGAGCTCACTAGGCAGATGCTCAGTAGGTGCAAATTGTCAGCACTCCATTGACATCAATAAACCTGCTCACTTAGGCTTCCATATTGTGTTTCAAGCGACTCAGTTTCTGACAGATTTACCTTTAACAATGTGTCTACCATAATTAGAGTCTTACCCAGCACATTTCTTAGGTTAAACTGGAGCAAATTGAAAATTTTCCAGTGGAACAGTTTTCTGCTGGAAAATGCTGATTCTAGAAAATAATAATTTTGAATAATTATTTATTATTATTTAATAATATATTATATAATATAATAAAAATAATATCTATTTTGTCTAATTTTTTTACAAAAAATATCAAAATGCTTCTTTTCAGTAAGGTTGAAGGATTTCATTTTGAATAATAAAATATAAGTGATCAAGTCAAAAATCAAGTGCTTTGTCCTTATTGAAACAAGACATATCAATAAGGTCATTTCAATATTTCCAAAATAAAATTATTCAGCATTTTCATTTCACCGGAAATTGACTTTTTGTTTTTATTTCAAAATGCCAGAATTTTCCACAGAACTAAAGTTCTGCATTTTGACTAGCTCTAGGTTAACCTGGTACCTCTGTAATCTCAACAGTAACTTTTATATTATGGGGAGGTGATTCGGTTAAAGATTTTTAAAACTGATTTGCAATGGCTTATGGTCACTATTGCATGCTATTTACCAGAAACATCCTGGTGAAACCTACACACAAACACAATAGCAAACACCTGTGTCAAGCTGGGTAAAATTCTGCAGTTCCAGTTACTGCTCTTAAATAGGGTTACCATATTTCAGCAAGCAAAAAAGAGGAAGGGAGGAGCCCTGCTCTAGCCCCGCCCCTGCCCCTCCCACTTCCCGCCCCCCTCAGAACCCCCAACCCTCCCCCCGTTCCTTGTCCCCTGACTGCCCCCTCCTGGGACCTCTGCCCCTAACTGCACCCCCAGGACTCCACCCCCTACCTAAGCCTCCCTGCCTCTTGTTCCCTGACTGCCCCCTCCTGAGACCCTCCCCCCATCCTAACTGGCCCCCTAGGACCCTACCCCCCTACCTGTACCCTGATTGCCCCAACCCTTATCCACACCCCCACCCCCAGACAGACCCCTGGGACTCCCACGCCCCATCCAACCACTCCCCACCCCGACAGCCCCCCCCAGAACTCCCGACCCATCTAAACCCCCCTGCTCCCTGTCCCTTGACTGCTCCGTTCCCTCTCCCCACCCCTGCTCCCTAACATCCCCCCCCAGAACTCCCAAACACCCCCCCTGCTCCTTGTCCCCTGACTGCCCCCTCCTGGGACCCCTGCTCCTAACTGCCCTCCAGAACCCCACCCCCTACCTAAGCCTCCCTGCCTCTTGTCCCCCTAACTGCCCCCCAGGACCCTACCCCCTACCTGTACCCTGACTGCCCAAAACCTTCTCCACCCCCCCAAAAAGCCCCCCCCGAACCCCGAACCCCTCCCCGTCTCTTGACTGCCCTCTCCAAAATCTCCCTGCCCCTTCTCCTACCCCCTGGCCCCCTTACCCTGCCGCTCAGAACATGGTGTTGGGCTCTGTGCAGAGCCGGACACGTGGCTGCGCTCCCCAGCGCAACACACAACCCGGTCAGACCCTACCCAGTGCTGCCGGAGCGGGGCGCTGGGCAGCAGGGGAGGAGGAGGTGCCGAGGCCCAATGCAAATGGCTCGGCAGGCCGGCCGGCTCAGAATGCGGGGGGGGGGGGGCGGGCAGGAGGAGCTCTACAGCTGCTCCGGAGTCCAACCTGGCAAGCTGCAGGGGAAGGGCTCTGGCTGCCAGAGCCCCATGCGAGCGGCTGAATTTCCTGCAGCCCTCCCAGCCGCGCCTCGCTCTGCATGGGAGGGAAATCCCGGACATTTTTAGTGATTTACAAATTCCCCCCCCCGGACGCTATTTTTAACACAAAAAGGAGGACATGTCCGGGTAAATCCGGACAAATGGTAACCCTATCTTAAAGCAACAGCAGTCAGGGTGAGATCCTGTGTATTAAAGCTGAACCCAGTCCACTGCTGGCAGCATCAGTCAGTATGATTGGTTTGCTTTAATCAAGCACCAAGTAAGAGCTTTCATTAACAGTTCCTGTCAGAATCCTAATAAGTGCAGTCAGGACCCTGGGTCAGAGCTGGGTCAAACCTGAAGCTGGGAGTAGCAGAAGAGCCAGTAGTCAGGTTCTAGGCCAGGGTGAATACCAAGGGTCAGTCCGAGTCAGGTTTCAGAATCCAGCTTAGGAGGCAGGGTCCAAATCAAGCCAAGATCAAAGCCAGGAGCTCGGGAGCAAAGAGCAGTCATGGCAGCAACAGAGGACCAACACCATTTCCTGGACACTTCCCAGAATGCCCCTTGGGTTTATACAGGTGGGGGAGCCAATCAGGAGCCATGAGACTGCTGCCTATCAGACCCCTGGAGGTGGACCTTCCCATGGTCTGTGACCACAGCGGGTAGTGGAGTGCAAGCTGATTACAGCTGCTGCTGTAATCATAGACATCATAGACCTGCCAGCTACCTAGGAGCTCTGCTGCCCTGGATTCTAGGCACTTGGGGCCTTACAGTTTCCTGTGCTTCTCTACCCTATTAGTGTGGCTTGGGTCCCATAGCCATTTATAATTGTTCTGTAGTAACTCTCTGCATGACATGGTTACTCTGAATGCTGTGTTGGTCCCAGGATATTGAAGAGACAAGGTGTAAGAGGTGATATCCTTTATCAGACCAACTTCTGTTATTGAGAGAGACAAGCTTTCGAGCCACAGAGAGCTCTTCTTCTGGACATTGTTGCAGCAGGTTGGAATGATTCATGTCACTTTCTAGCAGCGGCTATGATTCCTGTTTATGTCCTGACATTTCATAGAATCATAGAAGATTAGGGTTGGAAGAGACCTCAGGAGGTCATCTAGTCTAAACCCCTGCTCAAAGCAGGACCAACACCAACTGAGGGGAAAAACAACTGAGGAGAGTTGGCAGTTTTTCAAAGGGACACTATTAAGGGCCCAAAAGCAAGCTATTCCGCTGGTTAGGAAAGATAGAAAATGTGGCAAAAGACCACCTTGGCTTAACCACGAGATCTTGCACGATCTAAAAAATAAAAAGGAGTCATATAAAAAATGGAAACTAGGACAGATTACAAAGGATGAATATAGGCAAACAACACAGGAATGCAGGGGCAAGATTAGAAAGGCAAAGGCACAAAATGAGCTCAAACTAGCTACGGGAATAAAAGGAAACAAGAAGACTTTTTATCAATACATTAGAAGCAAGAGGAAGACCGAAGACAGGGTAGGCCCACTGCTTAGTGAAGAGGGAGAAACAGTAACAGGAAACTTGGAAATGGCAGAGATGCTTACTGACTTCTTTGTTTCGGTCTTCACCGAGAAGTCTAAAGGAATGCCTAACATAGTGAATACTAATGGGAAGGGGGTAGGTTTAGCGGATAAAATAAAAAAAGAACAAGTTAAAAATCACTTAGAAAAGTTAGATGCCTGCAAGTCACCCGGGCCTGATGAAATGCATCCTAGAATACTCAAGGAGCTAATAGAGGAGGTATCTGAGCCTCTAGCTATTATCTTTGGAAAGTCATGGGAGACGGGAGAGATTCCAGAAGACTGGAAAAGGCCAAATATAGTGCCCATCTATAAAAAGGGAAATAAAAACAACCCAGGAAACTACAGACCAGTTAGTTTAACTTCTGTGCCAGGGAAGATAATGGAGCAAGTAATTAAGGAAATCATCTGCAAACACTTGGAAGGTGGTAAGGTGATAGGGAACAGCCAGCATGGATTTGTGAAGAACAAATCATGTCAAACCAATCTGATAGCTTTCTTTGATAGGATAACGAGTCTTGTGGATAAGGGAGAAGCTGTGGATGTGGTATACCTAGACTTTAGTAAGGCATTTGATACGGTCTCGCACGATATTCTGATCGATAAACTAGGCAAATACAATTTAGATGGGGCTACTATAAGGTGGGTGCATAACTGGCTGGATAACCGTACTCAGAGAGTTGTTGTTAATGGTTCCCAATCCTGCTGGAAAGGTGTAACGAGTGGGGTACCGCAGGGGTCTGTTTTGGGATCGGCGCTGTTCAATATCTTCATCAACGACTTAGATATTGGCATAGAAAGTACGCTTATTAAGTTTGCGGATGATACCAAACTGGGAGGGATTGCAACTGCTTTGGAGGACAGGGTCATAATTCAAAATGATCTGGACAAATTGGAGAAATGGTCTGAGTTAAACAGGATGAAGTTTAACAAAGACAAATGCAAAGTGCTCCACTTAGGAAGGAAAAATCAGTTTCACACATACAGAATGGGAAAAGACTGTCTAGGAAGGAGTACGGCAGAAAGGGATCTAGGGGTTATAGTGGACCACAAGCTAAATATGAGTCAACAGTGTGATGCTGTTGCAAAAAAAGCAAACATGATTCTGGGATGTATTAACAGGTGTGTTGTGAGCAAGACATGAGAAGTCATTCTTCCGCTCTACTCTGCTCTGGTTAGGCCTCAGCTGGAGTATTGTGTCCAGTTCTGGGCGCCGCATTTTAAAAAAGATGTGGAGAAATTGGAAAGGGTCCAAAGAAGAGCAACAAGAATGATTAAAGGTCTTGAGAACATGACCTATGAAGGAAGTCTGAAAGAATTGGGTTTGTTTAGTTTGGAAAAGAGAAGACTGAGAGGGGACATGATAGCAGTTTTCAGGTATCTAAAAGGGTGTCATAAGGAGGAGGGAGAGAACTTGTTCACCTTAGCCTCTAAGGATAGAACCAGAAACAATGGGTTTAAACTGCAGCAAGGGAGGTCTAGGTTGGACATTAGGAAAAAGTTCCTAACTGTCAGGGTGGTTAAACACTGGAACAAATTGCCTAGGGAGGTTGTGGAATCTCCGTCTCTGGAGATATTTAAGAGTAGGTTAGATAAATGTCTATCAGGGATGGTCTAGACAGTATTTGGTCCTGCCATGCGGGCAGGGGACTGGACTCGATGACCTCTCGAGGTCCCTTCCAGTCCTATAAAAAAAAAAAAAAAATCATCCAAGCCAGGGCTTTGTCAAGCTGGGCCTGCAAAACCTCTAAGAATGGAGATTCCCCTAGGTAACCCATTCCGGTGCTTCACCACACTCCTAGTGAAATAGTTTTTCCTAATATCCAACCTAGATCTCTCCCACTGCAACTTGAGACCATTGCTTCTGTCATCTACCACCACTGAGAACAGACTAGCTCCATCTTCTTTGGAAGAGAAGGGAATGCTCCCTCTGACACTGCAGAGGCAGGGGCAGATAGCCCCGTGTAAAGCCCGACTCAGGAATCCTTCAGGGCTCCCCTGACAAGCATACACTAGGAGCTTCCCTTACTGTCCAAGAGAATTGGTCTTTCCTATCCCCTTGGCATGTAAGCTGTTCCTAGTGCACAGTTGCTAGGTAACTCCTGAGTGTTCTGCTGTGATGAAAGGGGTATGCCTGCCTCCTTAGCTTTTTATGAGGAGGGAAGGATTCAGGGCAAAGACCTTTCCTTTGTTTTTGTTACAAAATGACAGGATTTGGGGTTCCATAGCCCATATGCCAGTCATTCTGAGTGTATTACCTCACTGCCCCAAACAAGGCAATGCATACATCTTCTATCCACCTAGGTTCTTAGCTGGACTTCATCACCAGCGTATCTGATCCTTCTCAATCATTAATGGGATTCACCCTTACAATACCCTGAGAAGTAGGGGAATAGTCTCCCCATAGTACAACTGAGAAACAGAGGCCCAGGGTAGATTAAATGATTTGCCCAAGTCACACAAGACAGTCTGTGGTAGAACTGGTCAGAAAATGCTTTTCTTTCCCATAGAAAATTTAGACTTTTCATCAAAGAACCGAAAACCATTTTTTTTTCAGTCAAAAACTTCTGGCAACTGCAAACATTTGGGTTTTTTGACCCAAATGTTCAGTTTTTGGTTTTCTGAAAAACAACAAGAACTTTGGAGGAAAGCAGACTCTTTTAAAAAAGAGTTTGTGTAGTCAAAAACCCAAATTTTCCACTGAAACTTTTTTCAGTGGAAAATTTTCAACCAGCCCTAGTTTGTAGCACAGCTGAGAACTGAAGCCAGGTCTCTTAAAACTTCACATGAGCCTTAACAGCTAAACCAGCTTTCCTGGACTATTTTGAATTCTTAAACCAACTGACTTTTCTTTAAAGTTTATAAGCTGCCCCAAAATTCCAACAAAGGGGATCTATTTACCCCTCTCTTCTGCCTTTCTCTTCTTTCATATCTCTTGGCTCTTACGTTGTCTTTTATGTTTCTTCCCAGTCCTTGGATTGTTTTAACATTCCACTTGCCAAAGAAATCAGGCTGCAACCCAGCTTTAGAAATGCAGATCTAACACACTCAGTTGGAATTGTGCTGGACTTGCACTGAAAGGCTGAGCTCCTGAATCTTTCCATGAACAAGCAGACAGCAACTGGCTATGACTGCCCGGCTTTCTGCTGAAAAAGGATTACATGACGCTGCATCTCAAGACTAACCGTCCTCATCAGTCTTTGCAACACCTTGGAGAAAATGTGAAACATCACACTTTGTGTTTGCAGCTTTCAGGCTGAGCAAAGAATCAAGTTGCTAAGACTGAAATAAGGTGTGTCCAGAGCAAGCTGACAACCACTATAGGAATAAGCAACAGAGGGTCCTGTGGCACCTTGGAGACTAACAGAAGTATTGGGATATCCCAATACTTCTGTTAGTCTCCAAGGTGCCACAGGACCCTCTGTTGCTTTTTACAGATTCAGACTAACACGGCTACCCCTCTGATACTATAGGAATAGTTATAATAAGGCCAGTTCCAAAGCTACTGCAGAGGGAGTCCAAGAGGGCAGCAGAGAGCCATCACACTACTGGTGTCCATTCAATCTAGACCTTAAGTGGGGCGTTAGCCTTGTGCAATACCTCTGCACAGGGTGAATTTCGCCCTCGGGGCCATGTAGCCCAATGATCTGTAAGCAGAACTTCCCACTTATATCAATGAATAGTGCTGCTTGAAAGGTACAATATGGTCCTAAGACACATAGGTCATGATCCACCCCATGGCTTTGTGCAGCAGTCACCGTGATGGGAGAGGGAATATTTCTCTTCTTGTATTTGGGACAGGCTGCTTCTCTGGCCCTGATATCCACAGTATAGGGTGACCATATTTCCCAAAGGGAAAATGGGACATTACGTGGGGCTATCCCGAGACACCCGCCTCCACCTGGGCTGGCCTGAGCCACTTGCCTGAGCCCCCCTCCCCACATGAGGCTGGCCCGAGTCACTTGCCCAAGCCCTGCCTGCCCCCCGCATGAGGAGGCTGGGGTTGGTATCACTGCTCAACCGAGCCCTGCCTGCCCCCTTGCATGGGGCTGGCAACACCGCTCACCCCCCTGCACATTCCTCCGCACTTCAAGCTGGCAAGAGCAAATGGGACAAATGCCCACTTTTGCCAAAAAAAAGTCAGGATGGCCAGGACAGGGCTTAAAAATGGGACTATCCCTGCCAAAACAGGATGTATGGTCACCCTACTACAGGGCCTGGGGATTTTGGAGGTTCCCCAACCGAGGGACTGTCCATCCAGCATCCCCAGCCTTTGCACCCAGAGCAGGACCACTCAGCTACAGAAGGGGCTGGCCTCGCAGTCAACAAATATCAACCAGGCTCCTGAGGCTTGCTGTGGGGAAGAGGACAAGCCTGACAGGCTTTTGTGGTGCAGGAGCCTACATTTGAATGGGATTTGAGGATGTCCCTATGCCATGCAAACATCAAATGCAGGCTTGCAGGAGGCTCAATAGGAGTATTTTGTACAGCTTCTCTGGGCATTCTGGTCGTCTGCAGAATAGGCACATGTCGAGATGCTGCTTTACAGCCTGGATTTTATATCCCATGCTGCTTTTTCAGGGGTCTTTGTTTAGGTTCATCAGCCTCGCAGAGATCATTGGAACTGCAGCCACCTTTCTAACACCAGAAGCTAGCTTTCCCAAGAAGCAGTGGGATCTATTAGATCAAACAAGGGATTAGGAGTCAAGAGATCTGTGGTCTAGGCCTCTCTCTGCCAGTAACTTGCTGGGGGTCCAGGACAAATCAATCACTGTCTCTCTTCCACCCGTTAAAATAGAGACACCTGGCCGGGGGACTGTGATGAGTAATTATTTCATGTTTATTAGCTGTTGTGAGGATTAAATAGTTATTTTCTGCCCTTGTGAGGATCAATGCTCTTGTGAATGCTCAAAGCATGTCCTGTACTTGTAAGTACTGAGCACAATATTCTGTATCCTTTCATGGTTCTAAAGCCAGATTTTAAAGGATGAAGACAAGAGGAACCCATAAGGATTGCGAGAAAACGTCATCCACGGAAGCACGAGTTGAATTTAAAGCCTGCCAAAAAGTTTTTAGGGCCCTGGAAATGGGTCTTATTAGCTCATCAGTGGGTTTATATGTAAACAATCTATTTAACCAGCTACGTATAGAATTCTACAGCTTATGGCAAACAAGATGCATACACTTAGCCAATAGGATTGTATTTAGAAGTGATAATGTAATCTATAGAGCCTGGAAGAAAGCACCAAGGGGTTCCCATGGGGATGTTGGAACCTGTGCATAACCAGTTATGCCGCATTTAATATAAGTGCATTACTGATTCCCTTAATTAGCAGATGGCCTCAACAGATGAGGCAATCAATCAGGAGGCTTGAGCTCTAATGGCAGAGATCATGATACAAAACTGGCGGATTGCAGCATAGAGAGTGATATTACGCCATGGCTGTTGGGGAGATGAATAAGAGTATCCTCTTCACTGGACAGTTTGTGAAATTCTTGGTGCCTTCATGCATCCAGCCTGTCTCTGCTTGGATACAGAGCCACACATCTGACCATGAAATGCTTCCAGACTACCTTGCAGAGAGCACACCTGTGGTTTTCGAGTCTATTCAGCTAAGAGTCAGTGGAGTAACAGAGAGCCAGGTGTAGGTAATGGACATACCTGAACTAAAGAGATCAGCTACCAGCTTAGGCCACGTGGGCAGTCTGCAGTGTGTTACAGTAACAGCAACTGCACCTTGGCAAGTATTCTGTGATCTGTAATTGTACATGCATCACATTTTGACACTCTCTTTGTGATGTCAGGTAGAACATACCTCTTCTTGCTCTTTGTTTTGCCTTAACTATACTAAGATGTGCAACGTGGAGCGATACTAGGATCCACTTCGATACAGACTGCCATTTTAATGCAGCCTATTCTAGGAAAAATATCTTTCTATCCCTTGCAAATGTCATCTGCACCATTGACTCGAGCCTGCACAGTGTGAGTTCTCTTAAGCAAGTGATACTGTGTACATGGGGTGAGTCCTAGCACCAAGGAAAGAACATTCTGGTCTCAAAACTCAGCCTCTATACGTTCTATACCCTTTGTTGTCTCTTGTGCTAACAAAAATTCACCTTCCAACCACTCTAAGCTACAATCCTTGCTTTCTTTCCCTGCATCAGCAGGCCAGTGACAGGTTAGTGCAATGTCCTTAGCCAGGAGATTACGCTATGTGCTTGTATATAGTTTAAATGGCACATCTCGTGTGTCATTTGTAACTTTAGTGCCCTTGTGGCCAAGATGGAGTCTGCTCTGCAGGCAGCTCTGGCCAAGAGAAGGCGTGCGCAGGAATGCAGCAGGAGACATTCCTTCCACCCCAGGGGCACCTGTTCCAAACCCCCCAGAGTGAACACCCACACCCACAGGAAAAGTACAGTGGATATAACCAGGGAAATATTTATTTACAGAGGGATGAGAGGAGAAAAACAACAAGGGGAAATATAGGGGAAGTAAGACAGGGCTGCATCCAAGCAAAGGCCCCACAGGCCCAGTGGTAGCACAATCTGGAAGGGCAGACACTGAGCAATGTGTCTGCACAGAGTTCAGGAGTCCTGAGCAAAGTTCCAGCCGAGTGGTGAGTCTTGGGTGCTCCTGGTCGTTTTCGGCGCCAGTGAACTTTCCCCCAACAAACCCCTCTGGTGCCCTCTTCTGCCGCTCTCTACAAAGCCACACAGAATGACCACCTCCCCACTTAACTAGCTAGCAACCTCCCTCCTTGTCCCCAATGCAGAGTCACAAGCCCCAGTACTCACAGCCCCATGCAACTCTGGGCAGCAGTGATACTGGGTCCAGCTACGGCCTGTCCTTCTCGGGCAATTCCTCCCTGGCACAGTGCTCCTCCTGGCTCCTGTCCTGGGGTGTCCCCGATCGGCCCTGTCCTTCCCATGCTTCAGGCAGGTTTTCTACTGCTTCACTTTTCCAGGGCCTGCAGGCTGCCTCTTCCTCTCCCTAGAGCTCCAGCGCTGCCCCCTGGAGTTTCCCTCCTTTTTTCTTACTCTCCCCCTCCCGCTTAGGAAAAAGATTTAAAGGGCCATGCTCTCTAAACCCCAAAGGGGTTACCCCCCCAAAAAGAAATAATCCTTGATGTCCCCATCAAGGTAGGCAACTCTAAACCATGGATCCCCAGCAGGAGACCCAAGGTCCCCCTTCATCAGAAGCATTCCCATCATCCATTCCACAGGACCCCGAGGAGTGGAACAGGTTTCCCATGAGGCAGCTCGCCTCTCGTGGCACCCCAGGGATCTGTAGGTCACTGGGTTCCCCTAAACGATCATACGTCAGCACACACCTGGGCTTCCCTTCCCTAGAGGAACGTCTAGGCTGGCTGTCGGGTATTGGCTGAGGTGATACCACTGAACATGGAGGCAAGATGATGGGTCCTTGAGGCACAAATTCTAGTGCATCTGGGTTTAAAGTGGTTGTTTGGGGTACGGGGTTTTCTGTCTGCACTCAACCTTCCTCATCATGTTCTTGGGGGGTCTCCACAGCTTGGGACAGTGGGGCCTCGGGAGTGCTCAGTGTGGGTTCTTCCCCTTCACCATCTTTTTCTGTGACAACAAGAGGATCCATTAGGGTCGGGGCATTCCAAACTGGATGTTCGCCAGACCCCATTTCATCCTCACTCTCTGAGGAGCTGGGTGTTTGCAAAGGACAGGTATAATTTCCGTCGTTGGGACCGTGTCCGACTCACAGGGCCGGGAGTCTCAGAATCTGTGGAAACATCTCATGGGGAAACAATACTTGTCCTACAGGTAATAGATGATTCCGGTGGAGAGTTTTGGTGGGGCCGTGACTGCCCTCAGGAGGTATGTGATACACTGGTAGATCCCCAAGTTTCTTCTCTATAACGTATGGGTGTGACTCCCAACAATCTGCAATTTTGTGTTTTCCCTGTAGTCTGAGATTTCGGGCCAAAACTCAGTCACCAACCTGAATCTCCTGTTGCCTCACTCGCTGATCATATCAGGTTTTATTCTTTTGATTCTGGTGACCAGCTGCTTGCGTCGCTATCTGATATGCCTCCTTCAGTTGATCTCTTAAGCGAGTCACATACCCCAAGTATGTTTCTGGGAGTGCCCCATCTGAAGACACTACAAAACAGAGATCAATCGGCAACCGGGCCTCTCGACCGAACATTAACATGTATGGTGTGAACCCAGTTGCAGCGTGTTGAGTGCAGTTATATGCATGTACCAAATGCTCCACGTGCTGGCTCCAGTATTTTTTTTTCTTCTGAGGCTCCAGAGTTCCCAGCATGTTCAGTAGTGTGCAGTTGAATCGTTCTGGTAGTGGATCCCCTTGGGGATGATAAGGGGTGGTGCGTGATTTTTTGATCCCCATGATCTTACAAAGTTCTTTTATTAACCGACTTTCAAAATCCCATCCCTGATCTGAGTGTAGTCTGGCAGGCAACCCATAGTGGATGAAGAACTTTTCCCACAGGATCTTGGCAACCGTGGACGCTTTTTGATCTTTGCCTGGGCATAACGAGTAAAATGGTCCGTGACCACCAAGATATTTGCAGTACCCCGGCGGTCAGGCTCTAATGACAGAAAGTCCATAAAGACAAGCTCCATGGGTGCAGAACTCATGATGCTGACAAGAGGAGCCGCTTGCTTAGGCAGAGTCTTTCGTTGGATACATCTGGTGCAGGTGCGAATATGGTGGGCGATGTCAGGCCCCATCTGGGGCTAATAGTATCTTGCCTTAACTAGGGCCTCCAATCGCTCGACTCCCAGATGCCCCATTCGATCGTAGCAGGCCTCTAACACGCCTCACCGCTACTTCTGCGGTAGCACCAATTGCTTAGGGTGAGGCCTCTGGGGATGGTTCTGCCCTTGGTAAAGTCGTCCATCCAGAACCAATAGGCGATCCCATTCTTTCAGCACAAGGGCCTCCTCTGGATGGCTTGGTCGAATAGCCCTGGGATTCTTTCCCCTTTCCAATGCATAAAGGATGTCCTTCATCTGTGGATCAGCTCACTGGGCATGCTCCACCTCTTGATCCTTTAGTTTGGGCAGCTGAGGGTCCTGTACTTTAGTAAAACTTGAGTAGACTATGGGTATGGCTTCTGGTGGTGCACCCACACAGTCAATTGCTCGTTCTCCATTGGCTGTGGATTTTTCCTCCACAATGGATACCCGTTGGCATAAAGCTCTCAATTCAGAGGTCTCCATATTCATTTCATCATTGGGTAATACATCCTTAGAGTGAGGCTGCCGAGACAAGGCATCTGCATCCATGTTTGTTCGACCGGGTCGATACTGCAGAGTTAAATCTTAGGCAGAGAGTGCCGCTAACCACCGGTGCCCTGCTACGGATAATTTTGCTGTTGTCTTGATGTACGTCAAAGGGTTATTATCGGTTTTTACAGTGAACTTGGTCCCATAGAGGTAGTCATGGAACCTCTCTGTGATGGCCCATTTCAATGCCAGGAACTCCACTTGATGCGCAGGGTAGTTTCTCTCAGGCGGTGTGAGATCCAGACTTGCAAATGCTACCGGTCGGAGTTTGCCCTCACGCTCTTGATAAAGGACAGCGCCTAAACCGGTGTAACTTGCATCAACATGAAGTTCATATGGTTGGGTGGGATCAGTGTACACCAAAACAAGTGCTTGCGTGAGCTGTTGAATGATTTTACGGAAAGCTTCTTCACACTCAGCAGTCCACCGCTTTCCAAAAGGTGCACCCATATTAAAGTATTGATGCCGAGGTGAGTTCCCCTTCTTCTTATTTGTGGGAGGGTATCCCTTGGTGAGCTCTGTGAGTACATGTACGATGTGCAAAAAATTCTTGATAAACTTGCGGTAATAGCCACAGAATCCCAGAAACAACTGTAATTCCTTGAGAGTTGTGGGCCTTGGCCAGGTGGTTACCGCCTTCACTTTCTCTGGATCTGTAGCTATACTATCTGCAGACACTATGTGTCCCAGATACCGCACGGATGTCGGGCAGAAGATGCACTTGTCTAAGGATAACTTGAGGCCAGCCTGTTCCAAACGATCCAGGACTTTGCACAGCCGAGTCTCGTGTTCTTCTAAAGTGCGCCCGAACACGATAATGTCATCCAGGTAGACCAGACACTCCAACAGGTGCATGTCCCCTACCACCCGCTCCATGAATCGCTGAAATGTGGCTGGAGCTCCAGATACTCCCTGAGGCATGCGATTAAATTGGTAAAACCCTAAAGGGCAGATGAATGCTGTCTTCTCCCGGTCCTCTGGTGCCATGGGCACTTGATAGTGTCCACTGCAGAGGTCAAGGACAGAGAACCAGCAGCTACCATTCAGGCTATCCAAGGCGTCATCCACCCGGGGCATTGTGTATTGGTCAGGGATCGTCCGCCGGTTCAGAGTGCGATAGTCGACGCACATGCGCACCTTTCCACTTTTCTTTCGTACTACAACGATCGGTGATGCGTAGGGGCTCCTGGATTCCTCAATGATACCTGCTTGAACCAGTTCCTGTAGGTGCTGCCTCACATCTTCAATATCAGTGGGGGCTAATCGTCTTGACCTCTCTCGAAAAGGCCGACCATCCTGCATTTGGATATGGTGCTCCACATCATGTGCACACACAACATCCCATTTGTGCATAGAGAAAACAGCCTTCCTCTTGACTAACTTCTCACACAGTCCTTCCACTCAGCAGGAATGGGGGAATCCCCAAACTGGAAACTAACCCTCCCAAAAGGTCTAGCCTTGGTCTTCTCTTGGGATGGGGGCCCCCTTGCTCGCTGGTATGCGGCTTTACATAAAGCGTGCATTGGCAGCTCCTGCAGATAGTTGTTCCCTGCCATCTCACGGCATTTCCACGCCAATCTTTGGAACAGGTTTGCATTTGTCCCTAGGATTAAAGGTGCATACTTTCTTCCCTTTGGATCTGGGCAGACCGGTGCCAATGTTTCTATTTCCTGGTTTACCTGCAACATTCTTTGGAAACTGAACATTTAACAGGATATATCCCAGATAGGGGCAGGAGTCACAGCCAATTCCCCAGACTGTCAGGCTAGACAGGGGATGCAAGGGTAAATGCTGCAGGTGTTCTCGGTAGTAAGATTCCTAGAGTATGGTGACCTATGATCCGCTGTCCAGCAATGCCTCACACGATCGTCCTTCTATACGAACGGGTACTATAGCCTGGGGGCCTATCAGCCCATCTGGGTAACCCCTGTTTGTGTTTTTTTCTGGGGAGCCTTGGAATTTCAGGGTCTTGGGTTGCTCCTTCCCCAAGCCCTGTTGGTGTTTCCCTGAAGCTTCCAAATGGTCTGCTGCAATCTCTGAGATATCCTTGCATTATCTGTCTTGTTTTGGCAGTCCAAGGCATAGTGACCATCTCTTCCACAGTTATAACAGAAACCTTCTCGCTAGCTATCACCCCTCCTGCTACTCTCCCCTCTTGAGGATGCCACAGTATGTCCCTGAGCCTTCATCATGGCCACTTCTCGGGTCAAATCTCTCAGTGCTGCTGCCACTGACGGGGCATCTTCCATCTCTCCAAGCACTGTAGTGGTGCGACTCCCTGCCATCTTCAGCTGCACCACTGCATCCACTTGCAACAATCGCTCCTTCTCTTCACGTATCTCTCGAATGAGCTTGTGGAATGGGGGTGGGGTTTGGGCCCGCTCCCTCAGCTGCAGTCGCCACAACATCAACCCATCTTGTCGGGTGCCCCAAAGGATTTGGTCCAACCTAGCGGAATCAATGCGCTTGGTGGGGATGCCCTCCTTCCGCACTACCTGCTGTAGCAAATCCTCTAGTCTCCTGATGAAATCCGACAATCGTTCGTGGGGCTCCTGATAGGTATGGTGGAACCGATAATACAGGTCTTCACTGCTATCAGTAGTACCGTAGACACCCTCAAGAGCAGTTAAATAGTCTTGCACTGTGGCAGCTGGTTGTGAGTTTTTCAGGGCTCGGATAATTCGCATGGCAGGTCCCCTCAGACTCTCAAGCACATGTTTCCGCTTCTCAGCATCAAAGCATTCCCACTCTTGGACAAGTGGCACCGTAAAATCCCTCCAGGTCTCGTAATCCTCCTCCCCTGGGGGTACAGGTGACACCCCCGAGAATGAACATAACCGCTTGTATGGACCACTTTCATATACCGGCCTCAATGCATCTTTGAGACTGTTTCCTAGCTCTTTGGCCTATCCAACCAGGTTGGGTGCTGCAGGTGTTGGAGCCCCTCCTAATGCCAAAATTAATTCTTCTCTTGTCCGCTTCTCATCCACCATCAGAGCTTGCAATTTCTGAGCTAAAGAACCCACCTCAAGTGACACAGGCATAGTAGGAGGGGACTGCTCTGCCCCCAGAATTGTCCAGGGAATACCTTCTACTTGCACCTCTTTGGGCACTTTATCAAGGTCTGTTTCCTTGGAGTGAGTACATAGTGCTACCATGCCCTTCACTTTGTGGTTGTAAATACGGGTGCGGACCTTTACTCTCCCCAGTATTTTAGCTGCATCTAAGCTCTCCTCAATTTCATTTGGTTCCATCTCTTCTGGGAATCCCGCCACCAGCACAGCTTTGGTTACTGGGATTCGTGCCCCTCGCCACAGGTCTTCTAATAATCCTCTCTCCATTTTTTTTTTTTAAACTGAGATGAAAGTCACTCAGGAGTTTCTTTGCTCTGTGAAGAAGAGCCCAGGGTGCACAACGTAGGGGTGTGTGCGTGTGTACTGCAAAGTCCCCGTACGGGCCACCAAGTGTAACTTTAGCGCCCTAGTGGCCAAGATGGAGTCTGCTCTGCAGGCAGCTCTGGCCAAGAGAAGGCGTGCGCAGGAATGCAGCAGGAGAAATTCCGTCCACCCCAGGGGCACCTGTTCCAAACCGCCCAGAGTGAACACACACACCCACAGGAAAAGTACAGTGGATATAACCAGGGAAATATTTATTTACAGAGGGATGAGAGAAGAAAAACAACAAGGGGAAATATAGGGGGAGCAGTAAGACAGGGCTGCATCCAAGCAAAGGCCCCACAGGCCCAGTGGTAGCACAGTCTGGAAGGGCAGACACTGAGCAATGTGTCTGCACACAGAGTTCAGAAGTCCTGAGCAAAGTTCCAGTCCAGTGGTGAGTCTTGGGTGCTCCTGGTCATCTTCGGCGCCAGTGAACTTTCCCCCAACAAACCCCTCCGGTGCCCTCTTCTGCCGCTCTCTACAAAGCCACACAGAGTGACCACCTCCCCACTTAACTAGCTAGCAACCTCCTTCCTTGTCCCCCATGCAGAGTCACAAGCCCCAGTACTCACAGCCCCATGCAGCTCTGGGCAGCAGTGATACTGGGTCCAGCTTCGGCCTGTCCTTCTCGGGCAATTCCTCCCTGGCACAGTGCTCCTCCTGGCTCCTGTCCTGGGGTGTCCCCGATCGGCCCTGTTCTTCCCAGGCTTCAGGCAGGTTCTCTGCTGCTTCACTTTACCAGGGCCTGCAGGCTGCCTCTCCCTCTCCCTGGAGCTCCAGCGCTGCCCCCTGGAGTTTCCCTCCTTTTTTCTTACTCTCCCCCTCCCCCTTAGGAAAAAGATTTAAAGGGCCTAAACTCCATGCTCTCTAAACTCCAAAGGGGTTACACATTACTACAAGGAAAATGCCACAACCCATATTCTCTGACTCACATCTGTGTCAGAGCATCAGCGAAGTATTTTGCATCACTCTAAGGAATCTGAGCGCATCGCTCGCTCTTCCTTTCCCACATAGGCACATGCTCCTCTGTGAAGGCCTGTCCTGCGTTTTCCTCCCTGAATGTGGTACCTTTTTGCAAAAGGATTAGGTTTGAGACATGCTCTACCTCCACCTCCTTCGCTTGCTTACGGACAGCCCCAATGTCCGCTGACTTTTGCTTTTGAGTCATTAGTCCCACTTTATATTAAGGATATATTTGTAAATAGTTTATAAAGGGTTCATAAATGAGCCACAGAAATTATAACCATGTTACAGACGTGAGTAATATGTGTTATAGATGGTTATAAGCACATAAGTAGAAGTTGTTACTGATGGTTAAAAGCGACCAGATTCTCTATATCTATCTACAATAATCAATTAGCCATCTATCGAAACATCTGAGATTGGTTTCTTAGTGCTTTATAAACTATTTATAAATGCACCCTGTCAAGGCTGGATCCCCACTTTGAACTTTAGGGTACAAATGTAGGGGCCTGCATGAAAACTTCTAAGCTTAACTACCAGCTTAGCTCTGGTTCTGCTGCCACCATTTCAATGGATTCCATTCCTGGGAAACCTTGAAAAACCTTCACCAAATCCCTGGTGAAAACAAATCCAAACCCCTTGGATCTTAAAACAAGGAGAAATTAACCATTCCCCCTCGTTCCTCCCACCAACTCCTGGTGAATCAAGATCCAAACCCCTTGGATCTAAAACAAGGAGAAATTAACCATTCCCCTCCTTCCTCCCACCAACTCCTGGTGAATCAAGATCCAAACCCCTTGGATCTTGAACAAGGAAAAATCAATCAGGTTCTTAAAAAGAAGGTTTTTAATTAAAGAAAAAGGAAAAATCATCTCTGTAAAATCAGTATGGAAATTAACCTTACAGGGTAATCAAACTTAAAGAGCTCAGAGGACTCCCCTCTAGTCTCAGGTTCAAAGTACAGCAAACAAAGATAAACACTCTAGTAAAAGGTACATTTACAAGTTGAGAAAACAAAGGAAAACTAACACGCCTTGCCTGGCTGTTTACTTACAAGTTTGAAATAGGAGAGACTTGTTTAGAAAGATGTGGAGAACCTGGATTGATGTCTGGTCCCTCTCAGTCCCGAGAACGAACACTCCCAAACAAAGAACACAAACAAAAACCTTCCCCCCCCCCAAGATTTGAAAGTATCTTGTCCCCTTATTGGTCCTTTAGGTCAGACGCCAGCCAGGTTACCTGAGCTTCTTAACCCTTTACAGGGAAAAGGATTTTGGAGTCTCTGGTCAGAAGGGATTTTATAGTACTGTACACAGGACAGCTATTACCCTTCCCTTTATAGTTATGACACACCCTTAATATAAAGTGGGACCAATTAATTGACTTTTGAATACTGCTTTTATTCGTAACTCCGCTGTCTGCTGAACAGCTGTTTCACTCATCTTCTCATTACTCACTTTTCCCAAATCAGATTTTTTTTCTGGTATAACTTTTGAGTCTTCATTTATTTTATGTTTTAACATAAACTCTGCACTTGCCCTCCCCAGTTTCCAGAATGTTCCCTTTCAAACTAAGTGTATTTGATGATTTCAAGGTAATTCATATTACATTGTTGAAGCGGTTTAAGCAAGAAACACACACTTCTGTCCACCACTAAGGGTATGTCTACACTACGAGAGTAGTTCGATTTTACTTAAATCGAATTTTTGGAATCGATATTGCAAAGTCGAACGTGTGTGTCCACACTAAGGACAGTAATTCAACTTTGTGAGTCCACAGTAACGGGGAAAGCGTTGACATTGGAAGCGGTGCACTGTGGGCAGCTATCCCACAGTTCCCGCAGGCCCCGCTGCCCATTGGAATTCTGGGTGTAGCCGCCAATGCCTTCTGGGTAACAAAATGTCTCGAGGGTGCTTTTGGGTAACTGTCGTCATCCGTCCATCACTCCCGCCCTCCCTCCCTGAAAGCGCCGGCGGGAAATCAGTTCGCTCACTTTTCTATTCAGTGACAGCGCGGACGCCACAGCACTGCGAGCATGGAGCCCGCTGCGATCATCGTTGCAGTTGTGGCCGCTCTCAACGCCTCGCAGCTTATCATCCACCTTTCCCTGAGGCTGATGCAGATAAGTCAGGCGAGGAGGCTACGGCAAAGCGGTGAGGGCCTGAAGTCTGAGAGTAGCACAGACCTCTCAGAAAGCACGGCACCCAGCGCCGAGGACATCACGGTGGCAATGGGTCATGTTGATGCCGTGGAACGGCGATTCTGGGCCCGGGAAACAAGCACTGAGTGGTGGGACCGCATAGTGCTGCAGGTCTGGGATGAATCCCAGTGGCTGCGAAACTTTCGCATGCGGAAGGGACCTTTCCTTGAACTTTGTGAGTTGCTGTCCCCTGCCCTGAAGCGCAATGACACCCGGATGCGAGCAGCACTGACTGTCCAGAAGCGAGTGGCCATAGCCCTCTGGAAGCTTGCAATGCCAGACAGCTACCGGTCAGTCGCGAACCACTTTGGCGTGGGCAAATCTACTGTGGGGGTTGTTGTGATGCAAGTAGCCAAGGCAATCGCTGATGTACTGCTGCCAAAGGTAGTGACCCTGGGAAACGTGGAGACGATCATAGATGGCTTCGCAGCGATGGGATTCCCAAACTGCGGTGGGGCCATAGATGGAACTCACATCCCTATCCTGGCACCGGATCACCAGGCCAGCCAGTACATTAACAGAAAGGGCTACTTTTCCATGGTGCTGCAAGCACTGGTGGACCACAGGGGACGTTTTATGAACATCTACGTCGGATGGCCGGGCAAGGTTCATGACGCTCGTGTTTTCAGGAACTCTGGTCTGTTTAGACGGCTGCAGCAAGGTATTTACTTCCCGGACCACAAAATAACTGTTGGGGATGTGGAGATGCCTATAGTCATCCTCGGGGACCCAGCCTACCCGCTAATGCCCTGGCTCATGAAGCCCTATACTGGCGCCCTGGACAGTGAAAAAGAACTCTTCAACTACCGGCTGAGCAAGTGCAGAATGGTGGTGGAGTGTGCTTTTGGCCGTCTCAAGGGGAGATGGAGAAGCTTACTGACTCGCTGTGATCTCAGCGAAACCAATATCCCCATTGTTATAGCAGCTTGCTGTGTGCTCCACAATCTCTGTGAGAGCAAGGGGGAGACCTTTATGGCGGGGTGGGAGGTTGAGGCAAATAGCCTGGCTTCTGAATATGTCCAGCCAGACAGCCGGGCGATTAGAAGAGACCAGCGGGACGCGCTGTGCATCCGGGAGGCTTTGAAAGCTAGGTTCCTGAGTGAGCAGGGTAACCTGTGACTTTTAAGTTTGTGTACAGAGAAGCTGAACCTGCCCCCGTTTCTTTACCCAGTTAATGTTGACTATCCTCTCCAGTTACATACCCCCTTCACCCCCTTCCAACACACGTTTAGAAATAAAATCACTTCTACTTTGTTAATGAACACCGTTGTCTGTATTACTGTTTTCGCGGGAATGTTTTAAAACTGGGACGCAGACTGTGGTGGGGAGCGGGTGTAGTGTAGTGACGCAAATGAAGCTTCTAAACTCAAGGATTGACAGGCTCTGCTGTGGTGGGCTGCTTGTTTCAACGGAGCCTGTCACCCCTCCTGATCGGGACTGTGTGTATGGGGGGGCTATGTGACTTTGTGGCAGGGGGAGGACGGTTACAGATCCCCTGCTGCGTGGCTCTGTGATCCAGGATAAGGACCGCCGCTTAAGATCTGTAACTGCCCTCCCCCGCCACAAAGTCACAGAGCAACCCACCCCCCACCACAGAACATGAAAACCACCTCCCAGACTGACCAGGGTAACTAGTCACTGCACTGTGTATGTGCCCTGCTGCTGTACCTGCCCCCGCCTATGTACCCTGCCAAAGGAGACTGTCCTGTCCAATTACCAACCCCCTTCCCCCCTCCTCCAAAAGAACATGATGGAAACAGTAATTAACAGAAACGAATTTTTTATTATCAACTACACATGGAACTGGGAGGTGAAACTTGGACGGGGGCTTGTGTCAGGCGGGAAGGAAAGAACTTGTCAAATTTTGGGGAATGAGAGCCTTCTACTACTAGAGCTCTCTGCAGGGGTGGAGTGAGAGTTAGCACGGACTCTGCCGCCCCTCCTTCTTTGGACTTTGGGTGAGGTGGGTATGGGACTTGGTGGCGGGGGAGGGCGGTTAGAGATTGACTGCAGCGGGGCTCTGTCCTCCTGCCTCCGTTCCTGCAGAACATCCACAAGGCGCCGGAGCGTGTCCGTTTGCTCCCTCAGTAGTCCAAGCAGCGTTTGAGTCGCCTGCTGGTCTTCCTGCCGCCACCTCTCCTCCCAATCCATGTTTGCTTGGTGCATTTGGGACAAGTTCTCCCGCCACTGGGTCTGCTGTGCTGTCTGGGCTCGGGAGCAGGCCATAAGCTCCGAGAACATGTCCTCCCATGTCCTCTTCTTCCTACGCCTAATCTGCGCTAGCCTCTGGGAGTGTGATGCCAGGCTAGGTTGTGAGACAGTCGCAGATGTGGCTGTGGGAATGGGAAAAAGGGAGTGAATTCCTCAGAAAGATAAATGTAGTTGTGAACAAAGAACATAGTCTTTCTCTGTGAACAAGACCATGCACAGCACCTATCACATGCGCACTCAGCACAAGGTCGAATTCTCGGCCTTCGCATTCAGTGCCTGGGGTCTTGCACAGCACATTTGAGAAGCGGGGCAGGACACCGGAATTTCTGTAGCAGGCAGACATGGTAAGCCGTAGACTTGTGGCAGCTTAAAACTTTAATATTAGCAATGTACTCATTTCACATTGAAAGCAATGTCAGTCCCTGCTGCCAGCAATCCGGCAAGCAGGAACTCTGCCCCTGTCCCACCCCCTCACGGCTGTCCCCGGGAACGATCCCTGTAGGCTGCCCCTCTCCCGCCTCCACCGCATGGCTGCAAACCAGCGGTTACAGTTCTGTAAAGGAACGGGCAAGCAGTCCCAACACTAACATTCCCCTACCTAATTCAAAGCAGGTCACCATGAGCGACATCACGCTCATGAGGATCTCAGACAGCGAGAAAGAAAGAATGCTTCGGGAAAGCCTCCAAAGACCAGGGCCGTATGCCGCCCTGCTGTGCAGAGCAATGATTCCCGAGTACTTGATTGTCTCGTGGCACGGCAACGTGTCATACTACGGAGGACCCAATAAGGCCGCTCTCCCCAGGAACCTGATGCAACGGCTTTCCAATTACCTCCAGGAGAGCTTCATCGAGATGTCCCAGGAGGATTTCTGCTCCATCCCCGGACATATAGACCGCATTTTACTCTAGCTGCACTAGCAGTGACTAAACAGTAGAGCGGCTTGGGCAGGACAATCATGCAAAACCGGACATTGTTAGATTTTTTTTCAATAGTTGCACTGCCCAGGACTGAACCGTTAAGCGCCTAGGGCAAACTAATCATGAGAAACCCATTTTTGTTATTCTTATATTCCTGTTCTGTTAAAAATAAATGTTTAGATGTTTAAAACACTTACTGGCTGATCCTTCCCCAGATTCTGTGTCCGGGTTAACGGCTGGGGACGGTTGGTAGGGGATCTCTGTAAGGGTGATGAAGAAATCCTGGCTGTCGGGGAAATCAGCGTTGTAAGCGCTGTCGACTGCCTTGTCCTCCTCATCTCCTTCCTCATCTTCCCCGTCCGCTAACATGTCCGAGGAACCGGCCGTGGACAATATCCCATCCTCAGAGTCCACGGTCAGTGGTGGGGTAGTGGTGGCGGCCGCACCTAGGATGGAATGCAGTGCCTCGTAGAAACGGGATGTCTGGGGATGGGATCCGGAGCGTCCGTTTGCCTCTTTGGTCTTCTGGTAGCCTTGTCTCAGCTCCTTGATTTTCACGCGGCACTGCGTTGCATCCCGGCTGTATCCTCTCTCTGACATGTCTTTAGAGATCTTCTCGTAGATCTTTGCATTCCGTTTCTTGGAGTGCAGCTCGGAAAGCACGGACTCATCGCCCCACACAGCGATCAGATCCAAGACTTCCCGATCAGTCCATGCTGGGGCCCTCTTTCTATTCTGAGATTGCACGGCCATCACTGCTGGAGAGCTCTGCATCGTTGCCAGTGCTGCTGAGCTCGCCACGATGTCCAGACAGGAAATGAGATTCAAACTGGCCAGACAGGAAAAGGAATTCAAATTCAAATTTTCCCGGGGCTTTTCCTGTGTGGCTGGTCAGAGCATCCGAGCTCGTACTGATGTCCAGAGCGTCAACAGAGTGGTGCATTGTGGGATAGCTCCCGGAGCTATTAGCGTCTATTTCCATCCACACCTAGCCTAATTCGACATGGCCATGTCGAATTTAGCGCTACTCCCCTCGTCGGGGAGGAGTACAGAAGTCGAATTAAAGAGACCTCTATGTCGAACTAAATAGCTTCGCGGTGTGGACGGGTGCAGGGTTAATTCGATGTAACGGCGCTAACTTCGACATAAACGCCTAGTGTAGACCAGGCCTAAGATTTACAGTCTGCTTGCACTTACTGATACGTTAAACTTTACTGTGTTTCTTTTGCTACTGTTCAGCTCCTCTCTTCTTGACTTCAGCGACAGCTGAACACCTCTCAAAATCAAACTGATTAAATAGAAAATAAGATAAAATATTGTAATGTCACTATATAAATCCATGATGCGCCCACACCTTGAATATTGTGTCCAGTTCTGGTACCCCATCTCAAAAAGGGTATAGTGGAACTGGAAAAGATTCTGAGAAGGGCAAGTAAGATGATCAAGGGTACTGAACAGCTTCCATGCAAGGAGAAACTAAAAGATTAGGGCTAGCTTAGTAAAGAGACGATTATGGGGGATATGATAAGTCTCTAAAATCATGAATTATGTGGAAACAATGAATAGAGATGTGCTATTTACCTTTTTCCAGGGTAAAACCAGGGGTCACCAAATGAATTTAATAGGCAGCAGGTTAAATAAAAACACGAGGAAGTACTTTTCACACAATGCACAATTAACCTGTGGAACTCATTGCCATGGGATGTTGTGGAGGCCAAAAGTATTAAAAAAAAATTAGGTGAGTTCAAGGAGGATAGGTCCATCAATGGCTATTAGCCAAGATAGTCAGGGACGCAACCCTGTGCTCAGGGTGACACTAGACCTCTGACTGCTAAAAGCCGGGAAGGGAAAACAGGGATGGATCTCTTCAAAATTGCCCTGCTCTGTTCACTCCCCCTGAAGCTCTGATATAGGCCACTGTTGGCGACTGGGTACTAGGCAAGATGGACCATTGGTCTGACCCAGTAAGGCAGCTCTTAGGTTCTAACTTAGGTTCTAATATATATTTAGGGTAACATTTTCAAAAGCACCAAAGTGATTTAGGAGCCTACGTTTCATTTTCAAAAGTGGCTTAGGCACTAAGGACTTATTTACACCTGTATAAGACAGAGTGTGAATTTAAAGCACTACAAGTATATAACTCCCTGTGTGGACACTCTTATTCTGTTATAAGAGGGCCTTTTTCTGGTTTAGCTTATGTCACTTTGGCAGCAGTATACGGTAAGCTTCAAAAAGCTGCTCTTATTCTGGAGCAAGAGGGTCCACATGGGGGAGTTATACAGGTATAAAGAAAGTGGTTTGAACATACTGGTAGAATTGATTTAATTGGAGTTAGGTAGCCAAGTATTTTTCACAATCCCACAAGGTGTCCGTCTGAGCACCTAAATACCTTTACAAATCTGGACCTTGAGCCATTTTGAAAATTTACCCATAGGCATTTAGGACTTAAATCTCAATGGCTCAATGAGACTTAGACTTCTAAGTCACCTAGGCACACTTGAAAATTTTGCTCTAAGATGTCTATCTTGAACATTTGGATCAAAGTTACTACAAATGGCACATTTATTTCCTTAAATGTAATGCAAGGTTAATAGAAAACATGCTATGTTAGGTTAACAAAGGACTGCTGGTATTTGCTCAGCTATTATTCTATGTTCAAATTTTAAAATAAATTCACTTCAACGGTGGTTACTCACCTTTCATATTTGCTTTCTGCAAATATGTTAGCACATGGCTTCACTGGCAGAAATGTTGCTAAAACTGTGGATTTTAAGTGACTATTACAGAATATTCAATGAATGGTAATTTCATATTTGTGATCATGAGCATTCCCATGGGAAATCTGATCCTAAGAGTCATGCTTGGCCTGTTGGAGAACACAAACATGCCAAGTGACATAAGTCAAATTAGCTTGAATTTCAGTTTGCAAATGCCTTGTGTTTGATACAGTACTTTAAATGAACAGTTCATGAGCAATGCAAGGGCCAAAATAAAGTCACATAAAACTACTGATTAATAATGTTATATGAACAAATGCTGAGGAAAGAGGCTACATCTGAGGTCTGTCAGGTCAGCTAGCTCTTATCAGAATACTCCCATCTGAGATCTGAAACCATGAATCCCAATATGCACAGCAAGAATGAACTTGCCACACCAACCACACACACGGCTGGATTTTGCTCTGATTTCCTCCGGTGACAGACAACATGAATTAAAGAAGGTACAGTTATTTAATGAAAGCAGATATGCAAACACAGTATCTTTGAGGACTCTACTGGGATTTGAACCAACAAACATATTCAGGCAAAACAAAAATTAAAAGCCTAGAATAACAAGCCAACTGGTTGGCTTCTGAGCTGTATCCCTTTGATCATTGAAATGGTCAACTGATAGAACAATTATTTCCTAACATTTAAGGCAAAAGAGATTTTGCTGCCTCGGAATGCTTCTCCAGCATTTGAAAGTAGGAGTGTCAGCACCTAAAACAAGTCAAGCGCAAACACTATTTTTGTGCAATCTTCTGGTGAGAAGTTCTCATGAGATCATTCTTCTGACAACTAGGCAGGAGGAATCAGGTCCTCTCCATCATCTACGGAAGTGGTTCTCAAACTTTTCTTTTCGTGGACCACTTGAAAATTGCTGAGGGTCTTGACGGACCACTTATGAGCTCTCGGAAGGAGAGGTGAGGGACTGATCTACTTCGTGTGTGCATCTCCATTTAAACAGAAATGTTTTGCCATTCCCTAGCCATGGGAAGAGGCTGCAACCCTGGGTAAACACAAGAATATGACACTGCTCCTGCCTGACCCTGATGTGTGTGCACAGTGTGTGAGGGGCACATGGGCTCTTCCTTGCGCTGCCAGGCAGAGCTCCAGTCTCTGAATTCACAGAAGGACAAAGACTACTCTGTTCAGAGTACCCCAGGGGCACATGGCACCAAGAGGGACAGGCAGGGTAAAGGCCGGGCCATGACTCCACCTCTTTATGCACCAGCCAACTGCATGGGGGTGGGGGAGCAAGGTGTACCTTATAAGGAGGGTGTAGCAGCATGCACTCAGCTTCAGTGCACCAGGCAACTCCTTGATGAGCATCCTCTAATCCCTGCCTTGGGCTCAATGCTGGGCCAGAACAGGTGTAACGGGGGCTCCCATGGCTCACAGCAGGGTGCAAAAGCATTGCTCAGCAAGCAAAACAGCAACCCCTAGATCAGAGATGGTCAATGCAGAAGCTCAGCCCAAATTTCTGGGCTGCCACCAGATGCTCACATGATCCCCAAAAGCCTTTAAATAGGCCCTAAAATTGCAGCAATGCCCATAATAATATGATGATGAGAGTAGATAGCACTGAAAATCCAAGTCTGAGCATTGCACTGTACAACTTGCCATACTTATTTAAATAATCGTCTTCCAGATTGTAACCTCACCTGGGCAGAGCTTACCTTGGTATGCATCTTTTACACATGACAATAAATAACAGCAACCAAATCATCTTGCTAATTATTAAGGAGGAAACAGAGCCTGAACCTAGCGCAGATCAAGGCTTCTGCAGGCATATCCTCCATCACTCATGACCACAACCCTCCTCAGCCCAAGCAAAGAGGAAAAATCAGCTTCCCAATAGACAGAGCCCCTCTCAATTCCTTCTATGGAAGGTGCTTTCTCTCTGAGCATGCTCCAACTTCCACTTCCCTAAGGAGAGAACTGCAGTCCTGCTATTGGCCCCATCACAGCATCACTTCCACAATGCAGCCAAATGGGATTTTTCTTGCATAGCCTTGTCATCAGAGACTTCTGGCGCTTCGGCCCAGGTGGGTGAGTCTGACCTACATGCTGTTGAGTTTTCTTGGCAGACAGCCCACAGGAAGAGACTACCAGTGCTTCAGTAGTAGAGATTATTGCTTCATACAATTGCGGCTGGTGACTAGGTTAATGGGATGCTCATTTTAAAAAATTATTTGCCATGATGGCAGGTCAACCTTTCTGCAATTTTTGAAACCTGTGTGGAAATACATCGATGATGATGCTTGTAGGATAGCTCTGCCTCCTCCCTGGGGTCTGAACCTGCACTGAATAACTACATGGAATTTCAATCTTTTCCTCATCCCTTGTAGAAACGCAAAACCCCACTTCTGCCCCAGGAGAGGTAACCTTTCACAAAACAAAATCTCTTTCAAATCCAGGACTCAGCACAGATGCATCATTCCCAAGTGCTCCGTAAAATGGAACAATATCCCTTTTGAAATAACCCCCTGATTTGTGCCTTGTCAGCTTAAAACAAAAAATAACCGTTCCAGGTTAGAAATGGTTCAAGGAAATGGAAAACATAATGATACTAGACAATGTACTGGAGTCTGAGGGACGCAGCTGGCAGCTGATACAAAGTGATGCTGCCGGATAGCATAGAGCACTTAGCGAATGTTCAGATCACTGGGTAGCTGAACTGACTGCACAGTCACTACACGCAGAGGGTCCTTCATGCTGTAGAACCATGCTTGTTAAAAACTTTCAATTACTAAGTGGATTTTCCCTTTTCTCTCTCTCAACCACAGTCCTTCAGCCAAATGTCCCCAGACCTGTAATCCTTCTCCACTCAACATTCTTATAAATTTACCATTTCTTTCTTCCAACACATGTTCCTGGCTCGTCCTGTACAAAGCAATGCAATTTATTGCAGTGTCAGTGTGACTGGCCAGAAGGTATTGGCTCTGAATTCAAGAGAACAAGTGCTCAGCACACAACTGGCATCAACTTTCCACTGCAAAGATAGATGAAAGGAAATTTTTGCTGAGATCACCCAATGGCGTGTATATTTTCTGTAAGTAAGAGTGTGTGTGCATGTGCAATATACACACCTAGGCAATGTGCATGCTTTTTAGGCTAGGAAAACAATGCTGTTTGTATCTTTTTACCATAATGCTGTGTAAGGCCAATATTTCCTCAAAGGTTTGGGTTTATGGTACTTTTCCATGGAACCAGTCCTCTATTATGCTGATTATTATTTATTTATTTGTATTGCAGTAGCCCCTAGAACCCCCAGCCATGGACCAGGACCCATTGCGCTGGGTGCTGCGCAAACACAGAATACAAAGATGGTCCCTTCCCCAAGAAGTTGACCCTCTAAGTATAAGGCTCTATACAATCTAACCTTACCTATCAACATACATTTCCATGTGGAGGAGGTGATTACGACACTGGGCAGGGACCCAAGACATCTAGGTTCAAGTCCTAGCTCTGCCACAGTGTGACCTTGCACAAAGCCAGATTATGTCCCAGTCTTCTGAAGACATAAAGGGGCATTAGTGGGTGTAAGAGATCTACCGCTCCCCAGACTGCTGCTGCAGGTGATGGTGGTGGCCATATGTTTCATTCCTTCTTTCCCCCATGGGCAGAAGGTAGGTGTAGAGCCCTACCAACCCTCCAGTCATCACAGTGGTCAAGGCCAAGAGCAGAGTTCTGCCGCCCTGGAGCAACCAGTGAGAAATGGCAACTCTCAGAGACGATTTGGAAGAGTATCAGGGAGTAGCCGTGTTAGTCTGAATCTACAAAAACAACAAGGAGTCTGGTGGCACCTTAAAGACTAACAGATTTATTTGGGCATAAGCTTTCGTGGGTAAAAACCTCACTTCTTCAGATGCATAGAGTGAAAGTTACAGATGCAAGCATTATATACTGACACATGGAGAGCAGGGAGTTACTTCGCAAGTGGAGAACCAGTGTTGACAGGGACAATTCAATCAGGGTGGATGTAGTCCACTCCCAATAATAGATGAGGAGGTGTCAATTCCAGGAGAGGAAAAGCTGCTTCTGTAATGAGCCAGCCACTCCCAGTCCCTATTCAAGCCCAGATTAATGGTGTTAAATTTGCAAATGAATTTTAGTTCTGCTGTTTCTCTTTGAAGTCTGTTTCTGAAGTTTTTTTGTTCAATGATAGTGACTTTTAAATCTGTAATATAATGACCAGGGAGATTGAAGTGTTCAGTTACTGGCTTATGTATGTTACCATTCCTGATGTCTGATTTGTGTCCATTTATTCTTTTGCGGAGGGACTGTCCGGTTTGGCCAATGTACATGGCAGAGGGGCATTGCTGGCACATGATGGCATATATAACATTAGTGGATGTGCAGGTGGATGAGCCCTTTATGGGGTGGCTGATGTGGTTGGGTCCTCTGATGGTGTTGCCAGAGTAGATATGGGGACAGAGTAGGCAATGAGGTTTGCTACAGGGATTGGTTCCTGGGTTGGTGTTTCTGTGGCGTGGTGTGTAGTTGCTGGTGAGTATTTGCTTCAGGTTGGGGGGTTGTCTGTAAGCAAGGACTGGCCTGCCTCCCAAGGTCTGTGAGAGTGAGGGATCATTTTCCAGGATAGGTTGTAGATCGTGGATAATGCACTGGAGAGGTTTTAGCTGGGGGCTGTATGTGATGGCCAGTGGTGTTCTATTATTGTCCTTGTTGGGCCTGTCCTGTAGTAGGTGATTTCTGGGTACCCGTCTTGCTCTGTCAATCTGTTTCCTCACTTCCCCAGGTGGGTATTGTAGTTTTACAAATGCTTGATAAAGATCTTGTAGGTGTTTGTCTCTGTCTGATTTGGAAGAGGTATCCATGCATGTGTAATACTTGTACTATGATGCTTTAGACAGTTTCATCAAGGCACTTGTAGTAGGAAGAGAGCCTGAGACATGAGGCCTGGGCTAAAATAGTAGTCAAAGCTTTACTAATATAAAGAAAAGACAAGCTGTGATCAAGGGGCAGGACCTGCTCACAAAATCTGGCAAGAACAGGAATGATTTTGCAGAAATACACATCCCTAAGAAGTGCAAAGCACAGAGTACTCATGCAAACACATCCCGATATCAAGTGGTAGCAGAACATCCCAATATCAAGGATGGTACAAAAACATTCCCCAAGGATAACATGAACATACTGACCCCTCCTAAAAGATATGGTCATGATAACAGTATGTAATAGAGATGTTTTGATTGTACCAACATGTACAAGGTAATGGGTGATAACTAGCCACATCAGGGGGCAGTAACTAACTATGTCATAGGGCAGTACATAACTTATTTGTATCGGAGTATAAAAATGTTTCTCAGAGGGAGTGTCTTTGTCTAGCTTAGGGAGGAATGAAAAGTCCCGCCATTCACTAAGCTGGTCCATTGTTATGGGAATACATGTATTAGAGGTCCAATAGAGTCTGCGGGATACTAGTACTATGCTTTGTCGACAATAAACCTGGCTGGGTGCCTTCATACCTTAACAGATCTTGTGGTCATTGGGCAGTTCGCTCGAGGTTTGCCGTGCCACCTGTCTGCACAGGGCTGGGGCAGCTCGCAGCGGGAACACACACACACAGCCAAACATCTAACCACAGCGCTAAGGCTGGCAATCATTAAATAAAGGTCACACTGGATGTCTGCATTCTACTCCTGTTTTCAGTCCTTAATAATGCCAAAATTTTCTAGGCCTGGTTTCTGCCTGAGAGGCAGTGATTTCAGAAAGTTTGAACAAAAATATCTCTGGTGTTTGGGAGCACAAAGGACAGTAACAACAAATATACTAGCAGATGGGTGCTACTTAACTGCAGCCTGCTAACACGGTACACTAGGCACTAAGTGTTGTTTAAAAAGGTGTTAGTTTCCTCTGATTCAAACACTGAATATTTTCCCAGTGTAGGCGAGACCCAGGTAGGAGTGGTGAAAGTGGCTCAGAAAAAGGCAAAGGCAATCTCGTAATTGTGTGTAATTGAATAAAATGAGAACGTGTTGGAGCCCTACATCATTCAATAGAAAAGTGGATGATACTGTATCATTGGAGAAATAGTATGAGATCCTGTGATTAGCCTGTATGGGAATGCATAGGCACAAGGGCGCAGTTAAGGGTGTGTGTTCAACAATAACTCTGCCATTTCCTGACTTTTGCAATCCTGGTGTTCTTTTAATGAAGGGGGGGTGGGGGAAAGAGCAAGAAGCAATGGGCTTAAACTGCAGCAAGGGAGGTCTAGGTTGGATATTAGGAAAAAGTTCCTAACTGTCAGGGTGGTTAAACACTGGAATAAATTGCCTAGGGAGGTTGTGGAATCTCCATCTCTGGAGATATTTAAGAATAGGTTAGATAAATGTCTATCAGGAATGGTCTAGACAGTATTTGGTCCTGCCATGAGGGCAGGGGACTGGACTCGATGACCTCTCGAGGTCCCTTCCAGTCCCAGAATCTATGAATTAATAGTACTGTGCTTGATGTATGTAGAGTTATAAGATTCTACAGTGTGATAATTGGGGATAGGTCCTGCTTTGAGCAGGGAGTTGGACTAGATGACCTCCTGAGGTCCCTTCCAATCCTGATATTCTATGATTCTATGATTCTATGATGGAGGCTGACTAGTCACTGGTTAACCCTGTCATTGCCCCTCAGAGAACAGGACAGCTGGTGATGTCACAACTTAAATGGATTAAATACATTAAATTGATTAAAAGCTTGTTAACTGATAGGTCTGAAAATGTAATTGTAAATGAGAAATCATCACTGAATGGGTGTGGTTCTATGGGGGTCCACAGAGGTCAGTTCTTGGTTCTACGCTATTTAACAATTTTAATAATGACCTGGAAGAAACCATAAAATCATCACTGATAAAATTTGCAGAGGACACAAAAATTGGGGGGAGTGTAAATAGTGAAGAGGACAGGTACTGATACAGAGATATCTGGATTGCTTGGTAAACTGGGCACATGCAAACAGTATGCATTTTAATATGGCCAAATGTAAATACTTCTAGGACCAAGGCATGTAGGCCATACTAACAGGATGGGGACTCTATCCTGGGAAGCAGGGACTCTGAAAAAGATTTGGGGATCATAGTGGATAATCAGCTGAACGTGAGCTTGCAGTGCAATGCTGTGGTCAAAAGGGCTAATGCAATCCTAGGATGCATAAACGGGAATCTCGAGAAGGAGTGGAGAGTTTATTTTACCTCTTTATTTGGCCCTGGTGCAACCACTACTGGAAAACCATGTCCCTTCTGATCAGTGGCGTAGCCAGGTGAAGGGAACAGGGGGAACGATAAAAAAAAAAGGCGCAACCCGATGCGACGCTTTTACTCACCCGGCGGCACTCCGGGTCTTCGGCGGCGGAACCTTCACTCACTCCAGGTGTCTTCGGTGGCACTGAAGGACCCGCCGCCGAAATGCCGCCGAAGACCTATGAAGCGAGTGAAGGTCCCTCCGCTGAAGTGCCACCGAAAACCCGGAGCGCCACCGGGTGAGTAAAATAAAAGTGCCACAGCAGGTGGTGCCTTTCTTTTTTATCGCTCCCCCAGGTGAGTAAAAAGGTGCCAAGAAATTGACAAGGCGCCACTTGTGCTCAGTGGGGGAGTGGCCACTGCCCCGCTCTCCCCCAGCTACGCTACTGACTCTGATGCCCACAATTCAAAAAGGAACTTGATAAATTGGAGAGTTCAGAGAAGAGCTATGAAAATGATTAAAGGATTAGAAAACCTGCTTGATAATGATAGACTCAAGCAGCTCAATCTATTTATAAATGTATTAACAAAGAGAAAGGTAAAGGATGACTTGATCACTGTCTGTAAGTATCAACATTGGGAACAAATATATAACAAATATATACAAACATATAATATGATTTAATGGCTGGAAGTTGAAGCTAGACTATTTCAAACTAGAAATAAGCTGTACATTTTTTAACAGTGAGAATAATTAACTATTGGAACACTTTATCAGTGGATTCTCTACCACTGACCATTTTTAAATCAACATTGGATATTTTTCTACAGATCTGCTCTAGGAATTATTGTGGGGCAGTTCTCTGGCCTGTGTTATACAGAAGGTCAATTTAGGTGATTACAATGTTCCCTTCTGCTCTTGGAATCTATGAACCAAACTCAGACCTGCTGAACGAATCATACTGAATTGCAGTCTGCAGCCTAAGGCCCAAGTCTAGAAGGGGAAAGTTGCAGGGCTCTGCCCTGAGAAAGGTGATGACTAGAAGTTTGAGTGCACTCGAGGAGGCCAAAAAGGTGTCAGAGGTGCATTTCCCAAGAGAACTCTAACGTTTCTCATTTGGTGACTCCTTAAAAACCATTGTGAAAGGATCTGGTAGAACTATCTCACTCTCATTCCCACTGGAACGTCACCAGAGCTGAGCTGTGGGAAATTCTGACATTTCAAAGGAATTCACAAATTGGTACAAAAATTTGAATTACTGACATTTTTGGTGGAACAAAAAATTCCAGAAATAGGATAATTTGGAATTGTCTAAATGCAGTTTTGCCAAAAAGCACAAATCAGACCCCCACCCAAATAACGAGCCTTTTAAAAATAAATTATATTGTATTTTTGTCTGTTATTTTAATTTTTGAACTCCCCCTGCTGTACCCACTCCCCATGTATATGGGGATGACAATTAGTGCCTGCCTGAGCTGCCACAGTGCATCATGGGAGTTGTGGTTCTCCCCTATGGGCGAGCCCTCGGACTGGCATACATCTACCTTCTAGCCCATTGAAGCACCCAAACCACAACTCCCATGAGGGACTGCTTCACCACAGGTAGATGCAGCTTATGTTGAAGTGACTGTAAATGAAATAGAGGGTCCTGTGGCACCTTTAAGACTAACAGAAGTTCTGTTAGTCTTAAAGGTGCCACAGGACCCTCTGTTGCTTTTTACTGATTCAGACTAACACGGCTACCCCTCTGATACTTGTAAATGAAATGTTTCGGCTCAGTTCAACAAGCTGAATCGCTTCGATTCGGGCTAGAATATTTTATTTCCACTGCCCCGAGGGAAAATTTAAAAATTCCAGCAAACTTGAAAATCTTGATTCTGCAGAGACTGCATTTTCTTCTCAGCTCTCCCCACACCCTCTGCACATGTCCCTCCTCACAGAACGGTGCGTGACACGCACACACACTATAGGTTGTTTCTGTGATGGCGGAGGTTCCCTCACCTACACACTAAGGGGTCAGGATTCTTTGTCTGAAAGTGTGCGTGGCACTCATAAGCAGGGCGTGAAGATGCTGTGGACCTTGCATGGCAGCCCTCTACCAGAGCTTCCAGCAGGAGCAACATGTTTCCCTGGAAGGCCATGCAGAGCACAGTCCTCAGGGGTGGAGGGACTTAGGGAGAGGGAATCTGCTTCTTGCCTCTCACTTATGCCCCTGCACCATCATTTAAAGTCTGTTCATAACTGCAAACACAAGTTACAACACAGCTGTCTTTATTGCCAGGTGTATTGTAGGCAGGGCCTTAACAGTGTCCTGTAACCAAGCAAGGCTTAATTATAACCAAGGCTTGGTGAGAGCACACAGTTAATGTCTAAACTGCCAGTGGTAGCCAAAATGTAAGTGGGCCCCCATCTCAGCAGTAGCTGTCGTGTGTTTGCAGCCTAGATATTATTATATTAATAACGAGGAATCTCCCGATCCTCCCAATTCCTTGTAAACGCAGCTGAGATCTCCAAGGCTGGTTTCAGTACTTAGATTCCCTGCTAACAGCCCTTTCCTTCATTTATGGCTTTGTCTAGATGGAAAGCGAGGAGCTGCTATAAACACTTAATGTAACATCCCTGCCTACCTCCTAGTTTCAGCATTTCACGTTCCAGTGGTGCACGCTCACACAAGCATCCTCCAGCCTACACAAAGTCACACACACACACACACAAATCCCTCTGCCTTCACTCACAGTCACTCCCTCACAGGTACCATTCACAGTCCTTGCTCATTTGACAGCTGCACACGAAGACATATACAGATATAGACTGAAAGACACACATAGTAACACTCACAGGCACATCCTATCAAACATGCTCTTGTATGTCGATCTTCTTCCGCACCCGCATCTCATTCCCTGCTCGCCTGACAGTCATGCACATTGACAATCAGTCACACAGTCACAGACACACTCAGAAACGCACAATGCACCTGTGTTCCCTCATCAGCCTCATGTTTCAGAAGTTTGAGTCAGCCAATCAGGAAGCTGAAGCAATCCCATGTGACGTAGTCGGTTTACTGCACAGAAGGAATAATGAATAGTGCAGGGGTTCTCAAACTTCATTGCACCGTGACCCCCTTCTGACAACAAAAATTACTTTATGACCCCAGAAAGGGGGACCAAAGTCTGAGCCTGCCTGAGTCCCGCTGCCTTGGGCAGGAAGAGGGGAGGGCAAAGCCAAAGCCAAAGCTTGAGTCCCACCATCCTGGACAGAGAGCCAAAGCCCCAGGGCTTCAGCCCCAGGCAGGGGGCCTGTAACCTGAGCCCTGCCACCTAGTGCTGAAGCCCTCAGGCTTGGCTTTGGCCTTGGGCAGTCGGGCTCAGGCTTCAGCCCTGGTGACCCCAATAAAATGGGTTCATGACCCACTTTGAGGTCCCAACCCACAGTTTGAGAACCGCTGGAATAGTGAATGGTCTAAGTGAACAGTTCACACAATATCCACTAGCATAAAATTGTTCAAATAAATTAATCCATTTGAAGACAGCACTGCTGAATACATTGGGTGGGAACCAGGATCAGTTCAGGAAGGGTTCACTAGCTGTAGAAGAGGCGACATTTGTAACAAACATTATTTTTAATTTGACCAGCTCTGATCCTGACTGTGCTCACTAGCACTGCAGAGCCCCAAAACTGCAGCGCACTGGCCCTGCGGCAACTCCTAACTGGAGTCTACTGGCCCTGCAGCTCCTAGCTGGGCAGGTCTTTCAGGTCCAGGCCCTCTCTTCCGAGAACCAACAGAACCAGGTGGAAAGAGAAGAGACCTGCCTTTCCTGCAAAGGTTACTGAGACAAAGTACAATATTTATCGCTTTTTTGCAAAGTAATTATTGATTAAAACAGGCAAAATTAACATAATGGAATCAAGTCCTGTCTGGGTCTCGTAAACGTGTTTAGTAACCCTGAAATACTGGATTTAATGTGCTGATAGCTCCAGTGATTCCACTCCAGCTGCACCTTACCCAGAGTGAGCCTCCATGCCTGGGTGTGCTGTAAAGAATGTGAGCGAAATCCTGACCCTGTGGAAGTCAAGCTTAGTGACAGAACCAGGAGGGTTAATTACAGCAGTACCCGGAGCTGCCTCGTGCTGCAGTGATGTATGCAGAGACCTGGGTCCAGCCCTCTGGCCAGCAGGACAGCCAGGCTGGAGAGGGAGGAGCTAGAGAGGTTCCTGGTGGAGACTCAGACAAATACCCCCCAACATAAAAACAACATTGACCATGCCAGCCTCACACTCAGCTTCTTAGCACCAGAGTGAGAGGGGCTGGCAGCTAATTAGCTGGCTGCTGATTAGCTGTCCTGCTTCATGGAGTTTTATGAGTGATCCCATGAGGCAAGGTGCTAGAGCAGGCTGAACGATGCTATGGGCCACACACAGTCAACTAAACCATCCAATTCACTGCCTTTGGCCGAGCAATGCCTCTTCTGTAGTCAAGTCCCTGTGGTTTGCTGGCACAGAGGGTCAGTTCTTGAAGAACGTCAGTTCTTACTCCTCTGGCTGTTCTCAACGGGAGTTTGGCCTGAGAAAGGGCTAAGTAAGTATGTCAGGTTTTGGCCTAATCAGCACATTTCAGGGCTGTGTGCACAAGTAACGGTGGTAAGCAAATATTACTTACTGTGCATTCATCCAGTCCAGGTACAGAACAATGCCATGTGACTCATCACGGAGCAACACGCCTCAAGTTTGGAATACCCATGATAAATTCACAGAGTAAAAGATTCCGAACAATATTCACTGAATGATTTCAAATTATGAATACATTCAAAAAAATGGTGATGTGTTTATGGTTATTCTGCCACCGGAAAAGAGGCTAATTTCATTAGATAAATTTAGCCATTGTGAATTATTCTCCAGCTCTACTGTGTATACGTAGTCTGAATAGCATTTTGGATCCTTCAAGATGAAAGGTACTATTATGGAACTGTAGTGACTTGCTTCCCATTATAGGACTGATTTTGACACTCCCCCATCTCCCTGTCTAACTTTCTCTACAAAGCTCCTTTCTGCTGTTTCGTCTTTCATCTGTGGTCTCTAGCTAGAGAAGGTTTTCTTTTTAATTTCTTTTTAGAATGCTTGAGATTAATCAGACAAGGCAGTCTGGGGATCTGGCAGTCTGGGGATCTGACACTCTCACTAAGGTGTTGCTCACAAAGAAGTCTGCATTTTTTATTTAGTTAGTTTTGTAAACTCCTACCTCAAAATGGCTTGGACTGAAACAATCCCCTTTATTTTATACATTAGTCCTTGATGAGAACTGCTGCATGTTTTTATTAAGGTCAGGTGGGGATTTTCAGCCATGTGATGTGCCGATATGAATTTCTGAGAGCTCTCTGCAAGGCAGCTTCCCATTAATCCTCTGGAGTTTATCACCTCCTCGGTGTTGCCTGCAGCGTTTGTAAACTCTGTCGGCTTAGCAGCTGTGGCTCAGGGAGCATAAGGGCCCTCCTCTGTGTCTCTGCAGGAAATGACGCGCGCAGCCTGCAGACTGCTGCAGCTTGCCAGCCCTTGACAGCAGTAGCTCCATTGTACAAAAAATTAGAAGCTCTGCAGAAGAACGAGGTTCCTGAAGGACACTGAAATCCCCAGTGGGGGCTCCCTGCAAGTTACAGTCTCAGCGGGATGATGGAAAGGATCTAATGCAAGGTAAGAGAACCCAGAGGAAGCAGCTGCTGCCTAAGGCAGGGCACTTGCCCTAGCCACTGGCCATAGCCGCAGAAGAGCTCCCCATAGGGTGACCAGACAGCAAGTGTGAAAAATTGGGACAGGGAGTGGGGAGTAATAGGAGCCTATATAAGACCCCAAAATCAGGACTGTCCCTATAAAATCGGGACATCTGGTCACCCTAGCTCCCCAAAGCACCCTTAGGCAAAGAGGAAGCCTGGTTCTCACTGTAGGCCCCTTCAATAACTCTGTGCCCTTCCTCCTGGACCCTCCCCTCTCCATAAGAACTTAGAAGGTGACACCTTGGCCCACACCAATTATGAATTCTAGACAACCCTTTCACTTCCATTACAGAGTCATGGACACTGGGCACTCTCTAATCCAGTCACTGGCACACTCCCCCACCCCACCGCCCAACTCTGCCCACTCCACTCACAGTCACTGAGGGCTAATGGGGGCCAATCACATACTCTTGAAATCTATGGCGCAGAGAAAGGATAGTTGCAGGTCATCGATCTGCCCATCTCAGAGCCAATTAAGGGAGAAATCTATTTATCTCCAATTAGAGAGCGTCCAGTGGAGGGCAATGAAAATGATTAGGGGGCTGGGGCACATGACTTATGAGAAGAGACTGAGGGAACTGCGCTTCTTTAGTCTGCAGAAGAGAAGAGAGAGGGGGGATTTTATAGCGACCTTCAACTACCTGAAGGGGGGTTCCAAAGAGGATGTAGCCTAGGCTGTTCTCAGTGATTGCAGATGACAGAACAAGAAGCAATGATCTCAAGTTGTAGCGGGGGAGGTCTAGGTTGGATATTAGGAAACACTATTTCACTAGTTGAGTGGTGAAGCACTGGAATGGGTTACCTAGGGAGATGGTGGAATCTCCATCCTTAGAGGTTTTTAAGTAGGGTTACCATACGTCCTCTTTTTCCCGGACATGTCCGGCTTTTCGGCAGTCAAACCCCTGTCCGGGGGGAATTGCCAAAAAGCTGAACATGTCCGGAAAAATGGCGGCTCTGCTCCTCCCTGACTCTTCGGCTCTGTTTAAGAGCCGGGCTGCCCGAGCGTTACCGGCTTCGGGCGCCGCCGGAGCCCGGGAGGGGAAGTGCCCGGCTGGGGGGCGTAGGGTCCGGAGGCATAGGGGCTGCCCAAAGCCCCAGTGCTACCGGCTTCAGGGTTTGCCGGGCAGCCTCCAGACCCTGCGCCCCCGGCTGGGCGCTTCCCCTCCCGGGCTCCAGCTGCGCTGGGGAAGCGCCGGCTGGGGGCG
Organism: Chrysemys picta bellii; assembly: GCF_011386835.1. Lineage (NCBI taxonomy): Eukaryota > Metazoa > Chordata > Testudines > Emydidae > Chrysemys > Chrysemys picta. Next base: position 67,453,480 of record NC_088798.1, on the reverse strand, counting down.
CAGGGTCTGGGGGCTGCCCGGCAAACCCTGAAGCCGGTAGCACTGGGGCAGCCCTTTCCCCCTGGCTGGGAGTGGAAGGGAGGAGGGGGCGGAGTTAGGGTGGGGAAGGGGCGGAGTTGGGGCAGGGCTAGGGTGGGGAAATGGACGGGTCCAGGGCCCGTGGAGGGTCCTCTTTTTTTATTTATGAGATATGGTAACCCTATTTTTAAGGCCCGGCTTGACAAAGCACTGCCTGGGATGATTTAGTTGGGGGTTGGTCCTGCTTTGAGCAGGGGGTTGGACTAGATGACCTCTTGAGGTCTCTTCCAACCCTAATCTTCTATGATTATATTATTCTAAGGCGAACACACAATATTGAACAGTGGCTCACTCAGTGAGTACCCTCCGTCCTGTGTTCTGAACTTGGCAGGATCCTGTGGAAAAAATAGTATTTGATCATGTAATTAAATATGGTACCCTAATGCATACACACGTGGGAGGGGGAGGCAAATTAAGGAAGCACAGGCAACCTTCATTCTGGTATTTCCTAACTTTTGCAGGCTTGACTTTGGAACTTTAATGTTCTTTTAAGAGAGTTTTGTATGCGAAAGAGTGAGTGAGAGAGAGAGACTAGGTTTTCAAAACAAATTGAAAAATGAGGAACTCCATCCTGAGGAATCATATTGACACCCAAATGGTTCATCAGAAGGGGTGGAACCTTTAGATCCATTGGACAGACCTCTGCCACTTGAGCTAATAGAGGAACTGATAGCACTAATGATTATTTTTTTAACAAGGGCAAACAACATATTTCCCCCAATCTTGTTCTTGGAAATGGTTGAACCATTTAGGCTGAAATGTTCACACACAAAAAAAGTCAGCCTGAGGTAGACACCTGGCATGGAAAATTTCAGCCCAAGCAGTTAAAGACTGGCCACGTTATAAGCAACTGAAAAGAGGGTCTTATAATGGGAAATCTTAGGCAGCGTTAAGTATAGGTGGTGCTACTATATAATAATTTGTTGAGCTCCAACAGTATACAACAGTGTTTAATTTGGACAGTTGGTGTGAATGGCTCACGGTGTTTATGATGGAAGTACATGTAAAGCTAGGTGGTGGATGCTGCAGTCTTTAGCAGTAATGGGAGGAGGCCTGGTGGAGGCTTGAGCCCCATATACACAGGATGTTTAGCAGTTCATAGGCTAGTTTGTATAATGGGTAGGTGGGTCACAGTTAGGAAGATGAATGTCTGGGTTCTTCATGGGAAGGGAGGGTTGGCTAGATATGGGGCATATTGCATAAAATATTTATAGCGTCTATGCGTTTTTTTCTGTCCCTCCCACCGTCTCTCTCCTCAGTGGAACGGGGCCCAAGGACACTTACACCTGATAGGTTGGGTTGGGTTTGAAATTCAGGGAAAAGAGAAGGCCCAGCCCTACTTCAGACCCATAGAGTGCCTCATTCCTGTCCTGCCCACAGAGCCCTCCACTTGCTTCCCTCCATCTCCCTCAGCAGCCAGCCATAGGCTCAGCTCACTCCTTCCTTCTGCACTGCATGAGGCACAGCATGTAGGGGGATTGGCAGATGTGCTAAATTAACTCACAGCCCCCCACCCTCTTGCGCCCCACTGTGGGTTCCTCCCCTGGCTTCCCCAGAGTCACTCCCAGTGTAAGCTGACACGGATGAATGGCCTCCACTAGCAGTTGTGCCTGCCTATGCTGAGGCTGACTGTGGTCCTCTCATTCTTGCATTGCAGATGCACCAGTCTCTAGCTGTTACGATCCGGGTGACACCAGACATATACAGGTGCCTTATGCTGCACATGAGTCTTCATGGGCAGTGTTGAGGAGGCTGCCAGTGACTTGCTTCTCTCCTGCCCCCACACAAAGATGTTGTATCTGACTGCCCCCAGCCAGCTGCTCCAGCCCCTGAGGGAGGCAGAGCAGCTTTCAACAGCCAAAGGGCTGGATACCATAGTATTTGATGTGACTGGAAGGCGGAGACAGCTCTCCAGCAGTTTACACCCATTCAGGTTTCTGTAGGGACTACTCTTATCCAGCGACACTGGGAGAGAAGAACCAGAACGGCACATAGACCAGCCCCATCACATAAATATCACTCCCCAAATCCAAGCACCGGCTCAGAGGCTGTCCAGAGCTGGTATCATGATGGATTCCTCTTCCCTCCACCTCAGCCCGATCTACTGCTGCCCACCTGAATTAACCTGATTCTGCCATGGGGGAGCAGAGCTCCATAGCCAGCTCCTCTCATTCCACTGACACCCTTTCCAGGGCTAGCATCACAGAAAGGTCTGGTGTGGGAGGGAACTCTCCACTTGGCACAGGTAGATTTTGGGGGTGCTCGGTGGCAGTTTCAGGAACGTGGAGAGCTGCAGTGGCAGCTGTGCAGGTGCTGGAAACAGGAAAAAAAAAGGACTAGAATCTCCCCTTTGCAGAGAGCCCTTCTGACATGGTACTCGGACACGGCGCTCACTCTATTTTTCACACCAGGAAACGAAACTTTTTTGAGGGGGAGGGATTGAGAGAGAATCCTGCACAAAAAGCATTTCCCACAGCCTGCCCTATGCTGGATCCCCCAGATCTCCAGCTTCAACTAACAGCTTCCTTTCCCAAACACCCAGGATTCATTTCTCACCAAAGCCTGCAGTGAACTCGGGCACCGTGCCATCAAACAATGCTGCTGGGGAAGGGATTGTTCTGCCCGAAAACTCTTGCTTCAGGGTCAGGTAGGAGGAGAAAACTGGCTTCTTGGGAAACACAAATATCTTGGATAATTAGATAAGATGGCAGGGAAAATGAGGAGGAACAGATAAACCCATAAATCTGAACACTTCCGATCTTCCATTGTTTTTTATTGTTTTCTGCAACTGAAAACCACTCACAATAGTTTTGCTCCAGGGCGATTAAATTGCCAAATGTGCCTCCTAGCAGCTCTCTGGAGAGATCCATATTTACATACAAGGCGTACTATCAAAGCAACGGCAGCTAATTGAGGAGAAGGCACAGCAAGTAAACACAGATGGCTCCCATTCAGCTGGACCTCTCCATGCCATTGCTATGAAGCACAAAGCCAGTGCCCCTCATTCCTGGCACCTGTGAAGCAGAGAGACTTAGAACCTTGATATGGGACCGCCTGAGATGTTTGTGTGCCCCTCTGGGGAGAGGGGGAAAGGGCCTGGATTCCAGCATCACAATGCGTGTGGAGAATACAAAGAACCCTTTGAATGAGAAGGAAAGCTGGAGAATTGAAGAGAGAATTGATTGTTCATAAAGGCGGCCTACAAAAAGTGCTGAGATATGCCTCTACACACACACACACACACACACACACACACACACACACACACAGCTTTGTGAAGAGATAAGGCTAGAGAAGTCAAGGCTGCCCGGGAAGTGGAAGTGAAGGCAGAGAATAGGGTGTTCTAGGAAGCTCAGGTAGATGACCTTGGAGCAGAGGGGTTATATGTTTCAGCCTCTTTTCCTGCTAGGGGTTTAGGTTCAAAACCCAGACAAAGGTCAAAACTAAGATTCCTTCCCCTAGTCACTGGGAGTCAGTGTTTACATGATGTTTACTATGCTTGTCTCTCAGCCAGCAGGAGCTGCAAGACTAGAATGATCGGATGGATCAGGATAGAGTTGCATTGGCTGAACTTTGTCATGGAGGCGTTAGGTCAAATATGGGGGCACTGATGGATTGCACAGTCCAGAGGCAATGTCTGAGACCCACAGTGTTCTATTGTGTCACAGCCTGGAGCCCCCTGCAGTACAGGAGGTGCAGTACATACACTTCAGGGCTTCATCCTGCTCTCCTTTCCACCAGCATACAATGGGAGTAATCCCAGTGATATGAATAGAATCGCACCAGTGTGAGAGGAAAATCAAGCCCAGACTATTTCCCATCTGGAAATGTTATCCTTGCACAATTATCATGTAAACCAGAGCTGAGAAAGCAACAGCTTGTCCCTTCCCTGTCTCCAGCCCATCCTCCGGGGAGGCAGGGCAGGACTGTACTTGGGACTGCTTAGCCCAGTCTACCTAAGAAGGATTTCAAGCTGTGGGATTTCCACCACTTCGTTTGGGAAGCTGTACCACAGTGTAAACAACCTCAACATTAGAGACCTTTTCCTGGTTCTCAGCCCCACTAGTTTTCTGCTTGATTATATCCCATTATTCCTCCTTATATCCCGTCTCACTCCATTAAGTCATTCCAATGACTAGAAGCCGCTGGACAACCAGGAATCAGTGGACTTAGGGTCTATCCTGTAGTACCTGCTCTAGAACCTCAGATGAATCACTTCATTTCTCTGAGCCTCTGTTTCTTCTCCTACCCCGTCTGTCTGGTCTGTTTAGACAGTAAACTCTTCAGGGCAGGACCTGCCTTTCAGTAGGGATGTGTACAGCACCTAGCACAACAGAACCTGTATCTGAGTTGGAGCCTTTAGGCTATAATTATAATATAATATAAATATTACTGCTATGATATAAAAAACAAAGAGGAAGCTAGCAGGAATATTAACACAGCTGCATTGCACACCTGTACAATTTATGGTGCACATTGTACAGTCACAATAATAATATATCAACCTACATATTTAACTAGGAAACCAGGAATAGAAAATATTACATCTCCTTAGCTAGGTGCTAGTACAGCACCCTCCAACATAGCATCTGGGCATCTCCCAGGGCTGTGGGGATTTATTCCCAAAGAACTCCTGGGAGGGAGAGAAATTCCACCTCTTTGTTACATCCAGGGATCAAAGGCCCAGCTCCTCAAAGGTATTTAGGATCCTAAATTCCATCAACTTCACACAGCTGGTCTAAAGCAGAGCTGGGAACTGGTCACAGGTCTCCTGCATCCCAGCTTAGAGCTCCAACACAATCATTGCTGTTAAGTAAGGGGTGTCTCTCTTGGCTTTTTGAGATGAGGTGAATGGGGCAGGGTTTGAGTTCCCATTTCTACCGCGGCTATTGTTTGGCTGGAAGCAGTTTTCTGTAAAACTGGGTTAAGCAGGCAGCCGAACATTTGTTTCCTTTGGGACGGCTGCATCCTTGCAATGGGAACAAGAAAGAAACCAATTTTCTATTCAATTCAAACTATCATAAGATGCAGCAAAAATCATGGCCAGACCCTAAAATCACATGATCCACGTTGATTTTAATTTTTGTAAACCCTGATTTTCTCTGGCCCTGGAGGCTCTGGCGGGGGGATTTTTTGGAAGGTTTTGCTGTTTCTGTTTCTCTGAGATACTTACATTCTCCCTCATGCACATTACCCCGCAGCAGCTCTGCACCTGACAGCCAGAGCAGGGAGAATGTGCATGGTGATGTCACAAAGGAAGTGGGGACTCACAAGGGATGGACAGAAGAGACCCCACCCTGTCTCCCTGTCTCTTTTGATGTGGGAAAAGACTAACCCAGCTTCTTGACCCCCAGACTCTGGGGAGTTTATGGGGGCCCCATAGGATCTGAATTCATTCCAGTAGGTCTAAATATTCCCACATAATTACATGCATCTCAGGGCTTGTCTTCACTACCCGCCTGGATCGGCGGGTAGAAATCGATCTCTCGGGGATCGAATTATCGCGTCTTGTCGGGACGCGACAATCGATCCCCGAATCGATGCACGTACTCCACCAGCGCAGGTAGGAGTAAGCGCCGTTGACGGGGGAGCCGCGGCGGTCGATTTGCCGCCGTCCTCACAGTGGGGTAAGTCAGCTCGGATACGTCAAATTCAGCTACGCTACTCGTGTAGCTGAATTTGCGTATCTTAAATTGATCCCCCCCCCCCCCCAGTGTAGACCTAGCCTCAGATGCTAGCCTCATCCCCGCTGGTGAATGGTATCAAAGCCCCACAGAGCTTTCCCTTTGGAAGTCCAGCTTTCCTAGAGGAGAGCTTTGCATGGCGCTCTGCAGGCTGGGAGACACTAGCTCAGCCTGACCACTAGCATAAGGGCGAAGGGCCATTCACTGAGCATGCTCTGCCCCAAGTCCCCCAGAAGATTCACACAGGACTTGCTCAGCTGCAATGTGCCTGATGATCATAGAACGCTCGGATGAAGGTGGAGGGAGAGGCATTTCCGCAGGCATCCAGATCACGACACACTGGGGGCTTGGAAGGTAGGGAACGGGATGTTGGAGTTGGTTTGGAACTGAGGGGAGCCAGGGGGCTTGGAAGGCAGGGAACGGGATGTTGGAGTTGGTTTGGAACTGAGGGGAGCCAGTGCAGAGCATGGCCCACCTGCAAGATTTTGTCCATCTCTCCAGGTAAGAAGATATGGTATGATGCAGGGGACTCAGAGCAGTGCATGGCAGGAGCCCAGGTCAGAAGAGACAGAGGTCTCTCAATGATTCCTTAGTCTATCTGAATGGCTTCCAAGTAAAAAGATGTGTTTTCCATCTACCAGCCCTGCAAACTTTCCCTCAAGTCTGGAAGTTGAGCTGGGTTCTTTCTGACTTACATATCACCATCAGGAACAAGGATCCTGCAGTTAGTCAGCACAGATGCCAGCGCCCTCTGCCATCATTGGGCCAGCCAGTCAGGGCTAATGTGGGTAGAATCCAGCTCTCTCTCCTGTCACAGGGCTGGCCAGGTAGGGCTATTGGGGGTAGATTCCAGCTTCTTCTCCCATCTCTGGGCTGACTTTGCAGAGTTGTAGGGGATGGTGCAGCCATATTGCAGAGGGACACACAGAACTTTGAACTCAGCTCTTGGCCACAGAAGAGATCTCCAGTTCCCCCTTAAGGAGCAGCACAGTATGTACAGAAGCTTGTGTCTCCACCCTGACTGCTCCATTCGCTCCTAGTGAGCAAGTAACAGTGATTCCAGAGAGCCATGAGCTAGAACCCTAGAATGTTTTTGAAAATCTATGTTCTAGAGCATTATTCTGGGCAGGTCTCTAGCCTGCGTTATGCAGGAGGTCAGACTAGATGATCACAGTGGTCCCTTCTGGCCTTGGAATCAATAATATTTTAATTGAACCCCTTCCAGTTCTGGGAAAGTCTGGATCTGGATCCAGAGATAAATGCTGCAGTTTTGGCTCATCTTTCTAATGGGCACTGACAGAAATCCTGAATCCACATGCTCCCCTCAGCTGGATTCACATCTCAGCTTCCCAGCTCAATCCATGGAAGGAAAAATAGACTGCAAGTGGGAATATGTCATTATGCTCCAGTTATGGAAAGGTCCCTGCCTATTCCCAGCAGTTATAATCTTCCCCATTTCTTGCAGTAGAAAATGCATAGCATTGTCTTCTGAGGCAGTCTCTGCTTTAGACACCACTGCACAACAACAACAACAGTAACAACAATCACCTAACTCTTACACTTGTCATCAGTAAGGGCCTTCGGCCTGACCAAAGGAAATGCCTTCTGGGAGTAGAGAGTCAGATTATTTGTATTCATTATTTTCATGGCAGTAGCACCTAGCAGCCCCACAGACCATGTCTCCCCTGGGTTAGGTGCAAATACAGAGCAAGAAGTCTCTGCCCCAAAGAGCTTTTCCTGTGAGTGTTAACCTCAGCTGCTGCCTCTCTCCCGGGTAGCACTGCATGACACTAGCCTCTGATATCTACTTCCATTAGCCCTAGCTTGGCTTTGGGAATGTTGTGTTGCTGCTGCAAATTCATTTGCCATGGAAAAGGGAGCTGTGGGGTTTTCTTAATTACCATAATGGGATTATGGTAATTAAGCAAATGGGTTTAGTGTCTGACTCCCCTGCAATGATACTCACATAAACCTGAGAGCACAGGGTCAGCTGCGCCTCTCTCTTGTACCATGCAGCTGAGCGGCTGTGTAGGAAACCAACACTTCCATCAGACATTGCCCCTTTTCTTTTTCACCACTACCCAGTGACATCACAAACAAGTGCCAGTGGCATCAGACTCTGTTGCCATGACAAAGATCATGATGCAGTGTTGACTTCCCCTGTATTTTAGCAGCAGGGGCACATGGAGTGTTGCTAATCAACCACTGAGAACTGCACATCAGCGGGGTTCACCCTAGCAGACACATGTCTGGGAAAGTGAAGATCTGACTCCAAATGGCCTGGCTGAAATACTGCATGTCAGTCACACCCAGGAGAATCCTCAAACCAGGCACAAGGGATGAAGCTGGGGTCCGGAGAACATCTGAGAAATCCAGCCATTCCCTTTAGCTTCACAGAGCACTGCAGAAACACAAGGGCCCTGAATGGGCAGCTCGCTGCAGTTATGATTAACGAGCTGCCAGAAATATCTCAGCCATGTATGTGTGCAAAGGAAACATTCCCATCCACAGTCCCGGGCAGAGCAGCTGGGAGCCCTTTCCCTGCTGCCATCGCCGATCCACTCACAAGATGTGAGTACTAAATGTGAGCACTCAGGTAAGAGAGCTGCCTTCCTATCTGCAACATCCCCCTTGCCTCCTCAGGCAATTACACTTCAGCCCCCAGCCCCCATGCTGAGAGACAGCTCAGCCAGCAGCAATCCTGGACTGCAGGAGCCTGTTGCCAGCATGGGCCTATATGGTGGGCTTCCCAGCTGAAGTGATGTTCACTGTTCAAGGCAGGAGACAGAAGGGGACAAGATTTTACCTTCTTGTTTCCCCGTAATATTTAGCACCTGCCTCGATCCTCTAACAATCTGCCCCTCTCAGGCAGGAGACAGCTACAGGGGGACATTACATGGGGGCTTAAGTCCCCAAGGCGAAAGGGAGCAAGTGATGGACAGTTCCTTGCTGATCCCCGTCTCCCTTTTCATTGGTATAGCTTCTGGGGCACCGGTGCCAGCATGAACAGTCATCCTGATACACACAACAAGCCTCACAGAGCCAGAGCCCTTCCAGAGCACTGCTCCGCCCCAGGGAGCTGGGGGAGAACCCAGCTTCCTCCCCAGGCAGGAAGGGAAGAGCCCTTGGAGTTCTACCCACTGAAGTCTCCGGCAGGAGTGGCCTTAACTTTACTGCCTGCTTACAGGGATGCAGCTGTCTGTAACAAGTAGCTGGGGGAGGTGGAGCGGGGCAGTGGTGTCAGATGGGCGGGAGACTGAAGCTCGGGCACTGGCCCATGCACGTTGGTGGGGTTTTATGGCCAGTTGCCTCCTCACTCCTGCAATAATCGTGCCCATGGTTATGTTGATTGATGCCAGCCCTTCCCTGCCCATGGGGTGCCGGGGGAGATCCAGGGAGTCGGGCTCTCCCCCCTCTCCCCCATGGGAATAGCCTCTCCTAACACAGAGCTTGTCTGGCGGGAGCTGTAGCTTCCTCCTCCATGCACAGTTCAGGGAAAGCCTGGCTTCCTCCCGCAGCTGCCCATGAGTCACTCAGGCTGGGCACAGGACGGGTGCAGCCCTCCGACTGGCATGCCTGCCACCCGCGGGAAGCCCCAGCCTTCGCCAGCTGAGCGAGCGCCTGGGGCAGAGGGGGCTTCCCTGTGGGAGGTGGCAGCCCGAGCCACACTTCAACTAGTGCTCGCTGCCCGAGCAGATCCGCGGGAGGCGGCGGGGGGACCCTATTGACCCCCCCGCCCATCCTCCCTTCGGTTGGGTCTGAGTCCCTCCCCCCGTCGGGAAAAGGCTCCGACCAGCCATGCCTCTGCGCCGGAGCAGGGCTCGGAGCCCGGCTCTGCTCCACGCCAGGGAGTCAGGCAGAGCCGCGTGAGAGGGCGGCCAGCCCCCGGCGCCCCGGAGCCAGCGCAACGCAGCGCAGCGCAGCGCTTGCCCCCTTCTCCTACCTGGGAGCTGTCCAGAGGCTGTAATCCAGCGGCGGCTGCCGGGCTCTGCTCACCTCCCTCCGTGCCGTAAATCCTGGCGGGGATCACGCGGCGGGAAGCCCGAGCTGGCTACTCCCGGGGCTGGGGCAAACCCCCAGCGCGCTGTGGCCCCGGCGCTGTCCCCAGGGCGCAGAGCGGGCGGCGCAATCCCCGCCGCTCAGAGCCTGCCGCTCGCCACTGCCCGGCCGGCGCCCGCCGCCTCCCGAGCGCTCCCTGCGCTCCGTTTCGCTCGCCGCCGATTGGCCGCTGGCTGCTGTGCAGGGTCGGCCGGCATCGCCCGCGCCTCCAGCCTGCGCCCCCGCCACCGCCCTGCGTCCCGCCAGCCCTGGGCAGGGCGCACACCGGGGAGCGCGGAGCAGCTGCTGCCGAGGCGGGGGCGGGCGGCAGGCGGGGGGGGGCGGGCACGGGGGATCTCCGCGGCTGCTCCTCGCACAGATCGGGGAAGCTGGGAGGAGGCAGCGGGGAGCGGAGCAGTCGGTCTGGCCGCCAGCTGGGCTTCGTGCCGGGGAAAACCCGACAGATTGGGGGCGCAAGGGGTGGGGCTCCGAGCCCTCCTCGGGCTCTGGCCGCAGGGGCAGCACAGAGCAAGGCACCGGCTGGGCCGCTGTCTTTCCGCCTGCCTCAAGTTTTCTTCGCTCGCCGGCCCTTAAGTGCCCAGTGGCCCCCGATCAAGTCCCTCCCGCACAGGGGCCCAGACGGGCTCTGCCCGCTCCCTGGGGCACGTCCCGCTCTCAGAACCGAGTTTGGCACTTTGGAAACTGGCAGCGGCGGGGAGGGTGTCACGCTCACTTTCCAGCCGGGACAAAGCTCAGGGGGACCCAAACCCAGCCCGGGGGAACCCAAGAGATGGGGGCAGTTCAAGTCAGGGGGTCGGTGGGCGTGTGTCCCAATCAAACCGAGCTCCAGCTGCTTTCAGCGGCGCCCCTTAGTCCCTGCTGCACGGGGTGGGCCTGTGGAGCCGAGAAAGGGCAGGGCTGTGCCACTGAGCCACTTCTCTGCGCTGAAATGTGGAGAAGGCACCACCCCTCTCCCCCGCCATCTACACCACTCCCCTGGAGAGGGGACTGACCCCCGAGTGCCCAGAGAATCTACTTGCATGGCCCACACAGGAGGGCCTGCAATGCCCTGTGCCTTTCATTGGGAGCAGTGACAGCCTCCCCAGGCACCACTGTCAGATCCAGGGGTAATCCACCCCCTCCCCCAATTCCTTGCCTTTCACGCCCTCCCTTAACACCAGGAGTCACAAAGCTACTTCGCCTGCGGCATCCCCATGGCAACCTGAACTCTGACCCACGGACGCCCTGATGAACTCCCTCCCCAGAGACAGGCACGCTGGGAGGATCCCCTTTTTCAAACTGTTGCAGTAGGTGTCCTTTCTTCTAAGGGAAGGGTGAGATCACGCAGGGCCTGGGCTGGACTCTGCTGAAACGCACCTGCCTGCTGGAGGCTCTCTTTAAAGAAGCCAAACGTTAATGCTCAGCATAGGGTCCCATGGGGCTGGTGCATAGCCAGTGCTGCAGTGGAGCGCTGCACTGACAGATCTCCTCTCCCAGAGGCTGAGGGGTGGTGATAGTGTTAAAGGGAAACAGGGGAGTTGATGGTTGAGGGAAGTGGGGAAGCTTGTGCCCATATGGAAAAGTTTAAGGTGCTGATCCACAACCCACCAGTAACAAGGCAAACATATTCATTGACTCCAATGGGCATTGGAGCAGGCCTAGCTGCTCTAGGTTTCCATCTAGACACCTTTAAACGTTTTAACGTGGCTAAAAGACTCCACCTTTCCCCTCCTACACTCTGTGCCAGTGCCGGTCCTTTTCACTCCCACTGCATCCCCTACACACATGCCCTCTCATCTTCCCTGCCACACCTTACCATCCTATAGCTTGTTATGGCCAGAAGGGACCACTGTGATCATTGCTCTGACCTCCTGCATCACACAGGCCATGGGACTTCCCTGAATTAATTGCTGCTTCAAGTCCAATACCTGTCGTTGAACTAGAGCAGAGCTTTTAGAAAAATATCCAGTCTTGATTTAAACATTGCCAGTGATGGGGAATCCACCACATGCCTTGGTCAGTTGTTCCAAGGGTTAATAACCCTCATTGTTAAAAAAGGATGTCTTATTTCCAGTCTGAACTTGTCTAGCTTCAGTCTCCAGCCCCTGGTTCTTGTTATATCTGTCTACTCAATTGAAGAGCCCATTATCAAATTTCTGTTCCCACGTAGGTACTTATACACTGTGATCAGATCACAACTTAACTTTCTCTTTGATAAGTGGCATACATTGAGCTCCTTAAAAAGAAGAACAGGAGTACTTGTGGCACCTTAGAGACTAACAAATTTATTAGAGCATAAGCTTTCGTGGACTACAGCCCACTTCTTCGGAGAAGTGGGCTGTAGTCCACGAAAGCTTATGCTCTAATAAATTTGTTAGTCTCTAAGGTGTGGACTACAGCCCACTTCTTCGGATGCATCCGAAGAAGTGGGCTGTAGTCCATGAAAGCTTATGCTCTAATAAATTTGTTAGTCTCTAAGGTGCCACAAGTACTCCTGTTCTTCTTTTTGCGGATACAGACTAACACGGCTGCTACTCTGAAACCTGTCATTGAGCTCCTTAAGTCTTTCACTATAAGACAGGCTTTCCAATCCTCTAATTGTTCTCATGACTCTTCTCTGAACCCTCTACTATGTTTCAACATCCTTCTTGAATTGTGGGCACCAGCCCTGTACACAGTATTCCTGTAGTGGTCGCACTGGTGCCAATGCAGAAGTAATAGAATCTCCCTACTCCTACTCAAGATTCCCCTGTTTCTAGAGCCAGGGAGTGCATTAGCCCTTTTGGGAGCTTACATTCAGCTAACTATCCTGGGAAGCAGTGAATCTCAAAAGGACTTGGGTCATAGTGAATAGAGTACTCCATCTTATAAATATGGTCGACATGCTTTGTTCCTAGATGTATAACTTTACATTTAGCTGTATTAAAACACACATTGTTTGCTTGCGCCTCACGTTATCAAGCAATCCAGATCTGCCTGTGTCAGTGATTATTTTCATTATTTATCACTCCTCCAAACTCAGTGCAATCCATAGACATTGTCAGGAATGATTTTATGTTTTCTTCCATGTCATTGAAAAAAGTATTAAATAGTATAGGGCCAAGAACTTGTCCTCACACCTTCTCAGTAATAATTCCCCATTTAGCATAACATTTTAGGTCCTATCAGTTAGCCAGTTTTAATTCATTTAATGAGTTTCATGTTGAATTTGTATAGTTCTCGTTATTTAATCAAAATACCCTGTGGTATGAACTCAAATGCCCTACATAAGTCTAAATATATACATCAACACTATTACCTTTATCAACCAAAATTGTAATCTCATAAAAAGTCAAGTTAGTTTGACCTGATCTATTTTGCCATAAACCCATGCTGATTTGCATTAATGATATTACCATTTTTTAATTCTGTATTAAGTCCCATATCAGCCATGCCATTATTTTGCCCAGAATCAGTGTCAGGTTGACAGACCTATAATTATCCAGGTCATCCCCATTTACCTTTTTTAAAATATTGGCACAACAACATTAACTTTCTTCCAGTGTTCTGGAATTTGCCCAGTTTTCCAAGACTTATTGAAAATCAACATAAATAGTCTAGAGAGCTCCTTAGCCAGCTGTTTTAAAACTCTTGGATGCAAGTTATCTGGACCTGATGATTTAAAAAGTCTGACTTTAGTAGCTGTTTTTAAACATCCTTCTAAGTTACTGTTAGAAATGGAAAGCATTTCATCATCATCTGATATTTATCATCATCTGTCTTTCCCCAAATACAGAACAAAAATATTTATTGAGCATTCTAAATTTTCTGCATTATTGTTGACAGTTCTGTTATTTCCATCTAGTAATGGACCAATACCATTGTTAGGGATCCTTTTGTTCCTAGTATACTTAAAAATCCTTCTTATTGTCTTAAACTCTTCTGGCCATAGGTCATATAGTATGTCCTTTTGCTTCCCTTACCAATTTTCTACAATTTCTAATTTCTCATTTATATTCATAGTCATCAACTTTCATTTTATCCTATTTTTATTTAGCTATATATTTATTTATTATTGGTGCTTTCGCTTCCCCTCTAAGCCAGGCTGATTTTTGAACCAATGTAGCCTTCTTTCCCGATTGTGGGATAGTGGCTTTTGGGCATCTAGTCAAATGTTGTTAAAGTTCCCGATTATTATTCACATTTCCATTTACATTCTTCATCCAGGCTGATTTGGCTAATAGTTGTTTTCAACTTTGTGAAATTGGCCCTTTCAAAGCACCAAGTATTATATTACTGCCCTCATCTCCCTGTTCCTTCTCTCCTTCCCCTCTATGTCTCTCTGTTGCCTACTCCTTTCCATGCTCCCCTCCCCTGCACTCCTGTGATGTACAGTAACAGACACACATACCTCTGTGAATCTGTGATACTGTGCCACACCCATAGCACCTGACTGGGACTTTGAGTGCTACCCCAATTCAAATGCTAATAATAGTTTCACGGGGGCCTCTATTGGTTCAGAGAAGCATCCATCCTTCTGAATTCCCCTAACCATTTGCTTTTCTCCCATGGCTAGCGTAGAGGTGTATATATGCCATGATGAGATTACCATGAGGTACAAGACACAAGTCCTGGATCACAAACATTCTCATGATATATACCCGAAAAGCATACAGAACGGGAGATGCACATAACATTCTGCAGCCCCAGAGCCCTGGCTCACTTGGAGTCCCCGGAAAATGTTAAGCTGATGACAACTTTGGTGACTCCATTTTCCTGACAGGCAGTGTCACAGCTTTTGGATGCAAAAGTCCCCAGTTTGATATCTTGCTGGAATGGATTCTTCATGCATAGGGGTAATCCTTCACTGGCTCATCCCATGTTTGGCACTGCTGGATCAACTGCACCAGGGCTCGCGGGTTTTATTTCCCTGTATTTCATCAGGATGCATCTATTCTTCTCTCTGACATCAAGAGGCATTTCTGGTTTACTCTCCTCTTTTCAGGGGCTTCCAGTCACTTTGTGAAACAGCTTGTTTCCCAGGGAGAGTTTGGTTTTTGAAATTTGAAGATGATGCACTCAGCTGGGTTTTCCGTTGCATTTTTTTGAAACACCCTTATTGAAATATATAATTATTTCACTGCACTGTGCTGCTAGCTTGTGTCGCCCCAGGGAGTGCTGTCGCAGAGACCCCCTCTGAAGCACAGTTCCCTTCTGCTTCCCCCCTGGGGTAGTAATTTGCTGCTGGCCTAAACCAGGAGCAAAGGATGAGCCCCCTGCCCCCAATGCTGGTTCAGTTATGCAGGCCAGCACACCTGAAGCATGAATCCTAGGCTCCGCCCATTTCCCACGTAGCCAGGGGCATGTGCAGGAATTTAAACTTGGCCTGGGGACTGGAAGAGATCTGCAACTCTGCCATGGACCCAGGGGCCAGAGGAGCTTGCTTTCCCTGCCACAGCCCCAGAGGAGCTCTGTATCCCCATTGATTTCTGGGGGCCCATGCCTCTGCTTGACCCCTCTTGTGCATGCCCCTGCCTGCACTCCTGCTCACCTGCTCTAGTGAAGGAGGTTGCAGACATGTCTCCTGCTCCATGTACCTGAGTAATCCAGGCAGGAGAGTGCAAGGAGAGCCTTCACTGGCCTGGGCAGGCACAATGTAGCCCTGGGTGATTGCAAACAAACCGATGGCATCACATTTCAAAGCCTGCCCTGTTGCAGCATTAAAGGAACACGGCACAAGACTGCCATGTAAAGTCATAGCCATCTCCCTGAAGGCCCTGGCATCACACCATCTGTACAGAGCTATGATATCAAAGCCTGGAGCCCAGAGCCTGTTGGTGCAACCGTGTCATGCTCACTCTAGTGACAGGTAACACTGTGCTGCACGAGAGAGAAGAAAGGGGAGATCTTCCGCTCTTGCTGTGTCTGGACTTTGGACTCAATAGCAAGGTGTGTCGCTTCCTCAGCTCCTACCCTTGTGTGATGACATCACATTCATGCCAAGGATGATGACTGCACACGAGTGCTGTGCTCCAGAAGCATGTGTGCATCCCATTTCCCAGCCACTCTGGGGTGGGTGTGAGAGTGCTGTGTACACACACACACACACACACACACACACACACACCATGCACAGCCTTCCTGCAGCCTTGCCCAGAGCTGGGTGGGAGTGGGGCTGAGAGTCCCTTCCACCTTTCTGCAGGGTAGGTAGAGGTGCTGTGAATTGGGAGAAAGCGGGATTCCCACTCCCTCCGTGGGGCTGTGGGAGACACTGGGAAGCAGACAGGGCTACCTAGTGTCCAGTCCCTCATGTGACAGTGCATTGTGGCATTCCCACAGCCTAGCTGGGATACTCCCACATCCAGCTCCAGGATTCCCCTCCCTACCCATCAGGGGCTGCTGTGGTGCCTGGCCTCTCTGCGGCTCCCCATGCCACAATCCCTGGGGAGGTGGTGGAGCTGGTAGGGAAGGAGGGGAAGGACTGCAGACTCACGAGTGGGGAGAGGTCTGAAAAGGGATGGGCCAGAATGAGGAAGGAGAGATTATTTGCAAATATACAAATTAGTTCATTTCATAATTTGCATTAAATGTCCCCTGCGGAGTTACCAAGGTTTGAAGACAGGAGTATGTAGCCATCCCTCAATTTATTAAGCCTGGAAGAAGCCACAGGCAAAGGGCAATGGGGATTAGATGCCCCTTGGCCTGCCCAGTGGTGCAGGGGCACTGGTATGTGGCCTAGGGATGAGTGCAATGTGTTTGTGATAAATGAAAGGGGGTCGGGGGTAGCTCCCTTTTATGGACACCCAGCCAGCCAGTAGCTATAAAATCCCTCTTAGTATCTGTTCTCTAATTTCTCTACCTGTAAAGGGTTAAAAAGTCTCACTGCTATGCATAGATAAAAGGAAGTGAGTGGGCACCTGGCCAAAAGAGCCATTGGGAAGGCTAGAACTTTTTAAAATTGAAAAGACACCCTGTCTGTTGCTGTTCTCCCAGGGAGAGGACTGCAGCTATGCTGTAAGAAGCTTGGGCCAGGTATGAAAAAATCATCAGTATCATACCTAGAAACTACTAATTTAAAACCCCAGATATGTAAATAGATCAGGAAAGGTCTAGGAAGATGCGATTAGGTTTATGCCTTTTATTTCGTTATGTCCTTGATGGAATTAAACGCACACCATCCTGCCCGAATCCTTCGCGAGAGTTCTCCGTTCATGTCTTGGCGCATATTAACTTCTTGGCCCAAATATATGTACTGTTCCACTTCTTCAATTTCTTCTCCTGTTACCGTTATTCGGGCTTTTCGTAAGACGTCTGATCGCATGTATTTCGTTTTGCAACGGTTCATTTTCAGACCGACCTGACTGCTTTTCTTGTCGAGTCTTCGTAGCATGCTCTGCAGTTGGTTGGTGCTTTCGGCAATTAGTACTATGTCATCCGTGAATCTGAGTTGAGATAATCGTTCTCCATTTATATTAACACCACTCCTCCAATTGATCTTGTTCATAACCATTTCAAGGCAGGCGGTAATTCCTTAATTCCATCAAGGACATCCTCAAAGGAAAAATCGACAAGACCACATGTACAAATATCTTCAATTCAACAGTGCTGCTAGCCATGCTGTATGGCAGTGAAATGTGGGCACTGATGAAGAGAGAAGAACAGCGGCTGTCGGTAGCTGAAAGGGCAATGGAACGAGCTATGTTGGGAATTTCCCTTCTGGATCGTATCCCAAATGAAACGATTAGAGAATGCAGTGGTGTGAAAGATATTGTTGTGGAAAGCAGATATAATAAGATACGATGGATGGGCCACATAGCACGGTTCACCGACAATAGGTGGACCGCAATCGTTACTGAGTGGTACCCATGCGAACAGAAAAGACCACCTGGTCAGCCTCCAAGAAGGTGGGAAGATGACATTGTAAAACGTTTCGGATGAACGTGGAGAAGAAAGGCAAGAATGCGAGAAGAATGGCGGACATGTTAATGAGAGCTGAAGATCGATTGATCCAGGTGATCCAGGTGATGATTTCATTATGGCTTGTGGATTCCTCTGTGCTAACCCCAGGTGCTTTTGTTTTGCTTGTAACCTTTAAGCTGGACCTCAAGAAAGCTATTCTTGGTGCTTAATCTTTGTAGCTGCTCTTTTAAAATCTAGCAATAGCCTGAGTTCCCAGATGTATTTTCTTTCTTTTTTTTAAATAAAATGTACCTTATTTAAGAACAGAAGTGGATTTTTGTGTCTTAAGAGGTTTGTGCACATGTTAACTAGCTGGTGGCAACAGCTGATTTCCTTTTTTTTTTCTTTCTCAGCTCTTCCCCGAAGAGGAGGTGAAAGGGCTGGAGCGTACCCCACAGGGAGGAATTCCCAAGTGCGCCTTCCTGGGCTCTTACAGGAGTTCTGCACTTGGGTGGTGTCAGCATCTACCAATCCAAGATCAGAGAAAAGCTGTAACCTTGGGAGTTTGATACAAGCCTGGAGTGGCCACTATTAATTTTTAGAATCCTTGCGGGCCCCCACCTTCTGCACTCGAAGTGCCAGAGTGTAAAATTAGCCTTGACAGTGTTGCTGTTGCCATGGGGGACTAGGAGAGAGGAGGGGTTGAAGCTTGGCCATGTGGGCCCGCAGGTCTGGTTAGGGTCAAAGGTGAGCTGTGGTCTGTGCCCCTGTCGGTATACACACTACCCCACCTCCCCCGACACACCAGTGTGGGAGAAGAGAGGACAATGGGGAAGAATAGTGATAATGCCCAGCCCTGAGCTAGTGCTTCCCGCCATAGATCTCCAGACACTGTACAAGGGGCTTAGGACCGGGATCCCCCTGTTCCAGATGGGGAAACTAAGGCCAAGAGAGGGGAAGTGACTGCCCCACAGTTGTCCTGCAGGCCAGTGCCATTAGAACATTAGTGCAAACCCAAAGGAATGGGCCTGATTCTGAGCTCACTGTCTCACGTGTCACTTGGGTGTTACGCAACTGCCATCAGTCCTGCGTTACTTCAGTGTGTGCGAGTGCAGGATCAGCCCGGCATGCCTGGTGGGCTCATCGCACTGCACTTTGCCACACTTTGGAACACTCACCAACACTTTGTCAGGCACAAAAGCTGCCAGTGGCGCTCTGAGGCTGAGATTTTAATTACCAAAATGTTAACAAACTCAGAGCTGCTGAACTGCTCCCTTGTGTATAGCTGTTGCAGTGCTAAGGTCTCTGGTTACACTGCACAATGTCACCTGCCTGGCAAAGAAGACCATAGGGAAGAGACGGACGCCCTCCCACACCTCCTCCTGAGTCAGACAGTACGTGAGCTAAGGGGGAATGCGGTTATGGCCACATCGAATAGATGCTCCTATTGAATTACCCCTCTACTGTATGCGGGGTGGTCATGTAATGAAAGGAGCCAATCTGGGGAGCTGAATAAAAGTATGGAGGTAAATTAGAAAATCAACTGTGTTCATGTGGTGAGTGTAATCCGATCAGGCGCTCAAGCCCTGGGGCCATGCCCTAGCTGCACAACAAGGGATGGCTTGGTGCAGGGATCAGCGGGTGGAATTCGCTGATCTGGAGGAGGCAGGAGACCAGGCTATATGATCATAATGCTCCCTTCTAACCTTAGGAATTTATGCCTCCAGGCAGAGTCAGTGCTACATTAAGCTCCAGGATGCCTAGCAATGGCACAGAGATCTCTTTGATGTCCTGGTACTGACACTGCGCAAAGTGCTGTGAGAAACGCAGGAGACATTAGAGCCAGGCCCCTGGCTGCTCCTGGGCTAAACAGGACCAGAATCGACACCAGGCATCTGGGAATCCTGCTGCAGCATGAACTCCTCCCAGGATTGAGTAATACCCCTCACCTCCCACCCTCATCCACACACTCACAGCTCACAGCTCACTGCTGTTCAGTTTGTTACTGATTGCTTTGGAGGATGAGTGTTTGCCAGGCCCTCCAGGCAGCCCAGCTTCGCTCCCTCTGCCTGTGCTCCTGCAGTGCTGAACCCCCTGCCCCAACATGGGCCAGGAAAGCAGGGCGCTTGTAGCTGGTCCCAGTGGCTCAGCTTTCTGGGCCTCACACCTGGTGGTGAGCTCTGCTCCTAGGGATGAACAGGGCAAGGCCCATGCTCCTTTGGGGACAGGAATCACAGAGTCTGCCTCCTGCCGTCCCTGGCCACTCCCGTATTGATCAGGAGATTCCTGGTTGCAGTGGAAGGTAGCTGTCCTGGGAGAGGTGATAGCCACAGGGGGGAGTGAGGATGTGTCCAGTATCCAAGGCCAATCCCGTTCCTGTGCATGGTTTTCAGTATCAGGAGGGACCTTTGCTTGGTCCTATGTTCACAGGGAGCACAGAGAGTGGAGCCATCGGGCCAAGGGACCATGGTGCCCTTTCTTGCTAAGCAGACGGGCAGCTGCATGTTGTACTAGACTGAGCATTTTCAGGATGTGCAGCTCCATTCCTAGCTAAAGGGCAAGTTCCTGACTTGTCCTTCCAGTGTCACATGGGGAGTTAGGGGGTGCAAAGCTTACAGAGTGGCTTATCTCGATCACTGCTCTTTAGGGGCAGGGGTCACAGACTCCATGAGGCTATTCCTCCTCCCTGATCAGATGGGCATGGAGTGAGTGGAGACTTTGAGTAGCCCCATGCTCTGGCCCCCAGCTGAGTCAGCCTGAGGCGTGGTGGGGGAGTTTTCCCTCTCTGTTAGGGGCTGTGGCAGATCAAGGGGTAACCAGAGCAGGGATGGGGACTCGACACCCCATTCCTGGGGCAGCACAGCCAGATGCGCCCTTTACATGGGACGAGAGGTAAAGTCACAGCCGAGTCCATGCCGCATTGCTGAGCTTATCCTGACATTTAATATGAAGCCACTGATGAAGATGATGAGAATCAAAAACTTCCATCTGCTGCTCTTCAGCCATCCTCAGTGTCCATGTTGTGGTGAATATTACTTGACCATCTGTCAGGCTGATCAGAAACTGCAAATAATTCATTGTGAACAGTGTATTGTTTAGCTGAGATCTGTCAGTTTCCAATGCGACTCACATGGCTGCGTTGCTTTGGTGACCTCGGCAGATTTCCCTCTAGTCATTTTTAGGTAGTGATCACTAGTGCTGCTTTGAAAAACTCTTTTGAAGATTCAGGGTCTTCACTTGGTCTAAATTGCTGCAGCTCCACTGGAATCAGTGGGGCAGATTCTCAGCTGGGGTAAACAGGCATAGCAACATAGACTGCCATAGAACAATGCTAGTTTACGCTGACTGAAGATTTGGTCCTCTGAGGGTGCTCATGGCACCCGGCAGTGAGGATACAGCTACAGCCTTCAGCCAGAGAGCAGCATGCTAGCCAGGGTCCCCTCTATATGCCTTCTGCTGGGGCTGGGGCTGCGGCTGGATGCTGAGGGCCAGTTTCCTATTTCCAATCCTGCTGTTCTGTGCCACTCAGGGATTTTGCACCTAACTCGCCCAATGAGAATTCATAGAATCATAGGAGTACTTGTGGCACCTTAGAGACTAACAAATTTATTTAAGCATAAGCTTTTGTGGGCTAAAACCCATGCATGTATCCAATGAAGTGGGTTTTACCCCACGAAAGCTTATGCTTAAATAAATTTGTTAGTCTCTAAGGTGCCACAAGTACTCCTGGTTCTCTTTGCTGATACAGACTAACTCTGCTACCACTCTGAAACATAGAATCATAGAAGATTAGGGTTAGAGGAGACCTCAGGAGGTCATCTAGTCCAACCCACTGCTCAAAGCAGGACCAACACCAACTAAACCATCCCAGCCAGGGCTTTGTCAAGCCAGGCTTTTGCTGATTGGTGGGGGAAATGTGAGTAATTTCATCATACATCATAGAAATGCAGGCCTGGGAGGGACTTTGTTTTAGTTTTAGTCCCTCATACTGAATTCCACCAGCAGAGGGAGCTCTCAGCAGGCATACTGTCACCCCCTCACCAGCACAGGAGGCACATGGGGGGAGAGGAGGCGTGTCAGAAATGGGGTTGGGCTCCAACCCACCCCACCAATTCTCAGCTCATGTATGGACTCTTAAGGACCATACGCCACGGGCACAAACTAGAGCAGTCTGGAGGCTGCTCTAACTCATGCTGGGGCCAAGTACCCACTCACCCACAGAGTCAGGAAGCCAAAACAGGCTCCATGAGGCTCTCCCCTGCCCCCACAAGTCCCCTTCCCACAGCAAGCTGATCTCAAACACCAGGGAGCCTTGAATTATTCAGCTTTGTGAGTCTGTCAAAAGCAGGGGAAACCCAAAGCTTCTGCACAGAACAGAAAACAAGGAGCAAAGGAGCAGAACCTGGGGCAGGAAAAGGTCCTCCCCATATGCATGTAGCATTGGGTCAGATGGCTGAGGACAGCAGCCGCCAGATCAGATGCCTTCCTGTTTCTTCTGGAGGTCAGATCAATGGTACAGAGGTTGCTTGCGGTGAGATGGCGTGTGACTGATGACTGGCAGGGCTGTGTGGCCAAACGCCCCCAGAGTAGGTGCAATTCTACCATCCACACTACGTTTTTCCAGTGCAGCTCGTGTCCCCTGGGGGATGGGCTGCAATAAGCTAGCCCAGCGGAAGCTCAGTGTTGTTGGTAAAAGCTGCAAGCTCCCCAGAGTGCTTTGAGAGCCTGGTGTCTGGTGCAGTTACCCCAGCAAAGTGCTCCTAATGTAGACATGGCCACAATGAGACCCCCCACAGAATGACCCCTCCCCAGTTCCAATTGTTAGCTCCATTCCCCTAGAGGGAAAAACCACTTTCCTTGGCACTGTAAGAGCTAGCGACAGCGCTCCCGGCCTGATGCACTATGACTGCTCCCTCATAGTGGGAACCTGCCAGCCACGGGGGCGCTGAGGGTCCCTCTCTGCTTTGCAGGGAGCCGGGAAACAGAGCAGGGGACTCAAACTTTCCCAGGCCTGGGTTAAGACAACTTGGAAACAGAGCGGATTGCAGCAGTGAATTGGCCTGCTCCGGTTTCCCATCCAATGCCCCAGGCTCAGAGTGGGTGAGTGCACAGTGTGAGGGGGCGGGGGGTAGTTCCCATGCTGCTCCCCCAGCTTCCTTCCTGTTCCTTCATCCCAACAGCTCGTCCTTTGGGGACAATGCGGCTGCTGCTGGCTCTGATTCCCTACTTGTTCCTTCCCCAGGGAGGTGAGGGGGACCCAAGCAGCAGGAAGGGCTGGGAAGCTGCCTCTTCTCTGTGTGACTGTCACACTGCCCTTGCTTTCAGACAGAGAGCTTTTTGTTGCCTTCTTTCTGCACTGGGAATCAAGGGAGCTCAGTGTTTTTGGGAACCCATTAGCATCCAGCCGAGCAGGAGGGGGCAGGAAAGGCACTGCTCTGCCCATGGAATGCATGATGTGCATCCTCAGGCAAAGGAAACTGCTTCTCCCTGCCTGCTCCCCTTTCCTATGTCTCTGGGCCCCTGAATCCTCACCGTGCACTTGTGGGTCATTAAGGTTGGCAGACCAAGCAATCAAAGCCAAGATATGCAGCTGAGCTAAAGCTGTGCACCCAGCCTTAAATGTGCACAATGCTGACATTCAAGTGCTTAGAGTCGCATTCGTGCTGGCATCTTTGGCCCAGAGTGCTGTAAAGTCATTCTGCCTCAGATCTACCCTGCAATGGTAGGTCTGCAATTGAGGGTCTGAAGCAGCCAGGTGCTTATTTGGGAAGGGAAGAGGTTCAAGCAAGGGGCCCTTGAGATGTGCAGAGACAATGAGTGTTGCTGTGTTTGTGCTTGGTTCCCAGTCACTCCTGACAAACCTTTGTCTCATTAACACAAGGATTCAGCGTGAGAATGGGTCGAAACACAATGTAAATCCCATGGAGAGCTGTTCCAGGCTGGACTCTTTAAACCCCTCTTGTCCTCTGCTGGAAGAGCAGATTTGTTCTGTCAGTGAGCTCATAGCATGCTGAAAACAAGAAAGATGATCTCCTTCAATCAAAGTAATGACTGGATTGATTGTTCCTGGGAGGATGTTTAATACTGTACGTGAGGGTCTCCAAGCACTGCTTAGAGCCTCACATGGCAGCTGCTGGGCAAGCTTCCCTCACTCAGCTTTGCCAGTGCCCTTCAGCCCAGACCCGCAGCCCCGTTATCCCAACCCTGTGTTCCACTCCAGCTCTGCCAGTGCCTCTCAGTCCTGACCTGCAGTCCCCCTGCTTCCAGTCCTGGCCTATCCCAAATCTGTCACTGTCCCTCAGACCCAGCCACCGCTGCAGCACACCTCCCCTATTGCCATTCCCAGGCGTGTCCTGAGCAGAGGTTGCCACTTGTGCCAAACTATTGCCCTGCTAAATGGCTTCTGATGAGCACAGATGGTACCTAGGATGAGACCCTCTCCCCTCCTCCTCCAAAGCTGCAGACTAAGGTGCAAACACTCAGAGTGTGTGGGTCTGGCTCTGATGTGTCACTAGAACTGTCAGGGCCACATGTCATGGGATCAGGAGCCCCAGACAGTAAGGAGCCCTGTTGACTGGGACAGAGTTTGTCCCTCTCTTGCTGTTGTTCCACAGGGAAGGGCTGGTGGGCTGGAGCACGGGCAAAGATCTCTGGTGAAAAGGGATCCCTGAGCTCTCTGGCAGCTGCTGAATGTAGTAGGGATGAAGAGATAGGGGAAGGTGCCTCTGGCCTCTCAACTCTTCTCCCCCACTAGCCTAGGCGCAGAGTGTCACTAGCCCTAAAGTAGCCATAGTGCAACAGGGTGAGGGGGATCTGACCCTGTGGGCCAACCCTCAGCTTGGTTCTGGGCCCTGGCTCTGTGCCCGCAGTGCCCCACACTTGTCTCATGAGCAAGGAGGGCATGGAGAGTAGGCAGAACCCTGGCTGCACACAGGGAGGGAAGTAAGCTGCACCCTCTTCTGGCTTCAGTAATATATCCCTCCCTTCCTCTCTCCCTCCCTCACCAGCCCCCGAGGGATGGGATGCCCTGGGAGGAGCTGGGCCTCTCCCAGAGAGTTTCTTTCATCAGTAGAGCCTGCCAGGAATTCTGGGGAGTGTATTGCCTTTCCAAAAAGCTCAAACATGCCCACCAAGGGGGTCATGTCAGTGTTTCCCTATGGAAATATTGCAGAATTTCAGTTCCATGAACACTTTGCATTTTTGTCTTTTCAGCCCATTTTGGGGTGAATCAAATTCCCAAAACTCAACATTTTTCATGGAACAGCAATTTTGTTTCTTGGCCAGCTGTAACTTTAAGCCCACCTGAGCTCGCAAACCTCCTTTCCTGCTGGAGCTTGTGTGATTTATTCTGGGATAGCTGGAAATAGGAGAGACTGGGAAAAGAGGGATTCCCCTTTCAGAAGAGTCTAACATCCTGACTGGCCAAAATAGCCTACAGCTTCAGATTGTTAGCAGCCCCAGAGGGCTGTAGAACCATAGCCGAGTCCTAGAAGGGCAGCTGATTAATTCTGAAATGATCGCCTAGGAAGATGTGAATCTCAGAGCTCTAAACTCTAAGGAGTCGCTAAGCTTCTTGCTATATGGTGTAGAATTTATCTCCATAGAGAGCCTGGACATCCTCACCAAAGAGCTTGGGCTCAGACAGATGACATATTCTGCAGGTGTAACCCGAGGAGTTTACATGCGATACTGCAGACAGTCTGGTGTAAGAACAAGATGCTTCTTAGGAACATCAATGGAGGTTACTAGCATGAGGAGCTGAAAAAGACGTTGCATTCAAGTGGGCAGCTTTAAACTTTTACTATGCAGAGCACCGAGCTGGTGCCTTGTGTAAGGACACACGATCCCAGCTGCCCCTGGAGTTCTGCTGAGCACCAGGCTTGTGCTGGGGATAGATTCTGGCTCCTTGTCAAGCAGTGGAGGCTGAATTCCACCAAGAAGTTGCTACTGTTTTTAGCTTTGCTCAGACTTATCTACACTATGAAGAGTTGCTGGCAGAGCTATGCCGGCAAAAGCCCTAGTGTAGAGCCAGTTATACTGGCTGGAGTCCTTTTACGGGTATAGCTTATGTTGTCCAGGATGTGGTTTAACTATGCTGACAATAAGCTGTTCTCTGCTACACCCACAAAGCATTTGTAGTGTAGACAAGCCCTCAGGAGTCTGCAGGAGAAGCAGCTTTACTGTTCCCAGTTCAGTTTCTTATTAAAAGTAAACATTTAAGCAGGGCTGCTTCACACAAACATTAGTAACAAGCTATGGGAGTGTGCCTGTATGATACATGCAGAGGTGAAAGTAAGCCGGTACGGTCCGGTACGGCCGGAGCCCCTGGCCCTTTCAATAGTCGCCTGAGTCTGGCTGCTGGAGCCCGGGGTAGTGGCGGCAGGGCTCCATCAGCGATTTAAAGGGCCCAGAGCTCCGCTGCAGTAGCAGCGGCCAGAGCCCCGGGCCCTTTAAATCACCCCGGGGCTCCTAGCCGCCTCTGCAGCTGATTTAAAAGCCCCGCCTCTTCCAGTTGAGGCCACGCCTTTGCTCAGGATCGGGGGAGGGATAGCTCAGTGGTTTGAGCATCGGCTTGCTAAACCCACAGTTGTGAGTTCAATCCTTGAGAGAGCCACTTAGGGATCTGGGGCAAAATCAGTACTTGGTCCTGCTAGTGAAGGCAGGGGGCTGGACTCAATGACCTTTCAAGGTCCCTTCCAGTTCTAGGAGATAGGATATCTCCATTAATTTAGAATTTAATTTAGGACTCCAGCGTACCAGTAAGTCCTTTAACTTACTTTCACCCCTGGACACATGCATGCTGTATTCAAAGGGAGAGCAATTAGAGCTGGCTGGGAACATTTGGGTGAAATCTTTTTTGCTGGAAAATGCAGATTTGTTGAAACAGAAACTTTTTGCCGACGTGTATCCTCTCCCAGGACCAGGGAGGACTCCCTGGCTAAAACTAGAGAGTTACCCACCCTAGGCTAGCCAGTCACCCAGGGACTAGGGCTCTCAGCTGGGATGTGGGCAGTCCATAGCCAAGTCCCCGCTCTGACCCAGGCAGAGGACAGACTTGAATGTGGAGTGCTCTCATCCCGCATGAGTGCCCTACGCCCCCACCCAGCCTATTCTGGGGTTCTCTCTCTGCTTGCTTAGTAAACAGTGTCCAAGGATCTTGGTTTGGTTCCATTGTGGAATGAAAACAAATTCTGAAATCTCAATATTGTTTCACAAAACTAAATTGTGTTTTCCCATCCAGCCCTACTGTCAATATCTTGTGGGAACAGGTGAATTCGCAGCCTCAGGGCTGAGAGTTCGGACTGTAATACATGAATCAACGTTAACCTTTATCCCTTTTCAATGCTAATTCAGAGGCCAGGAGCCTCTTTCCCACCCATATCAATTCATTTCACAGCTGCAAGCTGAATATGCAGATTGGCTTAGTGCAGGACAATGAATGGGTTACATGCATATATTCAGCAGTTTGCCTGGATTTCTTTGACTACATATTTCTTCTGGGTGGTTGGCCATTTTAGCCTATCTGTGGATTCAGTTGTTACACGAGTCCAGCTGGCACAATAATCTACTTGTGGTGTACCTCTGGTGCCTCTTTCTATTTGGTCTTTAAATATCAAAGCCAAATATTTAGTATTCAGCACATACAACATATGGATTTGTCACACCCTATATAGTATGCAGTGTTGCTGTAGCCGTGTCAGTCCCAAGATATTAGAGAGACATGGTGGGTGGGAAACATCTGTTATTGGACTAACTTCTACTGGTGAGAGAGACAAGCTTTTGAGCTACACAGAGCTCTTCTTCAGGTTTGGGAAATTCACTCAGCGTGTCACAGCTAAATATAAGGTGGAACAGATTGTGTAGCATTGAAATATGTGCTAACTGCTTATGCTAAACAATCTGTTCTTCCTTGTATTTAGCTGTGAAACTCGGAAGACCTTTCCCAGACCTGAAGAAGAACTCCGTGTAGTTTGAAAGCTTATCTCTCACCAACAGAAGTTGGTTCAACAAAAGATGTTACCTTGCCTACTTTGTCTGCCTAATGCCCTGTGCAAAACATTTCAAAGAGAAAACTACATTATGTAAGTGCACATCCCTATTTTTGTTTTGTTCCTGCCTCTCATGGTATCACCCATAGATTACCTGGAAGCTCCAGAGAGTCGTTTCCCTTTGCTCTACGAACCACTCACCACACCTCTGGGCACAGGATGTAACATGGTGCAATGAGGCCCCAGCCTGGGCTGAGAAGCAGAGGGAGCCCATGGAAGTATCTGAAGGACAAAGCCTATGTTTGAAGCCCCATCGTGACTGAGGCACTTTTAGCAAACTCCTAAAGCTTTCAAGAGGCCACTGTATAAGGCCTTGTCTACACTACGAGAGTAGTTCGATTTTACTTGCATCGAATTTTTGGAATCGATATTGCAAAGTCGAACGTGTGTGTCCACACTAAGGACAGTAATTCGACTTTGTCCGTCCACACTAACGGTGAAAGCGTCGACATTCGAAGCGGTGCACTGTGGTCAGCTATCCCACAGTTCCCGCAGTCCCCTCTGCCCATTGGAATTCTGGGTGTAGCCGGCAATGCCTTCTGGGTAACAAAATGAGTCGAGGGTGCTTTTGGGAAACTGTCGTCATCCGTCCATCACTCCCGCCCTCCCTCCCTGAAAGCGCCGGCGGGAAATCAGTTCGCGCGCTTTTCCAGTCATTGACAGCGCGGACGCCACTGTACTCCGAGCATGGAGCCCGCTGCGACCATCGCTGCAGTTGTGGCCGCTCTCAACGCCTCGCAGCTTATCATAAAGGTTTCCCTGAGGCAGATGCAGAAAAGTCAGGCGAGGAGGCAACGGCACCGCGGTGATGTCCTGAAGTCTGAGAGTAGCACAGACCTCTCAGAAAGCAGGGGACCCAGCGCCGAGGACATCACAGTGGCAATGGGTCATGTTGATGCCGTGGAATGGCGATTCTGGGCACGGGAAACAAGCACTGAGTGGTGGGACCGCATAGTGCTGCAGGTCTGGGATGAATCCCAGTGGCTGCGAAACTTTCGCATGCGGAAGGGAACTTTCCTGGAACTTTGTGAGTTGCTGTCCCCTGCCCTGAAGCGCAGTGACACCCGGTTGCGAGCTGCACTGAGTGTACAGAAGCGAGTGGCCATAGCCCTCTGGAAGCTTGCAACGCCAGACAGCTACCGGTCAGTCGTGAACCAGTTTGGGGTGGGCAAATCTACCGTGGGGGTTGTTGTGATGCAAGTAGCGAAGGCAATCGTTGATGTACTGCTGCCAAAGGTAGTGACCCTGGGAAACGTGGAGGCGATCATAGATGGCTTCGCAACGATGGGATTCCCAAACTGCGGTGGGGCCATAGATGGAACTCACATCCCTATCCTGGCACCAGACCACCAGGCCACCCAGTACATTAACCGAAAGGGCTACTTTTCCATGGTGCTGCAAGCACTGGTGGACCACAGGGGACGTTTTACCAACATCTACGTGGGATGGCCGGGCAAGGTTCATGACGCTCGTGTTTTCAGGAACTCTGGTCTGTTTAGACGGCTGCAACAAGGTATTTACTTCCCGGACCACAAAATAACTGTTGGGGATGTGGAGATGCCTATAGTCATCCTCGGGGACCCAGCCTACCCGCTAATGCCCTGGCTCATGAAGCCCTATACTGGCGCCCTGGACACTGAAAAAGAACTCTTCAACTACCGGCTGATCAAGTGCAGAATGGTGGTGGAGTGTGCTTTTGGCCGTCTCAAGGGGAGATGGAGAAGCTTACTGACTCGCTGTGATCTCAGCGAAACCAATATCCCCATTGTTATAGCAGCTTGCTGTGTGCTCCACAATCTCTGTGAGAGCAAGGGGGAGACCTTTATGGCGGGGTGGGAGGTTGAGGAAAATAGCCTGGCTGCTGATTACTCACAGCCAGACAGCCGGGCGATTAGAAGAGACCAGCGGGAAGCGCTGTGCATCCGGGAGGCTTTGAAAGCAAAGTTCCTGAGTGAGCAGGGTAACCTGTGACTTTAAAGTTTGTGTACTGAGAAGCTAAACCTGCCCCCGTTTCTTTACCCAGTTAATGTTGACTATCCTATCCAGTTACATACCCCCTTCACCCCCCTTCCAACACACGGGTCGAAATAAAAATAGTTCTACTTTGTTAAAGCACACCGTTTTCTTTAATACTGTTTTCGCGGGAATTTTTTAAAACTGGGACGCAGACTGTGGTGCGGAGCGGGTGTAGTGTTGTGACGCGAATGCAGCTTCTAAACTCAAGGATTGACAGGCTCCGCTGCGGTGGGATGCTTGTTTCAACGGAGCCTGTCACCCCTCCTGATCGGGACTGTGTGTATGGGGGGGCTATGTGACTTTGTGGCAAGGGGAGGACGGTTACAGATCCCATGCTGTGTGGCTCTGTGATCCTGCCTAAGGACCGGCGCTTAAGATCTGTAACTGCCTTCCCCCGCCACAAAGTCACAGAGCAACCCCCCCCCCCCAACATAACATGAAAACAACCTCCCAGACTAACCGGGGTAACTAGTCACTGCATCACTGCACTGTGTATGTGCCCTGCTGCTGTGCCTGCCCCCGACTATGTACCCTGCCAAAGGTGACTGTCCTGTCAAATTACCAACCCCCTTTCCCCTCCTCCTCCAAAAGAACATGATTGAAACAGTAGTTAACAGAAACGAATTTTTTATTATCAACTACACATGGCATTGGGAGGTGAAACTTGGACGTGGGCTTGTGTCAGGCGGGAAGGAAAGAACTTTTCAAATTTTGGGAAATGAGAGCCTTCTGCTACTAGAGCTCTCTGCAGGGGTGGAGTGAGACTTAGCAGGGACTCTGCCGCTTCTCCTTCTTTGCACTTTGGGTGAGGTGGGTATGGGACTTGGTGGCGGGGGAGGGCGGTTAGAGATGGACTGCAGCGGGGCTCTGTCCTCCTGCCTCCGTTCCTGCAGAACATCCACAAGGCGCCGGAGCATGTCCGTTTGCTCCCTCAGTAGTCCAAGCAGCGTTTGAGTCGCCTGCTGGTCTTCCTGCCGCCACCTCTCCTCCCGATCCATGTTGGCTTGGTGCATTCGGGTCAAGTTCTCCCACCACTGGGTCTGCTGTGCTGCCTGGGCTTGGGAACAGGCCATAAGCTCAGAGAACATGTCCTCCCGTGTCCTCTTCTTCCTACGCCTAATCCGCGCTAGCCTCTGGGAGTGTGATTCCAGGCTAGGTTGTGAGACAGTCGCAGATGTGGCTGTGGGAATGGGAAAAAGGGAGTGAATTCCTCAGAAAGATAAATGTAGTTGTGAACAAAGAACATAGTCTTTCTCTGTGAACAAGACCATGCACAGCACCTTTCACATGCGCACTCAGCACAAGGTCGAATTCTCGGCCTTCGCATTCAGTGCCTGGGGTCTTGCACAGCACATTTGAGAAGCGGGGCAGCACAACGGAATTTCTGTTGCAGGCAGACATGGTAAGCCGTACACTTGTGGCAGTTTAAAACTTTTATATTACCACTGGCCTCATTTCACATTTAAAGCAATGTCAGTCCCTGCTGCCAGCAATCCGGCAAGCGGGAACTCTGCCCCTGTCCACCCCCTCGCGGCTGTCCCCGGGAACGATCCCTTTCGGCTGCCCCTCTCCCGCCTCCACCGCGTGGCTGCAAACCAGTGGTTACAGTTCTGTAAAGGAACGGGCAAGCAGTCCCAACACTAACATTCCCCTACCTAATTCAAAGCAGGTCACCATGGCCGACATCACCCTGATAAGGATCTCCGAGAGCGACAAAGAGAGAATGCTCCGGGAAAGCCTCCAAAGACCAGGGCCGTATGCCGCCCTGCTGTGCAGAGCAATGATTCCCGAGTACTTGATAATCTCATGGCGCGGCAACGTGTCGTACTTCGGAGGACCCAATAAGGCCGCTCTCCCCAGGAACCTCATGCAACGGCTTTCAAATTACCTCCAGGAGAGCTTCATCGAGATGTCCCAGGAGGATTACTGCTCTATCCCCGGACATATTGACCGCATTTTACTGTAGCTGCAGTAGCAGGGAATAAACAGTAGAGCGGCTTGTGCAGGACAATCACTGAAAACCGGACATTGCTAGATTTCTTTTCAAAACTTGCACTGCCCATGACTAAACCATTAAGCGCCTAGGGCACACTAATCATGAACAACCCATTCTTTTAATTGTTAATATTCCTGTTTTGTTAAAAATAAATGTTTAGATGTTTACAACACTTACTGGCTGATCCTTCACCAGATTCTGTGTCCGGGGTAACGGCTGGGGACGCTTCGTAGGGGATCTCTGTAAGGGTGATGAAGAGATCCTGGCTGTCGGGGAAATCAGCGTTGTGAGAGCTGCCGACTGCCTCGCCCTCCTCATCTCCTTCCTCATCTTCCCCGTCCCCTAACATGTCCGAGGAACTGGCCGTGGACAGTATCCCATCCTCAGAGTCCACGGTCAGTGGTGGGGTAGTGGTGGCGGCCGCACCGAGGATGGAATGCAGTGCCTCGTAGAAACGGGATGTCTGGGGATGGGATCCGGAGCGTCCGTTTGCCTCTTTGGTCTTCTGGTAGCCTTGTCTCAGCTCCTTGATTTTCACGCGGCACTGCGTTGCATCCCGGCTGTATCCTCTCTCTGCCATGTCTTTAGAGATCTTCTCGTAGATCTTTGCATTCCTTCTTTTGGATCGCAGCTCGGAAAGCACGGACTCATCGCCCCACACAGCGATGAGATCCAAGACTTCCCGATCAGTCCATGCTGGGGCCCTCTTTCTATTCACAGACTGCACGGCCATCACTGCTGGAGAGCTCTGCATCGTTGCCAGTGCTGCTGTGCTCGCCACGATGTCCAGACAGGAAATGAGATTCAAACTGTAAGTGGGCTGTAGTCCACGAAAGCTTATGCTCTAATAAATTTGTTAGTCTCTAAGGTGCCACAAGTACTCCTGTTCTTCTTTTTGCAGACAGGAAAAGGAATTCCAATTCAAATTTTCCCGGGGCTTTTCCTGTGTGGCTGGTCAGAGCATCCGAGCTCGCACTGCTGTCCAGAGCGTCAACAGAGTGGTGCACTGTGGGATAGCTCCCGGAGCTATTAGCATCGATTTCCATCCACACCTAGCCTAATTCGACATGGCCATGTCGAATTTAGCGCTACTCCCCTCGTCGGGGAGGAGTACAGAAGTCGAATTAAAGAGACCTCTATGTCGAACTAAATAGCATCGCAGTGTGGACGGGTGCAGGGTTAATTCGATGTAATGGCGCTAACTTCGACATAAACGCCTAGTGTAGACCAGGCCTAAGTGTCCAGAGTAGGCGAGGGAACATAGGCATTGCCAGGCCTAGATCAAGGTCCATCAGTGGCCAGCACCAGTTGTTTCAGAGGCATGGGTAGCTGCAGCTGGTGTAGGTGGAGCAATTCGCCCCTCACATAGGTCCCTTCCTGGTCTCCAGCATCTGCCAAACCACAGCCTAAGCCTCTGCTTCATCTTGCCAGCTGCCCTGCAGCAATCCCATGAGACTCTGCTCTTGTTCCCAATACACTCCCTCACTGCTATACACCTGCTCCAGAATTACCAAACAATTTCCCATCCCAAACTGGGGTGAAAAGTCCAAAGCTCAAAAATTTTCACAAACAGAAAGTCTGGAAAAGTGTCACCTTCCTGCGCGTGGGCAGTCGTGTGGAGCAGTGCAAAGTGGGTGCCAAGAATCATGGTACCAGAACAGGAGCGTTTCATACTGTCTGTGCTGGGGTAACTGACTGCATGAGGTGCCGGGGCAATGCAGAACCAGCTCCTGGAGTTTATTGTCCTCTTAGGCTGGATTGATAGCCATGCAAGCTGTGTCTGAAGACTATGGTCCCATTAAAGGGGGGAGGGGAAGAAATGGGTTAGTGCTCTTTTTGTTTCGCAATGCTAGATAAAGAGATGACCGATGGGGTCTGGTTACCTTTAGAAATAGCACAGATATCTTGTCTTGTCTTCCCTTTTTCTGTTGAAGGATTTTTTGGATAACTCAGCCCTGCAGGGATGCTGAATACTCAGCCAAGATCTTTTCTCCCAAGTGTGCCCTCGTCTAGACTAGGATTCAAAGGGGTGTGGTAAGCATGTGTAACTATCATGTTCTAATTAACATGCCTGAAAAGTCTAGTGTAGACAAGGCAGCATACCCTGTTAAGCTGCTCTAGCTGATCCCTGGGATCTCTAAATTCAACCAGTTTAGCATGTGCTCAAGCCCCATACATCCCCTATGGTCTCTCAGCAGAACCCTAGGAGATGAGCTATTGTCCTGATTGGTGGTGGTCTCTTGCCGCCTGCCCCAGGACATATGCTGGAATATTTTCCTTAGCAGCCTCTTGTGTGTGGCTTAGTCAAAGGATCTTTGATGTTCTGATTACATCATAGCACCTGATTCTCCAGCGTTCTGTTTTCCTGAGATACTCAAACAATTCTAGGGCAGAGAACCCCAAGCTGCAGTTGCTGGGACACATGCTGGTGTATCCGGCCGCAAACTGCCTCTCCAATTCTTCCGACTACAAGCCCTGTCCATGCTGTGCTATGGGGCTGGCGTATCCCTGAAGAGAGAGTGTAAAAAGGGAAGAAGGAGGATCCGGGGAACTACAGGCCAGTCAGCCTCACCTCAGTCCCTGGAAAAATCATGGAGCAGGTCCTCAAGGAATCAATTATGAAACATTTAGAGGAGAGGAAAGTGATCAGGAACAGTCAGCATGGATTCACGAAGGGGAAGTCGTGCCTGACTAACCTAATTGCCTTCTATGATGAGATAACTGGCTCTGTGGATGAGGGGAAAGCAGTGGATGTGTTATTCCTTGACTTTAGCAAAGCTTTTGATACTGTCTCCCACAGTATTCTTGCCGCCAAGTTAAAGAAGTATGGGCTGGATGAATGGACTGTAAGGTGGATAGAAAGCTGGCTAGATCGTTGGGCTCAACGGGTAGTGATCAATGGCTCCATGTCTAGTTGGCAGCCGGTTTCAAGCGGAGTGCCCCAAGGGTCGGTCCTGGGGCCGGTTTTGTTTAATATCTTTATTAATGATCTGGAGGATGGTGTGGACTGCACTCTCAGCAAGTTTGCAGATGACACTAAACTAGGAGGCGTGGTAGATACACTAGAGGGTAGGGATCGGATACAGAGGGACCTAGACAAATTAGAGGATTGGGCCGAAAAAAAACCTGATGAGGTTCAACAAGGACAAGTGCAGAGTCCTGCACTTAGGACGGAAGAATCCCATGCACTGCTACAGACTAGGGACCGAATGGCTAGGTAGCAGTTCTGCAGAAAAGGACCTAGGGGTCACAGTGGACGAGAAGCTGGATATGAGTCAACAGTGTGCTCTTGTTGCCAAGAAGGCTAACGGCATTTTGGGCTGTATAAGTAGGGGCATTGCCAGCAGATCGAGGAACGTGATTGTTCCCCTTTATTCGACATTGGTGAGGCCTCATCTGGAATACTGTGTCCAGTTTTGGGCCCCACACTACAAGAAGGATGTGGAAAAATTGGAAAAAGTCCAGCGGAGGGCAACAAAAATGATTAGGGGTCTGGAGCACATGACTTATGAGGAGAGGCTGAGGGAACTGGGATTGTTTAGTCTCCAGAAGAGAAGAATGAGGGGGGATTTGATAGCAGCCTTCAACTACCTGAAGGGGGGTTCCAAAGAGGATGGAGCTCGGCTGTTCTCAGTGGTGGCAGATGACAGAACAAGGAGCAATGGTCTCAAGTTGCAGTGGGGGAGGTCCAGGTTGGATATCAGGAAAAACTATTTCACTAGGAGGGTGGTGAAACACTGGAATGTGTTACCTAGGGAGGTGGTGGAGTCTCCTTCCTTGGAGGTTTTTAAGGCCCGGCTTGACAAAGCCCTGGCTGGGATGATTTAGCTGGGAATTGGTCCTGCTTTGAGCAGGGGGTTGGACTAGATGACCTCCTGAGGTCCCTTCCAATTCTGATATTCTATGATTCTATGATTCTATTGCTGAAGCCTGAAGGGAATAAAAGCATGAGGCAGAGGATGAGCTCAGTATTCTGAGACACACTGTAGCTGGACGAGCTAAGGAGGCATTTATCTTTGCAACACTTGATACTGTGATTGTTTCCAGCCATTTCCCAGTTGCCCGGGCCTGGGCATAGTTTTCCAGTGGGTTTGATTTTTAGCTATATCATATATCCAAAGAGCTCTAGAGAGAGACTGAGTGGGAGATACAGCCTGGCAAAAGGAAACAGCCCAAGTAAGAATTTACACTCGGTTGCCGACAATGTATTGTTTCAGAAACATATAGTGCATGAAAAGTAGCCACGGTCTGTCTGTGATAAGCAACTTGTTGCTATGTCTCCTTTGCCAGATTCTGCCTCGCTGAGGCAAGGGGCCCATGTGCACAAGGGCTTGCTTAAGGGATCACGGCAGGTACTGGAGCATCCTCTCTGCTCACTCACCACCAGCTTGGGCACATGCTTGTCCCTTCTGCTGGGGGACCACAGCTTACTTTGAAAGATGGCAGGTGACATATTCTGAAGTGCCTCAGTGTCTGAGGCCCCTGAGGCCCATTGACCTTCAGAAATGACCAGCATAAAGCCACTGGGTCCATAGCTAAATCCCATTCTGTGGGGACAGGAGCGGAGCATTTCGTTCGGCCCTTCCCCTGACTACTCAGATAGTCTCTGCTTGAGACAGAGCTTCCTCCACTGAATAAGGGGAACTGGCCATGACTCTTTAGAACCAGGCAACGCTACCCCTTCAGGGGGCACTATTGAGTTGCGAGAGACACATCCACTCATTACTTCCAGCACTCCCGGCACCAGCCGCTGAGGAAGCAAGAAGCAGGCATCTGAATGCCATTTCCCCCATGGCCAGAATTATGATGACCTCTAGGACACCAGCCCCAGCCCCAACTGAAGGAAAAGATACTCACATGCCTTTCACAAAGGTGGAGAAGCAGGAATTCTGAACAGACCCAGCACTGGCAGCAGGGTGGAAGGTTACCTGAGCAGAGGATTCATCATGATCAGGGAGTGCCCCGATTGCTATGGCCGTGTCAGCCTCCAGAGGGATGGCCAGTCAGAAGGCATGTCAGAGAGATGAGCCAAGCATCCTGCCTCTGCTCAGCACCCAGGGCACTGTGTGTCACAGGTCTGCTGGTGGCTCCCCGGGCTGCTGAGAGGAGATCCAGACACTCAATCCTTGGGTGGTTGAAGCTTCCCTGGGCCTCAGCAGGCTGCAGACCTGGCTTCTCTGGCACACTTCATGGGCACCCACTCTCAGCCTGTTACCCCTTCATGGAAATGAAGCCTTGCAGCCCGCCTTCCCTAGGACCCAGGACCAGCACTGACCCCCAGGATACCCCACCAGCTTAAACACACCCTCTTCCCAAACTCCACCCAAAGATGTGAGCCTCCTGGGTTACTTCTGCAGGGGACCACATGGTGGGTGCAGTGTGCAGCACACACACACCATGCACAGAACTCGAACACATTATTGCTCTTAATCACATGAGAAATACACAAATCTATACCAAAATAATAAACCCCACATGCATTTCCCTGCCTCAGTTCCCTCCCCATTCCAGAGCACTCTCTGGGTTGTGGTCAGGGTCATCTGGAGCCATCCAGGGTCCTTCTGTTGCAGTGCATGGCTGGTGTGCTCTGAAACATGGGGCTTTCTCCTCTAGCTCACCTTGGCTGCTCCATCCCCTTCCCCTCTTCTGCCCAAACTTCCTGTGTGTCTCTGCGTGTGTCTTTTTTAAAGCCCTGCGTTGTCCCATCTGTCTCTTTGTCTTGTTTGGGAATTTTCCATTCTCCCAACACCACACAGTCTGCAACGGGAAGGTGAAGAGTGCTGGTTTCCCCTCAGATGTCTTTGGCTCTCCCAAGTGAGACCTCTGCAGGTACAGATAGTCCTTATTGATCAGCTGTTGTCCCTGGTCTTGCAGAGACATGTGTTCAGACTTGTAAGCCATGGGGGTTACACAGTTCTAGAGGCATGCCATCATACAACAATTTCATAATAACAACTTCATCACCTTAACCAGAATTCTTGAAGATATCCAGGCAGATTCCCCCAAATTATCACAGTGTGACTGTCCCCTTTAAGCGTATAAATCACATATGCTGCACACTTCACCCTGAGCTAAGCCTCCTCTTGGTAAGGTTGGGAGGGGGGCAGGTGGCTCAGTCATATGCATATAGGTGAAGTGTTTATCATTTCATGAATACTAAAATCATAGACATTGCTGAGCTGATGTTCTCCTGTGCTCAGCTGGGTCCAGCTGAGCAGACTCTGCTGTCTTACTGAATGCCAGGCACATCAGTAGTGCATGGCAGTATTTTGTTGCCGTGAAACTTCATTGGAGAAAGGAAGGGATCATTAGCAATGAGGGGACCCTCCTTGGCAAAACAGAAATAGGGTGTCACCGTGCCTCCATGGGTCACAGCTGAGGATCTCAAATTCAGGATGAACTGCTGAGAAATAGGGCAGACCCATCCCAAACTGGTGGTTATTCTATTATTAGATATATTAATCCAGTACCAAAAGTAAACTTCTGTCTCACCACACTGGTTAACAAGAAGTCCAAATGACAGTGTCATTAGCACTTGTTTCACCACTCAGACACTAGACTTTATGATGAGTGGTTATTGAAAACGAATTTCATTAAAAAAGTGTTCTTCTGATCTCAAATGATCAGCCAGATCACCAGGTCAACATATAACTCAGATCTTACCCAATAATCATGCTGTTGCGAACACTTTAGTATCTAGTATCTAAACATTTATTTATAAGAGAAAAGAATAAGGAGAGAGTTAAAATGGTCAAGGAAAACACATACAAACATTGCAGAGTTCTTGTAGCAGGTTTGTAGCAGTGATGTTACAGACTGCTGGCTTATGAAGTCTCTGGCAACTTCCAAAAGATTGGAAGGTCCTCAGTTGATTTGTTGGAATGCTCCTTTTAGTGTAAGTCCATAGTCCAGAGATCAGAGCAGGAAAGAGGCAAAATGGAGATGCTTCCAGGTTTTTATACCTTCTCCCATGTGGAGGGAATGCTCTCAATCTTAGTTTGGGGAAAATTACAGGCACAAGATGGAGACTGGGGTCATATGAGCAAGTCACGTGCCCTTATATGCTTTGATAACTCATAGGAGCAGCCATTATCCATATTTTGGCTAAGGCATCCACGGAAAGGCTCACCAGATGAGGACAAGCTTCTTCTATGGCCCATTGTGTTCTTTAATGGGCCATCACCTTGAATGGTCTATTTATAATGTGCTGGCTAGACTGGATGTAAACTACCTTGTGGGATACACCAGAAGCAAACACATTTGAAATACTGGTACATAGTCAATATTCATAACTTTAGATACAAAGATGATCCATGCATACAAATAGGATAATCCTATTTGATAGATTGTTACTTTTCCATTGATACCTTACATGGCATACTTTATACCAGATTTGTCGCAATTGTCCAACAATGGCAATATTAATGGTCATGTTTCAATCATACAGCATCATACAGGGTCACCAAAGAAATGGCCCCGCAGTGTCTTTGGATCATTCTGATATGGAGGGCTATTGGGACAGAGCTGTGACTTTTTCAGCTCACTCACAATTCTGAAAAAAAGAATGGGGTTGAAATGAAAACATTTTTATTGGTGACATTTTCAGGGAATCACAATGTAAAAAAAAAATTGGGGGTTGATCTAAAAGTTTTATTTGGATTTCAAGCATTTTTAACCGGTTTGTTTAAAAAAATTGAAGGAAATTTCCAAATGAAAAGTTGTTTCAAACTGAAAAATGGAAACATTTAGTTTTGAAATTGTCAAAATGAAACTTTTAGACTTTTTCAGTATCTTTTTTTTTCTTCCCACATGAACAATTCAGACAAACTGACAGGAATTCATGAAACTTTTCAGAGTTGCCAAATCTGCATTTTTTTTCCAATAAAAGTTTTGACTGAAAAATGTCACCCAGCTCTATTCAGGAGTGGTGTGGTGGGACTAAAGCTTTATTTCCCAGGCTGAGCTGGAGTTGGAGGAGTGATCATTGTCACACTTAAACCATCTTGCAAAGAGGTTCCCTCCCTTCTTATTCACAACACTCTCCACGATTTCACATATGTCTTTTTTCTTTTTACAACCAAGGAGGTAAAGCTTTTGCTGGGAGATAGTTATAGAAGACAGTGGAGAGGATCTGACAGTCCCAGGCATGATGCCTGACCCTGAGAGATAGAATGTCAGAGCTGAGCTCTGTACTCAGAGGCAGAGCAATATGTCTGACCTGAGCTGAAAGAGTGCACCAACTGAGGACAGAGCACTGGAGTGCTTCTGGGGACCACTGTGCATGGATGGGGCCCGAGTGGTACAGCCTATAGTGGGGAGCTCTGTGCATGCAGGGAGCCTGGTGTCAGACGGAGAGCAGGGCAACATTTTTTGGTCAAAACCTTTTTTCTACAAAAAATGCACATTCAAGTTGACTGAAACATTTTGCAAAAAATTCCCCAAAAATCAAAATGTTTCACTTCAACATTTTCAAAACAAAACGTTTTGACTGTTCAATGCAAAGTCACTTGTTTGAAATCTTCCTTCAATAGACACTATGGGGGGACACCAGCTAAAGGGAAGGACATGTGACCTCCCCATGTGACCTCCCCACCCTGCCCTCAACCCGGGTTCTCCGTGCTCTCCTCTGCCCCCACGGCTTGCTCTGTGCGCAACAGTAGCTGGTTGCGAGAGAGCTTGGCTGGGGCAGGGGCAGCCGTAGCCTAGGCTCGACTTCTGGTGACAGGAGCCATCTCTGAGCATGCCAGAGGGACAGGGGGGCTCCAGCTCACTCAGCCACTGTCACCAGAAGCTGAGCCTGGGTGGGGAGCAGGCTGCTGCCGCTGCAGCCAGGCACTCTCCCAGGCAGCCGCTGCACTGCACGGGGCAGCGTACCAGGCAGCATGCCTGGAAGAGGCTCTGGCCCTTCCCCTTCCTCTTCCTGCCAGGGCCAGCTGGAGGAGGGCTCAAATTAAATGTTTGGGTCGACTCAAAACAATTTTTTTAAATTTACTTTTTTTCAATGTGGCCACTGAATCAAAAAAATCAGTTATTCACCCAGATCTAGTCAGAGGAAAAATGAACCCTGCTGATCAGAGAGTGGGATCGTGCCCTTTTATTGATTGATAGTGTAATATCAGAAAGAATAAAATGAAGAGCAGGCCCCGAAGAAACAGTCTGCATCTACTGTACACACAGAAAGGTAGGAAGTGTTCTTGGAAAGCTCTTTTCTTCTACACCACCATTAAACAGCATCTGACCAAAGGCGGCTTCTTCACCCTTGCTGGTGTCTGGATTAAACACCATTGCACATAGCCACCTGTGAATGCACAGCTGCCTGGGTAGCATGTTATTAATGAGTAAGGATGCATTATCCACATTATTGACTCTTGCTGAGGGAATCCACCATCATGCTGCCTTCCTGAGGAATGTGCCACTACTCTAGGCACAAGAAAGCATCCCTGCTACGTATCTGTCTGTATGCAGGGGTCAGCAGAGCAAGCTCCTTTGATCTGACTGCTTTGTAGCACCTCCTGTCTTTTCCTTGTGTTCTGAAAGATTAATGCTGGGAATAGGAAGCAGAATCCATGCAATGGCCAATAAATTTCATTCTCCAAAGCAGTTCCTGGCTGGCTGTGCTGCTTCCAGGGATGGACAATGAGGATGTTTGTTAAGTTAGTTGAGGCAAAACTGCACAGCCTGCTGCCCCATACAATGAAGGAAAGCTCAGGCGCTCCTGTGCCTTTATAATGCTCCCCAAAGCTGTTTGCAAGCTCAGGTCCGTAAGAGTGCAAAGGCGGGGATGCAGGCATGGCAAATACACTTTCAGCACACTGTCTAACAGACAGCTCCTTCTTTTTTCCACTTCAGCTCAGCTCCACTTACTGTCCATGCCTGGAATTCAGTGTCAGCAACACCTGATGACAACACTCTCTAGAGCAATGCAGGGAGATCTGTTCCCAGCTTCCTTATCCTGCTTTCCTCCTTAGTTATGTTAATTGCACTCAGGTTTTTCAGCTGGATTTTTGCTTTCAACAGTAAAGAAATGTATTTGTGATGAACTGCACAACCATCTTTTGACTGACTTTCAGGATGTCAGTCTTTATTAAACAATGCCTTTGCCACTCCCCTTTTCATCAGCCCTGCATTCTTTTGCTCTTTGAATCATAAACTTTAAGGTCAGAAGGGACCATTATGATCATCTAGTCTGACCTCCTGCACAACGCAGGCCACAGAATCTCACCCACTTGTTGGTGTCACTAGGCATAGCTACCAGGAAACTCGGGGGAGTGGAAGGCCATAAATGCCAATGAAACTCCTTTGCTCTGGGTCTAAGTGAACCACAGTGACTCCATCTTGTGAACTTTCACCTACTTTTATGCTAACTGCTTATATGCTGAAGCAGGCTGAAGCAGAAATGTAATGGTCAGCTTTTTTTCTAGCAGACAGCTGCTGTTTGCTCGCACTAACAGAAATGTAGTGATAAGACGGGGGAAGACTGCTGCACAGGCCTTGCAAGGCCAAAAGATAAGCAGGCGAAGGGAAAGTTTCTAACATGCACAATGTGTACCTTCTGTAACTGTTGTCTGGAAGGGAGGGATAGGGGGAGAAATAGACAAAGGCTTGCACAGAAACTGCTTGGAATATAAAAGGGAAAACTTGCTTATATGTGCTGTGCTTGATTTGAGACGTGCCTGTCTCCCTGCACCACTTTGAGATCTCAAATAAACTTGGTTTGCTTCTCCACACCTGGTGTGTCTATTAGTGCGGCGCACACCGGGCAACGAACCCTGCTGCTGCCTCCTCGGGCCCTTTGGGCCGGCAACAGTTTTGGCATCCCTGGGTGCGCTTGAAGCTGAAATTTAGCCTTGCTCGGATCCCTCTTGGCGGCCGACGGATTACGACGATGACCGACGCCCAGAGCTCACTGGTGACTTCATCGGGGGCCTCGGTGGAGACGTGGTTTGCTCGACCCCAGAGGGCACAAAGGTGCAACACACACGGATAGTGGAGAAGCAGCTGTGGGCGATGGTGAAGAACCAGACCCTTGGATAAGGTAGGAACAGTCCAGTGGGGACTTTACCTGTTTTGACCTGGGGATGCCCAGTGTCTCCCTAGAGTATGGGGCAGGGACAGAGTACAGCCGGCAGGGTACAGTGTACACCCTTAGAATGCATTCTGGGGAACTGGAAAGTGTTTGGATCAGACCACTTGATTAAAAGTAAATTGAAAAGGTTCTGTACAGTTGATTGGCCTCAATATCAGCTAGAATGCCAAAAAAGGTGGCCACCGGAAGGATCACTTAATTACAACACGATCCTTCAGTTGCTTTTGTTTTGTCAGAGAACAGGTAAATGGAATGAACATCTCTATGTGTATACATTTATGGTGTTAAGAAATAGGACTGATATTTTGTACAAGTGCCATTTGACTCCGACAGACTCGGTAGTAACGGCTGCTAAACCCCAGAACCCTCCCACTGTTGTAATGGCAGAATCGGTATCCCCTTCGGCTCCAGCACCCCCACAGGCTCCAGAGAGTACCCCCTCGGTGGGATTGTATCCGTTGATTACTGAGAATGTCGTAGCCCGTCCAGGAACACAGGAGCGTGCAGCCCAGATTGTGTCAGTGTTCTCTCATGTTCCTTTTAATCCAGTGCACCTAGCTGCTTTTAAGGCAGAAGCAGGGGAATTCTCGACAAATCCAAGCAGGTTTATTTCAATCTTTGAAGGGTGTCTGGCTAGCCATAAGCCTGACTGGGATGATTGCAATATACTTATGAGAACCTTGTTGTCTGAAGTGGAGCGGAATCAGGTTATAGTTAAGGCTAAGGAGGAAGCACAGAGAAGGCATTTAAGGTTTAAAAAGGAAAGCTATTGGACACCAGAGGTTGTACCGAGTGGAATCCTCAAAAGTGAGTGTGCTCGTCCTGGTTTGTTACTTCAAAGCTCTGTATAGAAGTTATGTTACTGGAAGGGTGTATAATGGCAATGTGTATGTGTTCATTGTTGGGAAAAGGTGTATGAGTGAAGAGTGGAAGGTTCCTTTGTAAGTTAGAAGAAGCCAAGAAAGGGAGAAGGAAAAAGAACAGAACAAGTTAACTGGAAAATATAGCTAGCAAGCTCAGTCATGCTGGCCCTATCCAAGGATATTGTTCACAGCTAAGACTTGGCTGACAACCAAGAGAAAGGAGGGCCTGAATGTGCGCAAGCAACTGTGAGATCTGCAAAATACTGCAAGGCATAATGAGGATAACAGAAGGGTTAAAAAGCAGCTTTGCTGGACAGTATTGGCCCAGGGATTTAAAAATTCCCCCACTCTGTTCGGACAGGCTCTGGCCAAAGACTTGGAGGAGTGGGACAATGCGGACAAAGCCCTCCTCCTGCAATATGTAGATGATTTGCTAATTGCTGCTGTGGGTCTAATCCCTTGTCTTAAAGCTACTGTGAGTCTCCTGAACTTTGTTGGACTCTGAGGATACAGGGTAGCTCGAAGCAAAGCTCAAATTGCACTCTCTGAAGTACAGTATTTGGGATTTCACATCAGGCAGGGAGAAAGAAGACTCTCAAATGACAGAAAGGAGGCTATCTGCCAAGTTCCTATCCCTAGCAACCATAAACGGCTTAGAGCATTTTTGGGCCTGGCAGGTTTTTGCAGAATATGGATCCCAGAGTTTGGACTGTGGGCTAAACCTCTGTATGAATGTGTTAAGGGAGCGGATCATGACCCCTTTCACTGGTCCCCAGAAGCGGACAGGGCATTTAAAATCTTGAAAAGGAAGCTGATGGAAGCCCCAGCCCTGGGTCTGCCAGATCTCTCTAAGCCATTCCAACTGTATGTGCATGAAAGGAAAGGGATAGCCCTGGGAGTGCTTACTCAGTTACTAGGTGCCTGGAAACGTCCTGTAGCCTACTTTTCTAAACAAATGGATCAAGTTTCAAAGGGTTGGCCAGCATGCTTGCGAGCAGTTGCAGCCACTGCTCTAGTGCTTGGGGAAGCTGAAAAACTGACACTGGGAGGAACTGTGCAAGTGTATATTCCCCATGTGGTCCAAGCCCTGCTGGACACTAAGGGTGGTCTTTGGCTCACACAGGCTCGGGTTGCTCGGTACCAGGCAAAACTGTTAGAGAACCCTGAAGTTACCCTGCAAACCTGTCCCTCCCTTAATCCAGCTACCCTGCTACCAGAGACAGAAAAGCAGGAACATGACTGTCTGGAAATCTTAGATGCCCACTACTCTAGTCGCCCAGATTTAAAAGATCAACCACTCCCAAATGCTGA
The DNA here is from genome assembly GCF_011386835.1 of Chrysemys picta bellii. Taxonomy (NCBI): domain Eukaryota; kingdom Metazoa; phylum Chordata; order Testudines; family Emydidae; genus Chrysemys; species Chrysemys picta. Next base: position 67,408,481 of record NC_088798.1, on the reverse strand, counting down.
CTTGGAATGGTATACTGATGGCAGTAGTTCTGTTGTGGATGGGCAAAGGAGGGCGGGTTATGCTATTGTGACACTTCATGATACTGTGGAAGCTGAAAGTTTACTTGCTGGGACATCTGCCCAACTTGCTGAACTAGTGGCCCTGACTCATGCACTTGAGCTGGCAAAAGACAAACGGGTTAATATCTTTACTGACTCAAAGTATGCTTTTGGGGTATTGCATGCTCATGCTGGTTTGTGGAAGCAAAGGGGAATGCTAACAGCCCAAGGCTCTCCGGTTAAGCATGGGTCTCAAATTCTCCGGCTGTTAGAAGCAGTACAACTCCCCTCAGCAGTAGCGGTGGTACATTGCAAAGCCCATCAAAGGGAAGATCAAGATGTAACCAAGGGCAATGCCAGAGCAGACAGAGAAGCCAAGCGTGCTGCTACCCTGAAATCACCAACAGAGGAGAATGCCCAAATGCATGCCCTCATCCCATCAGTAGGTGAGCTTGCAGTTCCTCAGTACTCCCATGAGGACAGAAACCTGGTTGACAGGCTTGGTCTCCAGGAAAAGGAGGGATGGCTTTATTCCACAGAGGGAAAAATCCTCCTGCCCAAGGGCCTGATTCGACCAGTGTTGCAGAAACTGCATCAAACCACCCACGCAGGCAGAGAGGCTCTTACCCAGCTTATGAATAAGTATTTTCTAACCTCTGGACTTAAACCCCTAGCATCACAGGCACAGGCTGAATGTTTAATCTGCCAAAAGAACAACCCTCGACCAGGAGTAGCAGTGTTACCAGCCACTCTGGAACCTACCCCAGGCCCAGGATTGGTGTGGCAAATAGACTTTACTGAGTTTCCCAGGACCCAAGGGTACAGGTACCTCCTCGTCTTGGTGGATCGATTCAGTGGATGGCCTGAGGCCTTCCCATGTCGTAACAACACTGCCAAGACAGTGGCTCTTAAGTTTGTCAAGGAGATCATTCCTCGCTTCAGACTCCCCCAGTGGATGGAATCTGATAACGGAACACATTTCACATCTCAAGTTGTTGAAAAGATATCAAGTGTTCTGCAAATCCCCTGGACGCTCCACACACCATGGCGACCACAAGCCAGTGGAGTAGTGGAACGCACAAATCAGACACTCAAGCGACACCTCTCAAAGGCCTCTCTTAGGTGTCCTGATGCTTTGCCCCTTGTGTTACTCCGCATTCGTGCTCTCCCCAAGGGCAGGTTAGGTCTTAGTCCCTTCGAGATTATGTTTGGAAGAGCATGGCCTCTGAATGGTACACCAGTTCTGGCAGGAGAGTGGGAGATGGGGTATGGTTTCTTGTCTCAGTACATGTGCTCTCTGTCTGCTGTTCTTTCTTCTCTTCACAGATACACCAAAGATTCACAGCCTCTTCTGCTGGATACCCCGGTCCACTCCTTGCAGCCAGGCGATTCTGTACTCGTACGGACCTAGAAGGACAAACCTCTCCAAGAGAAGTGGAAGGGACCCCACACCATCCTGCTTTTTTCCCACACAGCGGCAAAGGTCGAAGGACAAAAGAACTGGATTCATCACTCTCAACTGAAAGCAGTACCCACTCCTGAACAGTGGATTGTCCAACCTGCAGAGAAAACTGCCAGTGACGATTTGGGACTTAAGCTGTTATTCAAAAGACAGTAAGGGTTGTTGGAAATGCTTTGTGATATCTCTGAACAGTCACAGCACCCTCCCTGAACATCGGTTTTAATCTATTCACAGTAGGCTGACCTTTTTTTTTTTTTTTTTTTTTAATGGAGATATCTCATCTCCTAGAACTGGAAGGGACCTTGAAAGGTCATCAAGTCCAGCCCCCTGCCTTCACTAGCGGGACCAAATACTGATTTTGCCCCAGATCCCTAAGCAACCCCCGTCAAAGATTGAACTCACAACCCTGGGTTTAGCAGGCCAATGCTCAAACCACTGAGCTATCCCTCCCCCTATGGTCCTGATCCTTTTATTTTTCCTAGAGTTTTCACAGGATATTAACAAGCATATCTTGTCAGACGAACAGGCTTTGAATCAGTGGAAGGCCCAGGAAGGGGAACCCACTATTTTTGATTCCCTTTGGGGTTGGTTACCTGGTCTAAGGGGACTAGGGGGAAGCATTGTTCGCATCTTGCTCACAGGTGTTGTGATATGTTTTGTCCTTTTCCTTTTGCTCGCTTGCTGTAAAGTGCTCATATGTAAGATTTGTACCTCCCATTCCCCAGAGGTTCCTTTATATTCTGTCATTGATTATCCCAATTACATGGAGCTTAATCACATTTTATCTTTAGATTATGAGAAAACTCTGCCAAAGGTTTGTTGAGCGTTCTCAAAGGAGGGATTGTTGGTGTCACTAGGCATAGCTACCAGGTAACTCGGGGGAGTGGAAGGCCATAAGTGCCAATTAAACTCCTTTGTTCTGGGTCTAAGTGAACCACAGTGACTCCATCTTGTGAACTTTCACCTACTTTTATGCTAACTGCTTATATGCTGAAGCAGGCTGAAGCAGAAATGTAATGGTCAGCTTTTTTTCTAGCAGACAGCTGCTGTTTTGCTCGCACTAACAGAAACGTAGTGATAAGACGGGGGAAGACTGCTGCACAGGCCTTGCAAGGCCAAAAGATAAGCAGGCGAAGTGAAAGTTTCTAACATGCACAATGTGTACCTGCTGTAACTGTTGTCTGGAAGGGAGGGGTAGGGGGAGAAATAGACAAAGACTTGCACAGAAACTGCTTGGAATATAAAAGGGAAAACTTGCTTATATGTGCTGTGCTTGATTTGAGACGTGCCTGTCTCCCTGCACCACTTTGAGATCTCAAATAAACTTGGTTTGCTTCTCCACACCTGGTGTGTCTATTAGTGCGGCGCACACCGGGCAACGAACCCTGCTGCTGCCTCCTTGGGCCCTTTGGGCCAGCAACACACCCACTCCTGTATCAAACCCCTAACCTATGTCTGAGCCATTGAAGTCCTCAAATCATGCTTTAAAGACTTCAAAGTGCAGAGAATCTTCCAGCAAGTGACCTGTGCCCCATGCTGCAGAGGAAGGCGAAAAACCCCTAGGGCCTCTGCCCATCTGCCCTGGAGAAAAATTCCTTCCCGACCCCAAATATGGCGATCAGTTAAACCCTGAGCATGTGGGCAAGACTCACCAGCCAGTACCCAGGAAAGAATTATCTGTAGTAACTCAGATCCCACCCCATCTAATATCCCATCACAAGCCATTGAGCATATTTACCGCTAATAGTCAAAGACCAATCTCATTATACCATCCCCTCCATAAGCTTATCAAGCTTAGTCTTGAAGCCATATATGTCTTTTGCCCCCACTACTCCCCTTGAAAGGCTGTTCCAGAACTTCACTCCTCTAATGGTTAGAAACCTTTATTTAATTTCAAGTCTAAACTTCCTGATGGCCAGTTTTGGCCAGGTTTCTCACTGGATCCGAGAGCTCAATGTATAATACAGTGGTACAGCATGATTGCAGGTAGAATCCCACTTGGAATGTGCAATTCTATTAAGGTTCTTGGTCCAGACAAGCACACAGAAAGTAGAAAGCTGAAACCAAGTCTGGCAAGAACAGTCTGTCTCACCGGAGTTCTAATATCTCTGCCTCTTGGTTGCCAGAAATGCTGTGAGAACAATGTATTTCTGCTCTTGCACACTGGGAATCATTTAACTCATTATGAAATGCAGCCACAGCTGGAGTGCAGCACTGCAGTTGCTTCAGAGTGCACAGCAGCAGAACACCAGGGTTTAGAACCAGAAGTGAAGAAGACTCCCAGGAAAAGCATGGGGAACTGAGGATGTCAACCGTCATCTGAGTTGGAATCTGGCCAGGACACCAGAGACAAGTGATCCGATCACTGCATGAAAATATCATCCCTTAAACAAACGTAATTGAATCTATCTGGGAAAAGGTTCAGGTTTGGTTGACTAGATGCATAGTGATTGGTGTGGTTGGGTCTTATTTTATTTACATTGGTTCAGACACACCTAATCCAGTCTGTTCAAATGGGAGCATGAGTGTGTCCCCGCGGAGACCCCGCCCAGCTAACTGGGGGGATTTGGGGTGTCTCTGGGGAGATACCTTGACTCTTGGGGTGCAGCATTCTGGTGTGCCTACAGCAGCAGACAGAGGAGGTTGAACGTAGCAAAGAACTAGTATTCGATGGTAACTAGGTTTGAATGTTCTGATTCTACTGATCGCCACATCACAATGAACCATGTGCCAAGTGCAATGGGAGACATTTGATTGGAAAGCCCAGAGTGGTCTGTTTATTGTTCAGCATCATGAGCACCTATATCACCACTTCTATACTACCTGTAGTGTTGAGACGCTTTGGCTGTGGGGAGGGGGGCAGCGGGGCTTGCAGTGCTCCAGCCGGGGAAGCAGGGCCTGCAGCGCTCCAGACGGGGTAGGGAGGCCGCGGGGTTCCTGGGCTCCGGCCAGGGTAGTGGGGCCGCGGGGCTTGCCGCGCTCCGACCGGGGTAGCGGGGTTGCGGGCTTGCAGTGCTCCGGCCGGGGGAATGGGGCCGCGGGACTTGCCGCGCTCCAGCCGGGGTAGCAGGGCCGCGGGGCTTGCTGCGCTCCGCTGGGCAAGCGGGTCGCGGGGTTGCTGGGCTCCGGCTGGGGGAGCGGGGCCGCGGGGCTGTTGAGCTCCGGCTGGGGTAGCGGGGTCACGGGGGTTGCTGGGCTCTGGCCGGGGTTGCGGGGCTTGCAGCCTTCATTTACTGAGTCTCGAAATATCGTCTTGAGCGAAGCTTTTTATTAAATCTTACTTTATCCATGTCAGTACACACGTTATCTATCTATCCTGTCCTACCACCACATATGGATTTAGGCACCTAACTTTAGGCATCTCAGTTTGGCCCTTCACCTCCCTGGCCAGAATTCTCAGACTCAGTGATGTTGCATCTCTGCTTCCACTGAAGTCAATGACAAAACTCCCAGTGAGTAGATAGCATAGGGCTTTTAAGAATCCCATCCACCATGCCTTAGTTATTTCATCTGCAAAATGGGGGTGATGACAAGTCCCTGCCCCTCAAGATGACATGGGGTTTAATGGAGAGCCTCAAATGCAAGGTCCTACATAGATACCAAGGGTCATTGATACAGCCAATGAATCAAAGGGACTAATGGTGAGTAGCTGGCTTCAAATGCTTGAAAACAGAAACAGTTTTCTAACCCTGATACTAAATGAAAGGTGCAGCTGACATGGAATCTGCCAGCCAACTCCCACCCTACAGGCAGGAATACATCCAGGCCATAGTATTTTGCTGTATGCAAGACTGTTGGAATTGCAAGCTATCAATTTAAGAGTGAGTGAGTGAGTGTGTGTGAGGGGGAATCCCAGTCACAGTCCTCAAAGTATGTGAATGGTGCAATCCATGTCATTCTGGGAAAAGCCAGTTGTTTAAAGCAAGGTAGGGTGAGTTGTGCCTTGCTGTATTAGGTAGCAGCCTGTTTTCTCTCTCTCTGGTTTTGGGGTCTTGTGGGTTTTTCATTCTGAATTCTAAGAAATAAAGTTGTGTTAGGTTGCAGCCTTTCAGAAAGAGTATTTATGTGTGTGTGTTGTGGACATAACAGGTATATTCCCAGATAGCCCCAGTGCTTCTGAGGTAGAGTACCAGTTCGTGAGACTAGGGAGCAGTGTGTAGCATGGGAGGTTTGGTGTGATTTCATGCTCTCTCTCTCTCTCTCTCTCTCTCTCTCTCTGAGTGAGGCACTCTGCCATTTAGGTGTTGCCCAAATTTATGAGGCCAGACATTTTTATAATGTCACAAAATGGGGTTTGGTGGCAAATTTAATGGGATTATTTAAAAGGGGAAAGAAAATTTGAATTTGCTGAAATGCTTGGTGGAGTTCCAAACTCTTATTTATTCTCCCTGTTGTGCAGCTGGGGCTGGCTCTGAGGAGCTCAGCAACATCGGGAGACATGCTGGCCACTGGCCAAGAAGCAGCTGAGATGGAGAAGAAATATCTTCACATCAATTCAGCAAAGGAAAGAGGCTATAAAGTAAGTCACTCCGCAGCCAGAGATCATAACAGGCTTTGTGGGATGTGTCCTTTGGGTAAAAGGGTTCTGACTCCTGAGCTGTGCATGTGGTGGGGGTGACGGGAATGGACCAGTTGACCTACATGGCCATTTCCACCTGTTTTTGTGGTTCTCTGTAGGCCTTAGCTCTGCAAGATGAATACAGATGCTGCAGCCAGGCTTCCTTCCCTCTCTCCTAATAGATCTAACCACAGCCAGCAACTTCTGTCATTACAGCAGGGCAGGACCAGTTGTGAACAGATCTCCCATGGCTCCTCCAGCCTGCCCTTCAGTGTCATGGAGGAGCTTTCCCAGCACAATGGGTACAAGACTCGCTGGCAGCACTCTTCAGCAGTATCCAGGTGTTGTAGCACTATGCCATTGGGGCACATTATCCCCCCTTGATCCCTGCACGGAGAGATGCCTTTCCATGGGGAGAAGGGATGCTGCCTCTGGTGGGTGCAGACCCCCTTCTCTCCCCTCCTCGAGGAGGTGATCTAGGGGAGAGTCCCCCCAGGGTGTGTTTTCATTGAGGAGGATGAGCTAGGAGGCCTCACAGAGCAGGGCAGAGGCAAAGACATGGATCACTGGTGCCAGGCAGCTCCCCAGTCTCTGAGGGACATGGACATAGGTTTCCCCACACAGGGAGAGTGGATGTAGGTCAGGTGTAGGTGAGTCTGGTTTAACCAGAGGTGAAAGTAAGTTGGTATGGTCCAGTATGGCTCTTGCCGGTACGCCATGCCAGACCGGACCAGCTTCCCCAGGCTGTCGATTTAAAGGGCCCGGGGCTCCCCGCAGCAGCTGGAGCCCCGGGCCCTTTAAATCACCTCCCGAGTCCTGCTGCCGTAGCCCTGGGGTAGCGGTGGCAGGGCTCTGGCGGTGATTTAAAGGGCCCGGGGCAGCTGCTGCGGGGAGCTCCGGGCCCTTTATATCACCGCTGGAGCCCTGCCACCGCTACCCCGGGGCTCTGGCAGCCGGGCTCGGGCAGTGGTTTAAAGGGCCTAGGGCTCTGCTACAGTAGCGGTGGCCAGAGTCCCGGGCCCTTTAAATCACCCAGGGACTCCCAGCCGCCTCTGCAGCTGGTAGCTCTGGGGGTGATTTAAAGGCCCCGGGGCTCCCAGCTGCAACTAGAGCCCTGGGGCCTTTAAATCTTGATTTAAAGGCCCCGCCTCTTCCGGTTGAGGCCATGCTCCTGCTCAGGACTCTGGCATACCGTTAAGTCCTTTAACTTACTTTCACCCCTGGGTTTAACTCACACCCTGTCACACACCGACTCTGAATGGAGCCCACTGTTCTGAAGGGGAAGGTGTGCCTGGGATGCTGGTGTTTAAATAGCTCTTTCACTGCATGTAAAGTAAATTGGGATGACTCTAAAGGTGATGGGGGTGCTGGTATCAACCCCCACCCTTTCCATGCTTGGGGCCAGGAATTGCTGGGCATGCTGTGGTTACAGTGCTGGGGTATGGCCGCATGGCCCATGGCTGCGTCTCCCGCCGGCAGCTGCCAGCACTCTGAAGAGGGAATTTCTCTGCAGAGGCCTGGGTGGTGAGTGGGAGACAGAGCCATGCAGTGTGGCTAGGCCTCTGCTCCACCCCAGCTCTGTCTCCAGCAACCCAAAGGGGAACTACCCTGTAGAGCTTCACAGAGCAGTGAAGGTAGGGTCCCTGGGAGGATGGGCATGGGGCCAAAGAAACAACTGCTACACACGTAAGGGAGTTAGCAGAAGAGAAACTCTGGCCTTTGGTTTGGCTCAGTCAGCTCAACTCCCAGGAAGTAACCCATTTCAAAGCTGATTGGGGCGGGGGGACGGATAACTCAGTGGTTTGAGCATTGGCCTGCTAAACCCACCATTGTGAGTTTAATCCTTGAGGGGGCCATTTTGGGATCTGGGGCAAAAATCTGTCTGGGGATTGGTCCTTCTCTGAACAGGGGGTTGGACTAGATGATCTCCTGAGATCCCTTCCAACCTTGATATTTTATGATTCTATGAGCACAAGTGACATTCACTTGGGATTGTTTTCTGGTCACTGTGGTTTAGCAGGCATCCTCTTGCTCTCTCACCTGCTGTCTCATCTGGGGATGTGGGACATTTTCCATTGAAACCCTTCTTTTAAATGGGCAATTGGGTTTTTGACTAAATTCAATTTGTGCCGAACATGTCTGCTTCCCTCACAAGTGTTTGATTTGTTCACTGAAAATGCAAAAGGCAAAAACTTTTCAGCCAAAAACCAAAACATTTTTTGTCTTTTCACTGAAATGCCAAAATTCTCAGCTAAAAATTTCGATGAAAACAATAATTTTTTTCTATCTAAATTTTCTGCAGGGAAAAGCCCCCACTTTCTGGCCAGCTCAAGCATCGTTCTGGGACTCAGAGCAAGCAGAAAACCTGTGTCGGTGGCAGCTCCCTTGCTGACCGTGGGAGCCAAATGGTGCATGCCTGTGAGAGCAAGAATGATCTACTGTAGAGAAGTGAGCAGTACAACTGGATCCATCAGAACACGCCAGCCTGCCAACAGACCTGTCCCTGTGAAGCCCTGTTCTACTCAGTTCTGACCACGTAAGTTCTTGTCCATCACACTCACTGGTTATGCTTCCAGATTCTAATGTTAGGGCTTTTCTCCAAGCTGCCTTGGGTTTTCTCTAACCCTCAGACACCTCTGAAGAGTTGCTGCTATGAAGGGCAGTAAGTTCTCTCTGTTTTTCCATTGAGAACAACAGTAGTTGTCTCAGTTGGGGTGCCTGCAGTGCCACCCATTGTGAGGGGCAGCTCACATAATTTAAGGTTTTAATTTCTATATGAAGGGCCTACGGGCTCAGCAACAGGCACCGTATCAATCACTGAAAAGAAGAAATAAAAGCAATGCATGTTGGGAGGTGTCACAGGGTCTCTCACCACACTGGCGCCTCCTGCTGGCCGTTTCAGGAATTAGCTCAGTCCCAGCAGGTACACCCTCAGGTGGTGGTGGCTCTCCCATCCTCGCCTCCGCCTGCAGACCCATTACAGCTCCTTTCTCTCACCATCTGCTTCATGGCACAGCCCTCCGGCCATGTCAGGGCAGGCTGAGCTGGTGTGTAATGAGCCTGAGACCAAAAACGCCTTGGTGATTTTTGATAGAGACAGTAAATCTCTGCTCTCTCATCTGAGCTATTAAACCCTAGAAGAATGAAATAGAAAATCCCAAATTGAAATCACTTTAAAAAGGGTCTGCATTTAATTCTCCCATAGTCACAAATGTGAATTATCCCACAGCAGGGAGCTCCAAGGCTCGTACTATGTTCCTAGAACCTGATCCAAAGGTGATTGAAGTCAATGGAAAAATTCCCCAGGCCCTGTTCTGTGTGACTTCCCTTTACAGCTTACTGCTCCACCTCCTGCTTATATTAACTTCCATGTAAAATCATTTTTCCTGTACACTGTCTGGATTTTCCAGGTCTCTCTCTCTCTCTCTCTACTCTCTCTATATTCTTATGCTGACACCCATCATTGTAGTTTTTGAGAACGGCCCAGTTCACACAGGCTTCTGTGCAATCCTATTGGAATCACAGCACCAGAGCGCCTCTGTCAGTTTTGAACCAGCTTTACTATTGAGCTACATCCTTGGTTATGTAGTAAGTAAATCCTAGGTCAACGTCAAAGACAAACTTCATTTCCAACCTGTGAGCAAGAGACACGTTTTCTCTTCTGGTGTTCAACATATTTGGTTTTTTAAATCATGACAGAAAAATAAGTTGAGCTCTAGAATGTTACATTTACAGTAGAACCTCAGATTTATGAACACAGAGTTATGGAGGTTGTTCGTAACTCTGAACAAAACGTTCTGGGTGTTCTTTGAAAAGTTTACAACTGAACATTGACTTAATACAGCTTTGAAACTTTACTAAGCAGAAAAAGATGCTGCTTTTAATCATCTTAATTTAATGAAACAAGCACAGAAACAGTTTCTTAGCTTGTCAAATCTTTTTTTAAACTTTCCCTTTTTATTAGTAGTTTACGTTTAACATGGTACTGTGTTGGATTTGCTTATTTATTTATTTATTTATTTATTTAGGGCTGTTGTTGTCTTTGCTGCTGCCTGATTGAGTACTTCCGGTGCAAATGAGGTGTGTGGTTGACCAGTCAGTTCATAACTCTGATGTTCATAACTCTGCAGTTCTATTGTACATGTATTAATATTCAATGAAGTATGCTTTAGGGAGTATAGCAAATGCCCAATTTCCATTGCACTGCTGGGAGCTTCCACTCTGCTCAGAGGTGGGTAATGCTCTGTGACTGTGAACACCACCAATCATTTTTGGAGAGGTATGGAAATGTTCTCTTCCTGTTTGAGGGATAAGGACTGCCCTTTCCTTTGTCTAGGAAACCTCAATTTTAACTACAGACTGACATAGCAGAAGGCAGATTGTGTGTATGTGTATAATGGGTGATGCACAAATTTAATTTGAACACAGAAGTATTGTGCTTTCTATTACTGGAGGGAGATAAGGTGCAGTAAGATGAGTGAGAGACAAATTGGTGTCTCATTTCCTATGGGGGAGTGCATCTATGCTGCCTGGGATTTGGATGCTCAGCGCCCAGGTATGTGTGTGGGAGTTAGATGTGCCAATCCCTTATGCAACTTTGAAAATCCTAGCCAATCATTTTAATTACGGAGGTTTTGTTACATTAAAATAACAATTGCAACAAATGTAGCATATTTGTGTGTGACTACGTAAAGGCTCATAATCATACGACATTCACTCCTGTTGGTCTCATTCAGAGCCCATTGGCCTTTCCACTGACTACACTGGGCTTTGCATCAGGTCCCATGTCACTATCAGTGGTGCCTCACTGACATACCTTATTGCAAAGATACTACTATTGTTTGATACATTGTGAAATACTCAGTAACTGGAAACACCCACATATTTGTGTCAAATCATGACAATAGTCAATTTTCAACTTATGTGCCATTGTGAGGTTAGAATATTATTAACTGCCAGAGCAGTAGCCTAGAAGAATATAGTCTGTTAAATCTTATATGATCTCCAGGTCACATTGGGCACACCCCACCAATCTGTGCCACTCTGTACAGAATTTGTGCCAAAGAGACAAACGTTGTGAGCAACAAATGATGAAGCAAGAGGCATCTGACTAAATGGAAATATTTCTTCCACATGCAGTAAAAATGTCAGTAGGAAGCAGGAAGGCCTGTGAGATTTGGCTCAGGGTCTTGCCTCCAAAGGATTCCATCAAGAGCTGGGCTCTGTGTCCTGAGGACTGTAAAGGTCCCTTAATTGGTGGGTCTCCAGTTCCATGCTGCTCTCTGGATGCTTATGGAGGTCAGGGCCCTTTGCACAGAGGCTCATTGTCTATGCAGAGCTCCTTGGCTGTTGTCCCCTCATGGCGTTTCACCCAGTAGAGGAGAGAATGGGGAGCAAGCTCCATCCCAACCTACCTGATCGGGGTGCTCTCCACTCTTGGAAGAAGGAATTATAGAGTTTAATTTTAGATGGCTGGCCCCAGTGTGGTGTTTATCCCAGAGATATCTGAACTCCTCTCCCTGGAGCACTGGCTGGTGTGCTGCTGAGAGCTGGCTGCCTGGCTGATCACATAGTGCTGGCTCTTCCATCTTTTCTCCAGCTGCTAAATTTCATTAGAAGACAATGACAAAGACATGAAACTCCTTCCTAATATTCCTTTCTGTGCAGGCAGTCGCTGCACTGTCAGGATCTCGTGAGATGATCTCAGTCCCTGGAAAAATTATGGAGCATGTCCTCAAGGAATCAATTCTGAAGCACTTAGAGGAGAGGAAAGTGATCAGGAACAGTCAGCATGGATTCACCAAGGGCAAGTCATTCCTGACTAATCTAATTGCCTTCTATGAGGAGATAACTGGGTCTGTGGATGAGGGGAAAGCAGTGGATGTGTTATTCCTTGACTTTAGCAAAGCTTTTGATACGGTCTCCCACAGTATTCTTGCCAGCAAGTTAAAGAAGTATGGGCTGGATGAATGGACTATAAGGTGGATAGAAAGCTGGCTAGATCGTCAGCTCAACGGGCAGTGATCAAGGGCTCCATGCCTAGTTGGCAGCCGGTTTCAAGAGGAGGATTGGGCCAAAAGAAACCTGATGAGGTTCAACAAGGACAAGTGCAGAGTCCTGCACTTAGGACGGAAGAATCCCATTCACTGTTACAGACTAGGGACCAAGTGGCTAGGCAGCAGTTCTGCAGAAAACGACCTAGGGGTTACAGTGGATGAGAAGCTGGATATGAGTCAACAGTGTGCCCTTGTTGCCAAGAAGGCTAACGGCATTTTGGGCTGTATAAGTAGGGGCATTGCCAGCAGATTGAGGGACGTGATCGTTCCCCTCTATTCGACACTGGTGAGGCCTCACCTGGAGTACTGTGTCCAGTTTTGGGCCCCACACTACAAGAAGGATGTGGAAAAATTGGAAAGAGTCCAGCGAAGGGCAACAAAAATGATAAGGGGGCTGGAGCACATGACTTATGAGGAGAGGCTGAGGGAACTGGGATTGTTTAGTCTCCAGAAGAGAAGAATGAGGGGGGATTTGATAGCTGCTTTCAACTACCTGAAAGGGGGTTCCAAAGAGGATGGATCTAGACTGTTCTCAGTGGTAGCAGATGACAGAACAAGAAGCAATGGTCTCAAGTTGCAGTGGGAGAGGTATACGTTGGATATTAGAAAAAACTTTTTCACTAGGAAGGTGGTGAAGCACTGGAATGGGTTACCTAGGGAGGTGGTGGAATCTCCTTCCTTAGAGGTTTTTAAGGTCAGGCTTGACAAAGCCCTGGCTGGGATGATTTAGTTGGGATTAGGTCCTGCTTTGAGCAGGGGGTTGGACTAGATGACCTCCTGAGGTCCCTTCCAACCCTGATATTCTATGATTCTATGATTCTATGATAGGGAAGTGGCCACAAGACAAGCTCTGCATTGAAATGTGACCTGCACTAGCTAAGTTTGGGAATTCCTGGTTTAGCAGATGAGTGGGCCATATTCTTATGCTGCTTCCAGCAGGGCAAATCTGGAGTTGACTCCAATGAAGTCAATAGAATTGCACCGGTGTGAAAGCAGTATAAGAGTATAAGAGAACCAAAATACTGGTGGAATCCATCGTCTTTTCCCACAGCGTTTCACTCCATTTAAGTAGGCTCTCTAAATTCCTTTCTCTTTTAAAGGATAGAAGTGTAAAAGGCCCATTTCATGGAAGGTTTATATTGGATTTACAATAGGAACTGCAGGCTCTGCTGCTATGTATTGTATCTGCACTAGGGGACCCTGGCCCTGCTTCACTTTTCAGAAACCCAGGCTCTGTGTGATACCACTCAGATCCCCTATTAAATAGAGGAATACAGACCCACAGTGCTCTTGCTGGGGGCAGAGACACAAAAGAGAAACCCAAAATAATTGAGCGTAGGCAGGGGAAACACATACGCTCGGCAATTATCAGTGATGGGAAACAAAAATATACTGTACACAGCATTCCTTGGGTATGTCAGATAGAGCATGGCAAACAGAACATGCAGGTTGCAAAGCCACTAGAAATGAAATTCATCCCCATGCAGGGTGTATGCACCACTTACATCCCAATTAATATCACATCATGGGGCATCAAAGGGATGTAAATTATACCTAATCTTTGGCTGGCCCTCTTTTTATAGGGCTGAACTGCACCTTCTTTGAATTCATCTGGATAACCACCCTCTGCCTATTTCATAGCAGCAAATGCACACACCCACTATGCTATTTTCCTTCAGTCACAGCTGGAACAGGTTGAATAATAGCCACAAATAATCCATTTGTTATTTTTTCCCTATCAGTTACTGAAAAATTATCCAGAGAATCAGTTTTTGTTGTCGCTATTCAGCCACATCTATCAAACATAAATCTTTTATTATTCTTTCCCACCGATATGTACATAGTTTGTTTGGCAAAATCATTATTCGACTAGGGCTAATTACAATAGCTTTTATTTTTGCTCACTCAGGATAAGCTGTCTCCATTATTAACCAACTGCAAACAAGCCGAGATTTGTACATTTTAAGGCCAGAAAGGACCACTGCGATTATCTAGTCTGACTTCCTGCATAACACAGGCCAGAGAATTCTACTTTGAGATTCATGTAGTGAATGAGATAAGGTTGCACGTATGGAACTGGTCACTATCTGGACCAATAAATTCAATGAATCGCAGCATACAGGGAGAGCAAGGGTGGCCCAGAGATTCGGGCACTAATCTGAGATTTGGGTTTAAGTCTCTGCTCCATCACAGACAGCATGGAGCCTTGGGCCTCAGTTCCCATCTGTAAAATGGGGCTACTGTAATAGCACTTCCCTATCTCACAGGGCTGCTGTGTGGATAAATGCACTGAAGACTGTGAGGTGCTCACATATTACAATGATGGGCACTATATACCTACCAGAGACAGTGTATCTCCCAGAGCAGCTGTAGCCTTCCTCATCCCTTGCACACCTCACCTTTGGCCTGAGAATAAGCCGGAAAAAATCAGCCAGTAGGGCAGTTTTGGGGGCTAGCTATAAGCTCCAGAGAACTGGGGGGTAGAATAGAGGTGCCTCCTTGTGCATAAGCCAAGTCTCGCTGCTCAAAGGCTCCCTTATTTGGGGTCTGTCCCTGGGAAATAGCCAGCAGTTGTCCTCGCTGTCTTGTTCTGGTGCACTGGACAGACGGCATGTTCTCTGCTTATGTTCTTCCTCCACTTTGCTTTTCCTAGCAGTCAAATCAGAGCTCTTTCTTGAAAAGCCCAGGGCATGTGAGTGTCTTCTGGCTGCTATTGGGTTTTGCTGTTGGAGATCAGCTGCCTCTCTCCTGGCTGTATGGTCCTGATTCTGGTTATTTTACTCATACACCTTCACTGAGTGGGGTAGAAATCTCGCTTTAGGCTTAGGGAATGCTAAGGGAGCAACAGACGTCTAAGGTCCAGCCAAGGGGCGAGGTAGCAGGACGGAAAGCTCCATGTGTTTGCCAGAGCCCGGCAAAAAGGCCATTTTCATAATGTCCTCAAGTCTGCTCCTGCTTCCACTGACGTCACTGGCAAAACTCCCAGTGAGTGACATGGGAACAGGATCAGGCCCATTGATTGCCATGATCCTTTTTAAGGCTGTTCCCAGCCTACCTGATGAGACACCCTCATACTAAAATGTAAGCTGATCCCCCTTGTTTAGTACTCCCTGTAACCTGGAAATGTGCATACAAGCAGTGCCCTTGGGGCCTAGCCCAAGCCCATTGAAGACAAGGGGAGACTTTCCACTGACTTCCTGGGCTTTCAATCAGACCCTGGAAGCAGCTTGTGTGTTTGGCCAAGAGGGCAGCTGTCAGACATGTAATACCCTTATGGCTCTGTATTGACACTATAGATGGAGCTCGGCTTTGGGGGTGTTCAGATATTGGCACTTTGCTCTGGATCTGAATTCTGCAGGCACTGCCCGCTCCCCGCCACTTTTGTTATAACAGGAGGGACACAACACCAGTCTGACTTTGGAAGGTTTTGTGATCTAAAACCATTCAGTCCTAATTCAGGCATTTCTTAACTTTGAGGGCTTGACTTTGCAACCTTAATGTTATTTTATTGCAGGGTTTTTTAAAAATGTAATTTCCTAAGAAAACAAACAAACAAAAACAGAAGCTCCGTCATGTGGTATCATATTGGCTCCTTCCGTGTTCTGTGCAGAGGTGTTTGTACATCAGTATTGTGGGGACTACAAGGGTTGTAATATGGGGAAGGGACCACCTTTGTGTGCTGTTTGTACACAACCTAGCACAATGGGGTCCTGGGCCATGAGAGCTACAGTAATACAAATGATAATTTATAAAGCAGAAGCACACCACAGTTGTCTCAGGGGAATTCAAAGGACAAGCTCCAACCCAGTGGCTCGTTTGTGCAGCTGGTTGAAGAAAGGTACGCACATTCTGAGGAATAAAATGTACTGGTTTTGTTTTGTTTGAATTGTTCCTTGACTTTTTTTGACATAAAAAAAAAAAACTTTTCCCCCTGAAAAATGGAGAAAGAAGAAAGTAAAGAAGTCAGTGAAAATATTTCCTCCATCATACCTGAACAAAGGGGAAAAAATAACATATTTAGTTTCTAAAATTTTCAAATTATTTTTGCCAAAAAAGCAAAAACAGCAAAGAGATTGACATGCTTTTGCCAAACATTTTGATTTCTTCATATAAAAACATCAGCCAGTATCCTTCTTACTGGGTACAGGGAGTTTTAAAGTCTAAGCCTCTATTCACAATGATCTGAAAATCCTGCACACTTGCTCTCTCGCCAACACTCATATTGTCAGAAAACCACTTCATCTTTGATTGTCACTGGCAAGGAGACATTAAGATTAGTCAGAGACAGAGTCTGTCAGCCAGAAGAAAACTCATTCCAAATGTGGAGGGGAAACTAGCAGTTAAAAATAAGCTACCAAACGATCCCCTTTTCTATTAGTATCAATGACGAGGCACTAATGGCTGAGGGAGTTAATGAAATTGACAATAACTGGAAACGGACAGTAAAAAACTCATTATGCTAAAAACTGAGAGGAATGAGAATGAACAGAAGCAATAAAGGGCCCAGTGAAGTGTGTGGAGCTTCCTGGGAGTACTGCTGGGGCTGTCTTCCTCTCCCTTGGGCAGACGGCACCAGCAGCTTTCTCAATAGGAAAAGTAGCAGGAAATTTGGCTGCTATCTTGCCACTCAGTTTCCCACAATATTGGCAACCATAGGCATTGACCCTGTGGGTGCCCATGGGTGGAGCACCCACGGAAAAAAAATAGTGGGTGCTCAGCACCCACCAGCCACCTGCTGATCAGCTGTTTGGCAGTGGGAGGGAGGCTCTGGGGGGAGAGAATGGAGGGGGGAGGAAGAGTCGGAGTGGGGGCAGGGCCTCGGGGCAGAGCGGGAGTGGACTACCCACCCAGAAAGAAGAAAGTTGGCGCCCGTGTTGGCTACCCCCACCCAAGTGTGAGGGGCAGCATCCCCTGCAGAACGCCACTGCACCCTCTAGTAATGTGTTAAGGTACTGACTCAAGATGAAGCTCACCCCTCCTGGCCCACTGACCCCACCTCCTAGACCAAAGCACTGCCTAGCAACACGCCGAGGCATGAGAGAAAAGCACACCTGGCTGAATCCCCAGCACTGTTCCCTGAACCCCCCTGGGCCATCCCTGAAAGTCTCCCAGTCACATGTTGACCCCACCCAGCTTGCAAACTGAGCCAAGAGCCCCGTCTGCAGTGGAATGGCTGCACAGCTCTCTTGCTGGTGCTGTGTGGAAGTTCTGTCCCTATGAGGAAGTCCAGCAATTAGACAGACAAGACAGGGGAGGTGTCAAGGCTGTATCCCCACTTTGAACTTTAGGGTACAAATGTAGGGGCCTGCATGAAAACTTCTAAGCTTAACTTCCAGCTTAGCTCTGGTCCGCTGCCACCATTTCCAATGGATTCCCTCCCTGGGAAGCCTTGAAAAACCTTCACCAATTCCCTGGTGAATACAGATCCAAACCCCTTGGATCTTAAAACAAGGAGAAATCAACCATCCCCCCATCTTCCTCCCACCAACTTCTGGTGAATCAAGATCCAAACCCCTTGGATCTTAAAACAAGGAAAAATCAATCAGGTTCTTAAAAAGAAGGCTTTTAATTAAAGAAAAAGGTAAAAATCATCTCTGTAAAATCAGTATGGAAATTAACCTTACAGGGTAATCAAACTTAAAGAGCTCAGAGGACTCCCCTCTAGTCTTAGGTTCAAAATACAGCAAACAAAGATAAACACTCTAGTAAAAGGTACATTTACAAGTTGAGAAAACAAAGGAAAACTAACACGGCTTGCCTGGCTATTTACTTACTAGTTTGAAATAGGAGAGACTTGTTTAGAAAGATGTGGAGAACCTGGATTGATGTCTGGTCCCTCTCAGTCCGGAGAGCGAACGAACTCCCAAAACAAAGAGCACAAACAAAAGCCTTCCCCCCACCAAGATTTGAAAGTATCTTGCCCCTTATTGGTCCTTTAGGTCAGATGCCAGCCAGGTTACCTGAGCTTCTTAACCCTTTACAGGGAAAAGGATTTTGGAGTCTCTGGCCAGGAGGGATTTTATAGTACTGTACACAGGACAGCTGTTACCCTTCCCTTTATAGTTATGACAGAAGGTAATATCTTTTATTGGACCAACGTGTCTTGGGGAGAGAGACAAGCTTTCAAAGCACACACAGCTCTTCTCAGAAGGTGGGTTTTTCCATTCACATGGAGAGCCAACATTTTACCCCTTGAGTGCACAGAAAAGAGGTGTCCCTCCAGGTGAGAGGAGGGAAATCCTGATTGAAATGATTCAGCACCTACTTGCCCTGACTTTCTCTGCCCGTAGCCAAAGCTGGGGAGTCCATCTCAAAACCTGGCTAAAGCCAAATGGTGCTGTTGGCCCCGTAACTAATCATAGGGTGAGGCGCAGAGCTGTAGTGGTGCACTGCGATACCAAAACTTTTGCAGGGAGCATTCCTCCAGCCCTCAGTGATGTCAGGCTTAATGTAGACACAAACTTAGACTGGCTTTCAGGAGTCCCAGGTTCTGCTGCTGGGTGACCTTGGGTAAATCACGTTCCCGTTCTGTGCCTCAGTTTCTCCATGTGTAAAATGGGAATAATGATCCTGACCTGAGCTAGGTATTGATTATTATTATGTCGTCAGCTTTCTTCTGCTGCACTCACCTAAGGGGAGGTAGTTAGCTGCTAAACTGCTGTAACATGGGGAGGAACATGCTTCTGGGATGAAGGTAAAGTGTTATGTCCGACTTGCCTGTAGCTTGAGACTACCCATCTCCCCACCACTAAGCACAGAGATGGAGCTTTTATAAACTCCTCCTGCCCTTATAGCATGTCCCTTAGAGATGGGTAGGAGTATTCAGGGCTTTGTTCCACTCCAGCTGCTCTAATTTACAGGGGCTAATGCTGCTGAACAGGGCAAAGCTGGTAAACAACAGCCACAGCACATCCCTGAGAGGTGATGCAGTACATGTTACACAGGATGGCACACTGGGAACCCTCCAGAGCCCCCAAGGAGATTTCAGACTTCAAAGGAAGGAGTTGTTGGGAGGATGAGAACAGGGACACACATAAAACCCAATGTGTAACTCTGGAGGTACTCGGCCATGTCCCTAGTTTATGCAAATCAACATATCCCCATTGACATCATCAAAGTACCCTGATATATAGCAGCTGCACTCTGGCCCATTGCTGTCCTCTTATCTGACAGACTAGTGACAACTGTTTAGAGTCTATGTGATCAAAGCATTCTAATTGGCTGAGCGATTGAGATTGCTCTGAGCATCAGCCAATCAGAAACCAGGATCGTCATAACATTCCATCCATCTGTGTTTTTATGATGAATTTGATTTTGGCTTAGCTGGGAGAGGTTGGTTCTCTTTGTCTATTATATTCATCTGGGGTGGGTGTTAGTTTTCCAGTAGTTGAACAGGCTGACACTGATTTAACTGTTTGCGGTGTTGTTGTGGGTCCCAGGATATGAGAGAAACAAGGTAGATGAGGTAATATCTTCAGAGTCCTGTGTAGACTGAAAGCTTGTCCCTTCTACCAACAGAAGTTGGTCCAATAATAGCTATTACCTCTCCCAGCTTGTATTACTGATTTGATTTGTTAGAATAAAAGTCTCTGCATAATCCCTTGGTGAATCTCTTGATGACCATGAAACCAATTTCATGGGCACTGGGGACTTGATTAAAAAGCATTCAATCCAGAGGCCTGAGTTTTCATGAAGGACTAAAGCTGGTGTTTCCATTAAAAATTAAATAAAAACCCCCCTAAAAATCTTGACCAAAATGAAAAACTTTCATAGAAACTAGGGTGTTTTTTTTTGTAACCAAATATGGCTTTTTGACCTAAAGAAATTTTTTATTTGGGTAAAAAGCTGTTTTTCATTAAAAAAATGTTTTAGCAATAATATTTCTACAGCTTCCTCATGGACACCTCTGGAATCCTTTCATTCTGGCTCTCGGCTCTCAGCCCCCTCCTATGCTGTGGAATTCATTTTGAGAAAGAACCTGAACATAAAAAGGTCAGATCCTCAACTTCATTGACTCCAGTCGATTTACACCTGCTGAGAAGCTGCATCAGCAGCTTCACAACTTGTTATCTGAAAACAGATCAAATGTGACACATTGACTGAAAGCAAATAAAGAGAGAGACACAGAAGGCAGATGAGGTAATGGCTTTTATTGGACCAACTTCTGGTGGCGAGAGAGACTGTTTTTGAGCTACACGGGGCTCTTCTTCAGGTCTGGGAAAGGTACTCAGAACGTCACACATAAATACAAGATGGAACAGATTGTTTAGCATAAATAGTTAGCACATATTCTAAGGCAGTGGCTCTCAACCTTTCTGGACTACTGTACCCCTTTCAGGAGTGTGATTTGTCTTGCTTACCCCCACGTTTCACCTCACTTAAAAACTACTTGCTTACAAAATCAGACATAAAAATACAAAAGTGTCTCAACACACTATTACTGATAAATTGCTTACTGTCTCATTTTACTATATAATTATAATATAACTCAATTGGAATATAAATATTGTACTTACATGTCAGTGTATAGTATATAGAGCAGTATAAACAAGTCATTGTCTGTACAACATTTTAGTTTGTACTGACTTTGCTAGTGCTTTTTATGTAACCTGTTGTAAAATGAGGCAAATATCTAGATGTGTTGATGTACCCCCCCCCCCCCCCGGAAGAGCTCTGCGTACCCCTAGGGGTACCCATATCCCTGGTTGAAAACCACTGTTCTAAGGGACCATTCAAAGTGGAGTGGCTCCTTATGACCTGCAGTCATAGGACACACACACACAAAAAAGAGCGGGGCTAGTGGGTGGCAGATTGTTGTAATAAGCCATAAATCCAGTGTCTCTGTTCAGTCTACAATTTTTAGTGTCTATGGATTTATGCTCCCAGGCTCATCCTTTGAAAGTGTTGTGCAGGTTTCCTTTGAGGATGAGGACTGAGAGGTCAGATATAGAGTGATCACTTTGTGAGACATGTATCAGAGGGGTAGCCGTGTTAGTCTGAATCTGTAAAAAGCAACAGAGGGTCCTGTGGCACCTTTGAGACTAACAGAAGTACTGGGAGCATAAGCTTTCATGGGTAAGAACCTGAAGAAGTGAGGTTCTTACCCACGAAAGCTTATGCTCCCAGTACTTCTGTTAGTCTCAAAGGTGCCACAGGACCCTCTTTTGTGAGACATGTTCACCCACAGGTGATGGGGTGTCTTTGTCTTTTATAATTTTCCTCTGTGAGCTCATTCGAGAGTGCAGTGACTGACTGGTTTCACACACATAGATGCGGTGTGCAGATTAGTATTAGAGGTACTGTGCTGCAGGAAGAGCTGCTGGTGAGTCACTAGGGGATGTTTTATCCCTGCCACTCAGCCTGGTGATTGTTCCTCCCCCCTACATGACTCCAGCACTGCTTTGTGAAAGCTCATCCCCTCAAGTTCACCTGTCATTCAACAGCATTGTCTGTTGTTCGCAAACCACAGCATGGACTGGCTGGTGTGCGGGAGCTCATTTAATCTATCCCTGTGATCTTTTCCCTCCCTCTCTTTCTGCCATGGAAACCTGTGCTGCTTCAAGCTGAGAGCAGATCTGAAATTATTACTGCTGGTTCTCCATGGCTGCTTTCATTAGCCCACAGGATTTCCCCAGAGTAATCAAACCAAATCAGAAATCACATTAAACCAGCAGTACAAACTCCAGTGTTAGCAACACAAAGTTCTTCCATCATCATTAAGATCAATTAAGTTGCGGCATATTCCCCTTCCTTTGTGCTATGACTTATCCAATGTGCCATCACCTATCCAAACAGAAGGGCAGAAAAATGAACAAGGACATCAGAAAACTTGCAGAGGCAAAAACATTATTGCATCCTTTAAGTTGTGTCTGTTTGATGCAGACAATTCTCTTCCCAAACCTCGCTGCAAAGATAAATAAATCCTTATAATCTGGGTGTCTGTAGTTTCTTCTGTTATCCCTTCCCCTTACCCCAATGGAATTCTGATAGTACTTTAGACTTACATAGCATCTTCCATCCAGTGTTCTCAGAACACTTACAGCAATTAACAAATGATCATGTAATAGGTATTATTGTCCCCATGCTACTGATGACACAGAAAACCTGTCCAACGTTGCACTGCAAGTCCAGAGCAGAACCAGATATTCTGGCTCCCAGTTGTGTACATTCACTACTCCACATGGGGCTTGGTTAATGGCTGTGATTAGGCTCCAGGATGTATTTTTCTTATATATTGTTAATGTTTCTTTTCCATTTATTTATGATGATAGATTCACCTGATGGGGCTACAGCCTCAGCTGGTGCAAACTGGCACAATTCATTTGAAGTCAGAGGGCCAGATCCTCCACTGATGCAAATCAGCCTGGCTCAGTTGAGGTCAGTAGAGTAACATGCCGATTGACACCAGCTGAAGATCTCTGTTGCTGTTCATAGTCTCTGCCTGTATGAAATCCAATACAACTATAATTAAAAGACAGCAAAAAAATGAAAACCCCACCAAGAGAAAACACACAATTGTCTTCCTGTGTGATCCTCGCCCTCCAAAATCCCTCATCAGTGGAGCAAAGGGGCGGTGGGGTAAAGGTACATAAAGATGAGTGGAAATGCCCCACCACTCATGTGGTTGTGAGTACTTACTATAATTACTAGCGACACTGTACCCGAGTGGAGGATGCGTGTAGTGGAGATCCCAGCTATCTGCTCTGATCACATCCTAGAATTGCACAGACATTGTTCTTGCACAGACATAATCTGCCATCACACACAAACGACCACTTCAGGAAGTGTTGATGCTACTGGCATGGAGCAAGCTTAGCATCCTAGCAAAGCCCATCTACCTCCCTTTGTGCCCATAAAAATGATGAATAAATTCCCCATCCTGACATCATTGATCGGTGGCTGCTGGTTGGAGGCCCAAATGTGCCTGCTTTAATTACAAACTTCATTAATTTTGCAGCCTCTTTCCCCTGTTTGCCTGCTGTGCAGCAAGTCGCTTCCCTCCTGCACCACAACATCTGGGCATCATGCAGAGCAGAACAGGCCACTAGGACAAGAATAAGCATAATTAAACTCTTAAGACTCTGATTACAGACATTGCAAAATCAAATTAGCTACCCAGTCTAAAGTTATGAATTTCCCAGGGAATGGACAATCCAAGTTACATACAAACAGACTTCTGGGAATGCCCCTGCATCACCAGCTCACGCCTCCAGAGGTTTCTCATCTAAATTAAAGGATCAT
Source organism: Chrysemys picta bellii (assembly GCF_011386835.1). NCBI lineage: Eukaryota > Metazoa > Chordata > Testudines > Emydidae > Chrysemys > Chrysemys picta. The sequence goes on along the minus strand of NC_088798.1, from coordinate 67,385,125 downwards.
GAGTTGCCACAAACTCATCTTGAACCTTCAAAAACCGCACAGAGCATCTAGAAATCAATACGAATTCCCAAATTCTCCTGTTTCTAAGGACTTATCTACACACCAACTGGATCACTACATTGGTTTTTATTAGGGTGACCAGATGTCCCGATTTTTGGGTCTTTTTCTTATATAGGCTCCTATTACCCCCCCACCCCCGTCCTGATTTTTCACATTTGCTGTCTGGTCACCCTAGTTGTCATTCATGCTTTTTTAAGAGAGTCATGTGTGGACACTCATTTTAAGAGGTGTCACAAATTCTTCCCATATGTGGGAGTCCAGCAATGACAGTGAAACACAGGAAATGCTCCAAAAATGTCCCAGTTATTTTTGTCATATTGGAACATTTACAGAAATGCTGGTGACCGACAGAGTAAATTTGCAAATCTGGAGAAGGCTGAGGAATGCATAATGCTTGCCAGAAGTACATTTGCCAAGAATGTCTGATTTTGCTTTAACTTAAATAGGTGTGTTGTTCTTCTTTTTCAGTTCAGTTGAAATAGGACCCTTTTATTCCCAAATAAGAATGTCCCTACAGAATTGTACCCAAACAGCTAAAGCAGTGACTCACAACCCAATTAGTTATTGCAGGTGCAGCTTGCGTGTAGATCAGTCTTAACTCAGCTTGGGAGCTTGGTCTGTTGGTGAGATTATGCCTAGCCTGTCTGCAGCATAGCAGAAGGGGATGTTAATTAGAGAGGAATTTTTCAGCAAACTGTTTTTTCACCAAAAAGTGCTGATTAATCAACATCAAAACTGTTCCCAAAACAGGGTTGGTTTTGTCGAATCTTCGGACTCACAAAAATGTGTGGAAAAAAGTTTTGGGTCTTTTTCAAAGTAACTTTTTGACAGTTTGAATCAGAAAGTTTCATATTTTTTTGAGCTGAAAACTTCTTATTTCAAAATTTTTGCAAATTTAGACTAAAAAAGGTTAATAAAAAGAAGAAAAATCAAAATTGAAACAAAATATTTTAAATTACCAAAATTGACCAAACCTGAAATGGAGAACTGGGGGCCAGACATCAAAGCAGAGAAATGACAAACTGTTTTAACCTAGTCTTTTGGATTTACAAAGGGTTGAGCACTAACGCAGCTAAAGAAAGCGGGAAATGGGAGCAGCAAAGCCTTTTCTGTGGTCAAAAAGTGATCAAATGGTGGGATTGGGTGACAGTTCTCCTAGCAAAAGTTCCCTGGGTTAATCACTGATTTGAATAGCTTTTGAGGGTAAAATTCCAAAAAGAGGGATCTGAGTCCATATACATAGTTATTGGGCACAATACAGGAGTAACTGGATGACATTATCTGGTCTGTGCTGTATAGCAGGTCAGACTAGATGGTTCCAATCGGCTGGACTAGCCGTCATTTAAAATATCCTCTACATTTTTTTTCCTGGTAAATCAAGTCTCCTGTGTGTCTTCCTGCAGTAGCCAGTGTGGAGTGGGGCTAGGGGTGAGAGTGAGGGAACAGAAAATGATCTTAAAAAAACAGGCAAATCAGAGTTAATAATTCCCTTAAAATGAGGCGCACACGCTGGATAATGACTAATTCACCTAGAGCAGTTAGTTTCCAGAAACTGGATATTAACCTTTAAACAATATGAACTTCAAGCAATCAATTTTAGAAATCAGTAGCAATGATTGCCCTTGTTCCAATGCTGGATCAGTGAAACTACACTAGACGTGACAACAGTAAATGAATCATTCTGCCAAGGCAATTGGATTCACATGAGACAAGAAACTAAAGTACATGGAGATGCCAGTTCTCTTTGTTTATTCCACACAGCTAGTGCCAATGTAACTTAGATGGTTTTCACTGTCACAACACTGACAGTTCAATTCCCATGCTGTGGCCTGGGTTTCTATTTGAGATTAACACCACTGTCAAATATTGATTAATAGAGCAGCATCAGGTGCAGTGCAAAACATCCTTCTGATTGTTAATTAGAGCTGGTAGGCAAATGTTTTTCCTGTCCTGGGAAAAAAATTGAGATTCCAAACATTTTTCCCATCCAAATCGAGACAAAAAGACAAAAATTTTCATTGATTAAAAATCTGCGGGGAAAAAATTCATTTAGGGTCAATCAAAACATTTTATTTTGATAATTTTGAACAGTTTCATTTTGATTTTTAATGTGACATTTTGACAGTTTCAAAACTTTGTCTTTCAATTCTTTTTTCGAAGCAGGAAATGAATCAAAACCAGTCCAATTAAAACTTTCAGTGTTGATGAATTGGCATTTTTCTATGAAAAAACATCTTGTTGAAAAATTCTAGACCCTCTTGGATCTGAAGGAGAAAGCAGCTCAATGTTTGTGAAGTTCTGAAGTTCATATCCAGCAAACTCTAATCCTAGTCAGTGAATGACTCAGGTAATTGGTAAGGGGATACAGAACCCCCTGCCCCCAAATCAAAGGCTCTGGTTCAATTCTGTGCCAGTTCTGTGGTGATAGAGTGGATGGCTCTTTGGTAGATGGTGGGAACTGAGCTTGGTGGTTTCAGTCCCATTCCTATGGCCACAGCACCAAACCCCCATTGCAGTTGCCACTAACTTACCACTCCATAGGCAGCCTCAGCAGAGAGGCTGAGTGGGCCAAGGGGATGAGCCCAGTTTTCACCCTTAGAGATAGCTCCAGCAGATCAAAATCAGGGCACCTGGGCACGGGGTATTGCTGGGGAAGCTTGTGCTGCTACTGCCCATGCTCCTCTTGCTTTGGGGATAAAGAAGGGACCCCAGTTCATGGGGTTTTCAGCAGCCTGGCAGGGCTCTTTGGCTAAGCCACCCAACAGCTGGAGCCCTACTAGGAGATATGGACTGATCCCTGCAAACTCGGTACGGCAGGTGCACCTGTTTAGGTGCGCTGGGATATTGGGCAGAGAAATTGAGGGTTTAGGGTCGAGTGTTTTGGCCACAAGAACCACAGGGACAGTCCATGGGAGAAGGCTTGGGATGAGATTTACATTATTGTTGCTGACCTTGTTAGTAAAGCTGAAGTCTGGGAAGGGGATGGGTATGGGCTATAAACAGAGAGTGAGATCCTCACCCCTGTCTGGCCAGGTGAAAGGGCCAAAGAACATGAAGGAGCCCTAAAAGCCCTTGATCCATCTGTGGGAGGATTACCCTGAGGTGGATACTGCAGACACAGCTGTACGGCTGCCTTCGGAGGCCCATCATTCAAGCCCTATCGGGGGTAGGGCTACAGGCACACAGTGCTTCAGAGATTCCAGCAGGGCCATAGCCCAGAGCAGCCCTAGGAGGTTGCTGTAACTGAGACAGGCCCCTCAGAGCCGTGTAAGTTACAACGTGGGCCTCTCCAACTCCCAGAGCAGCCCAGAACCAGAGGGTGCAAAGCTGACTTAGCCCACCTCCAGGCTGGGCTTCCCTTCCTGAAGGCACAGACCAGACCCGCACCCCAGGTGCATTTGCTGTTTTGGAGCAGGCAGTGGCCGATTAATAATTTTGCCACCTCTAGGCTGGGAAATAATTGCCACCCTGGCCCCGCCCCGACTCCACCCCTTTCCCGCCCCCATTCCAACCCCCTCCCCAAAGTCCATGCCCCAACTCCGCCCCCTCCCTTCCCCTATTGGATCCCTTCCCCAAATCTCCGCCCCCGGCCCTGCCTCTTTCCCCAGAGCGCGGCATTCCCCCTCCTCCCCCTCCCTCCCTGCCCCGCGAAACAGCTGTTTTGCACACACTGGGAGGGGAGAGAAACAGGCCATGGCGGCGCGCTTGCAGAGGAGGTGGAGGTGAGCTGGAGCAGGGGGATGGGGCGCAGAGGGGAGCTTCCGCCCCTGGAAATTTGCCGCCCTAGGTCTAGGCCTTCTCGGCCTAGGCAATAATACGGCACTGGGAGCAGGGCAGTACCAGTGAACAAGCACTTTCCATCAGCTCTGAATTAAAACCCAGGCAGATGTTCAGGCCTGATGACGATGCCTCCAGATGCGTCGTGTCCCAGGATGACGACAGGCTGCGTTTGGTGAGTCTCTCAGCACAGCACTAATTCTGGCTGCAAGAGATTTCAAAATGAAGATGTGAATGGTTGTCAGCACACGCCTGCCATCCGGCAGATGTATTTAATGACTATAATACACAGCAGCACCCTGTGATTAAAAGAAATGGAGCTTCTAAAATGAAGAGAAAGGTTAAATACATCATGATTTCTTTTTAGCTGCTTGCGCTTTATGGGCCAGAGTATCAGCTGGTGTAAATCAGCGTAGCTCTGGCAACATCAGTGAGGATGTGCTGATTTACACCAGCTGAGAATCCAGCTCTTTGTCTGGTGAGTTAAAATGGTTTGATTTTACTTTTAGTTACAACTGAGACTACATCATGCACTGAACTCAGTGAGATTGTTTCCAGCACATCCTTCTCCCCTCCCTCAATGCTCTTTCACCTTATGTACTGGGCACCATTGCAGCTAGGAGTGCAAAATGCATGGCCTCTCCTAGATACTCTCCTATCCTGCTTTGTAACCCCAGGGCACAAGGTGTCCAATTATGAGGGGCCCTGTTGCCATGGCAACCTTCTCTCCACCGTTTTGGATTTGCTGCTTCGCAAGGATGACTCACCTCAGCCAGCTGCAAATAGCCAGAACGAGTCTTCGGGTATGTCTACACTACGGGATTAATGTGAATTTATATAATTCGAATTTTGGAAACAGATTGTATAAAGTCGAATGTATGCAGCCACACTAAGCACATTAATTCGGCCGTGTCCATCCATGTACCGGGGCTAGCGTCGATTTCCGGAGCGTTGCACTGTGGTTAGCTATCGCATAGCTATCCCATAGTTCCCGCAGTCTCCTCTGCCCATTGGAATTCTGGGTTGAGATCCCAAAGCCTCATGGGGCCAAAAACATTGTTGCGGGTGGTTCTGGGTACATCCTCCGCCCTCTCCAGGGAAGCAACGGCAGACAACCATTTCGCCCCTTTTTCCTGGGTGAACAGTGTAGACGCCATACCACGGCAAGCATGGAGCCCGCTCAGCTCAAGACAGCAGTCATGAACATTGTAAACACCTCGCGTATTATCGTGCAGTTTATGCTGAACCAGAACCTGCAAAACCAGGCGGCGAGGAGTAGGCTACAGCAGCGCGGCGGCGAGAGTGATGAGGATATGGACATGAAATTCTATCAAACCGTGGGCCCCGGCGCTTTGGAGATCATGCTGTTAATGGGGCAGGTTATAGCCGTGGAACGCCAATTCTGGGCCCGGGAAACAAGCACAGACTGGTGAGACCGCATAGTGTTGCAGGTGTGGGACGATTCCCAGTGGCTGCGAAACTTTTGCATGCGTAAGGGCACTTTCATGGAACTTTGTGACTTGCTTTCCCCTGCCCTGAAGCGCCAGAATACCAAGATGAGAACAGCCCTCACAGTTGAGAAGCGAGTGGCGATAGCCCTGTGGAAGCTTGCAACGCCAGACAGCTACCGGTCAGTCGGGAATCAATTTGGAGTGGGCCAATCTACTGTGGGGGCTGCTGTGATGCAAGTAGCCAAAGCAATCACTGAGCTGCTGCTACCAAAGGTAGTGACTCTGGGAAATGTGCAGGTCATAGTGGATGGCTTTGCTGCAATGGGATTCCTTAACTGTGGTGGGGCAATAGATTGAACCCATATCCCTATCTTGGCACCGGAGCACCAGGGTACCCAGTACATAAACCGCAAGGGGTACTTTTCAATGGTGCTGCAAGCACTTGCGGATCAAAAGGGACATTTCACCAACATCAACGTGGGCTGGCCGGGAAGGGTTCATGACGCTCGTGTCTTCAGGAACACTACTCTGTTTAAATAGCTGCAGCAAGGGACTTACTTCCTGGACCAGAAAATAACCATTGGGGATGTTGAAATGCCTATAGTTATCCTTGGGGACCCAGCCTACCCCTTAATGCCATGGCTCATGAAGCCATACACAGGCAGCCTGGACAGGAGTCAGGAGCTGTTCAACTACAGACTGAGCAAGTGCACAATGGTGGTAGAATGTGCATTTGGCCTTTTAAAAGGTTGCTGGCACTCGTTACTGACTCGGTCAGAACTCAGCCAAACCAATATCCCCATTATTATTGCTGCTTGCTGTGTGCTCCACAATCTCTGTGAGAGTAAGGGGGAGACCTTTATGGCGGGGTGGGAGGCTGAGGCAAATCGCCTGGTTGCTGATTATGCGCAGCCAAACACCAGGGCGATTAGAAGATCACACCAGGAAGTGCTGCGCACCAGAGAAGCTTTGAAAACCAGTTTCATGACTGGCCAGGCTACGGTGTGAAAGTTCTGTTTGTTGAAAACCCGCCCCCTTGATTGACTCATTCCCTGTAAGCAAACCACCCTTCCCCCTTAAATCACAGCTTGCTTTTTAAGGAAATAAAGTCACTATCGTTTAAAAATCATGTATTCTTTATTAATTGATTATAAACATAGGGAGAGAACTGACAAGGTAACCCGGATGAGGTTTGGGAGGAGGATAGGAGGGAAGTAAAAGGCCACTGAAAAAATTCAATATAATGACAGCCTTTTGGTTGGGCTGTCCACTGGGGTGGAGTGGGAGGGTGCACGGAACCTCCCCCCCCTGCGTTCTTACAAGTCTGGGTGAGGAGGCTATGGAACATGGTGAGGGGGGAAGGAGGTTATACAGCGGCTGCAGTGGCACTCTGTTATCCTGCTGCCGTTCCTGAAGCTCCACCAGATGCCGGATCATGTCCGTTTGATCACGCAGCAGCCCCAGCGTTGCAGCCTGCCACCTCTCATCTCGAGCGTCCCTCATGACCTCACGTTCACTGGCATCTTTCTTGTACTTAGATACTGTGTCCTTCCACTCATTCAAATGAGCTCTTTCATTGCGGGTGCATTCCATTATTTCCAAGAACATCTCATCTCGCGTCCTCTTTCTGCCCCGCCTTATCTGAGATAGCCTTCGGGACGGAGGAGGAAGGCTTGAAAAATTTGCAGCTGCTGGAGGGATGAAAAAAAGGAAAGAAGTTTTTAAAAAGATACATTTTACAGAACAATGCTTATACTCTTTCACGGTGAAAAACACTGTTCACATTACATAGCACATGTGATTTCAGTACAAGGTCGCATTTTCCATCTTAATATTGAGTGCCTGTGGCTTTGGTGTTAGAGATCACAGACGCAGGTCTGGGCAACAGAATTAGGCTTGCATGCGGCCATGGTAAGCCATTGTCTTTCTGCTTCTGCGCCCTCCTTTCCCACACACCAAGCAAAGCCCATTGAGTGCTGCGGTTTTCCTGTTAACCTTCAGCAGCAGAAAACAAACTAACCCCCACCCCCCATCCAATTCTCTGGGATGATCGCTTTATGCCTTCCCCCACCGCTTGGCTGGTATCAGGGAAGATCCCTGCAGAAACCAAACTAACCCCCCCCCCACCATGAATTATCTGGGATGATTGCTGTACCCCTCCCCCCACCGCGTGGCTGGTATCAGGGAAGATCCCTGCTAGCCAAAGGCGAAAAGCTCAGCGCCAATTCCCCCGCCCCTCCCCCGCGCTTGGCTAACTGCAGGGAAGGATTTCTTTTCAGCCACAGGCAAACAGCCCAGTAGGAACGACCACTTCTGTCCCCTTAATTAAATTCCCGTATTTCAACCAGGTTAACATGAGTGATATCACTCTCCTGAGGATTACATAGTGAGATAAAGAACGGATGTTGCTTGAATGCCAGTAAACACTGGGACCATACGCTGCCAGGCTTTGTCATGCAATGATACCAGATTACTTGCTACTAGCATGACGTGGTCAAGTTCCTACCATAGAGGATGGAACAAGGCTGCACTGCCCAGAAACCTTCTGCAAAGGCTTTTGGAGTACCTCCAGGAGAGCTTCATGGAGATGTCCTTGGAGGATTTCCGCTCCATCCCCAGACACGTTAACAGACTTTTCCAGTAGCTGTACTGGCCGCGAATGCATCCCAAGTCCTCAGGGCAAAGTAATCATTAAAAAACGCTTGCTTTTAAACCATGTTTTATATTTTAAAAGGTAAACTCACCTCAGGTCCCTTCCATGGGGTCATGGTCTTGGGTACTGGCTTGGGAGGCTTGGGTGGGTACTTCAGTCAGGCTGAGAAAAAGATCCTGGCTGTTGGGGAGAACGGAGTGCTGTGTGCTCTCCGCAAGCTCGTCCTCCTCCTCCTCCTCTTCTCCGTCCGCAGAATCCTCAGGTGTGGCTGATGAGATTACCCCCTCCTCAGAATCCACGGTCAGAGGTGGGATAGTGGTGGCGGCCCCCCCTAGAATTGCATGCAGCTCAGCGTAGAAGCGGCATGTCTGCGGCTCTGACCCAGAGCGACCGTTTGCCTCCTTTGTTTTCTGATAGGCTTGTCTGAGCTCCTTGACTTTCACGCGGCACTGCTCTGAGTCCCTATTGTGGCCTTTCTCCATCATGCCCTTGGAGATTTTTTCAAAAGTTTTGGCATTTCGTCTTTTCGAACAAAGTTCTGCTAGTACTGAATCCTCACCCAATATAGCGATCAGATCCAGTACCTCCCGTATGGTCCATGCTGGTGCTCTTTTTCGATTATTGGCCTGCATGGTTATCTGTGCTGATGAGCTCTCTGTGGTCACCTATGCTCTCCTGTGCTGGGCAAACAGGAAATGAAATTCAAATGTTCGCGGGACTTTTCCTGTCTACCTGGCCAGTGCATCCGAGTTCAGATTGCTGTCCAGAGTGGTCACAATGGTGCACTGTGGGCTAGCTCCCAGAGGCCAATACCATCGAATTGCGGCCACACTAACCCTAATTCGAAATGACAATATTGATTTTGGCACTACTCCGCTCGTCGGGGAGGAGTACAGAAATCGATTTTAAGAGCCCTTTATGTCGAAATAAATGGCTTCGTTGTGTGGACGGGTACAGGGTTAATTCGATTTAACGCTGCTAAATTCGAATTAAACTCATAGTGTAGGCCTTCTTCTCTGAGATGTGCTCCATTCTGCATGCTTTAGGGCCAAATCTGTGGGGCTCGCAGAGGTGCAGCCCAAAGTGACAGCTCCACTAGTAACGATGGGGAGTACAACAGCAGCAGAACACAGGCAATACAATGGGAGTTTGGGGAAATTTAGATAGCCAGATTGTTACAGAAGCTTATGAGGGCCCAACTCAGACAAAACTCATGGTGTATTATTAACGGTGTGCTTCCTGACTCCTGCACAGATCATCTAATATGATACAGTTCCTACCTCAGCAAGCTCACGACAGCTGTACACAAAAACACCAGGCAGCCATGGGATAGATAGACGTAGCAGACCTGTATTTAATTTCAGATACTATGCTTCACATTTAATAAACTGTAGGACATCAGATTGAGAGTGAACATTAATCTAGTTTACGTGCTTCTAAGACAACTATCATTATCGTATCTGAGTGCTAATGGGCACTGTCTGTTTTCTTTTCAGCAGGGTTGATTTGCAAGGACTTTCTACACTGGGATGGGAGGGTGTTCCAGGCAGAGGGGACAGCAAGAAAAAAGTCACAGAGCTGAGAGTGGGAGAAGGGCATGTTATACTGGCTATAGCTACTGCAGCTATAGGTACATCAGAAATGCAGACAGACAGAGAGGTGGACAGCTGGCAAGAAGGCCCAGGAAGGCTGAATAGTGCAGAAATCATTGTAAAGACAGCTGAATGTCTTTCAGGGGATTTTAGAAGGAGATAACTGATTCAGCCCCTGAACTTTGGAGGGTGTGGATAATGGGAAGCTGTTTCTGATTAGCTAGAGCTGTCAGGTGGGCTTTATCAATCAGAACATCAGGGTGAATATGTCGAGTCCGCTAAGAAACACACAGTCAGTCTTGCTCTTTACACTGCAAGACTGGCTAAACGATGCATCCGAAGAAGTGAGGTTTTTACCCACGAAAGCTTATGCCCAAATAAATCTGTTAGTCTTTAAGGTGCCACCAGACTCCTTGTTGTTTTTGTAGATACAGACTAACACGGCTACCCCCTGATAATTGGCTAAACTATGTACCAGCACCAGAGAATCTTGTGGGTTTACTAGACAGAAATTAAGCTGCCACTCACTTTCCTGAATAATCAGGTCTCATTCTGTCCATTGCAAGATGAAAGCCAGCAGCCAAAGCACCGCCAAGACATTCCATGATTCCAACAAGCTATGATCAGGACAGGGCCCAGGAGGAGTAAATAATGGTTTGGTAGCACCACAGGTAAAGAGTTCAGCTTGGTCTCCCCGCCTACTCTGACAGGAGCCCTTCCATCATCTACTGTCCCCATGATTTTGAGAGTAGGATCCAGTTTCTTGTGAGATGGATAGCCCTGGTCCATGGACACTTTTGCACAGTCATCAAGATGCCCTTCACCTTGGCTTTGTGTCTTAACTAATTGTTCTGTCTCTCCATATAGCACTCATCAAACCCTCTGATGATAAACTTTCCAGCTTTTAGCTCCTGGAGTGTCAATATTTCTGCTCCATATCACTCTGAGACTAAGGGACGGGGCCAAACACATGCCAGTTAATCAGAGACCTCAAACTGGCAAGGGCATTTGGAGGCAGCTGCATTGGCTTAGCAAACTGCGGAAAGGACAGACACTCTAGCTGAGATTTTCAAGGACATCTGAGATATTTTAACACCCAGGTTTCATACATTTTAATGGGAATTAGGTGTCCACTTCTCTCAGACAGCTTTGAAAACTTCAACCTAAAAGTTTAATATCATGGAGAAGCTGAGAGGTTGGATGATACACAGACTTCTGTTATTCCTGGGCATGCTCTCAGACAGTAGAGCTGAGCTTTTAGGTTACGATGCAAGGTCCATCTCATTGCTCAGGTCTTCTCCTGCACAGAGCTTCAAACATGACAGGAAAAGTCTTCATGGATGTATTGAACCCACTCAGGATAGCAGATCAATAAAGGCAGGGATGTTCTGTTTTATGCGGCTGAATGAATATGATTTGTGTATGGAACCTAAAGAATATGACCAGGCCTTGAGAATGACTGGCACATGCCCACACACCATACTGGCACTACTCAGAAGTTACTGCCTTGGTCCAGGATGTTAGAGGGCTTATTCCTTCACCCTCCCACTTCCCTGATCCTTCTCGCGTGAACAGAGAGCAACAATATCCGAAGTCTGAAGTGCAAACAATTCAGTGTTTATTGGGGTGAACTTCCAGCAAGATTAAATCCAAATTCCTTTTTCCTTATTTTTGAATCCCAGCTTACTTCCTGTTTGCCCCTAATTTATATAGTAATAGTCTCAGCTATACCTTAACCAATCATTTTACTGAAATTGACCTAACCAATCCTAACATATTGTAACATGATTAGCTAACCAATTATATCCCACCACCTTAATTAGTTTACTCCCAGCAAAATTAATTATACAGCAGACAGAAACCATTAGAGAACCAGACAGATTAACAATAGGAAAGTGGGGGCCATAAAGATAAAACATACAAAAATGAGGGTTTCACAACCACAACTATTGAGAAGTAATTTCTTGCCAGACAGGATGCTATCAAACTAAGTTTTCTTTTACATCTTCTAGGCTCTTCCCTTTCTCTGGAGGTGATAGATCAGATCACCTTTCTAACAGCCCCAGATTGCCTTATTTCAATATGACTGGTTTGAAATGTGTGAGGATGTGACCGTACGCTTTCCAGTTTATGGCTGCTCCCACTGCTTAGCCAAAGGCCTTAGCTTAAGAACAGGGCCTCAGACTGTCATAATGAGAGAAGGCTCTTACACAGTCAGACAGTAATTTTGATTCTTTCTTTTATACCTCTATAACTAGCTTAATGATAAACATATACCTAAATTCTTAAAGTATAGGCCTTTACAGACAGGCCTGAATATCCATATCCTAACACAGAATCTCAGCCATCATTAAAGAAAAAAAATGGTCTTTCTGTGTTATAATTATGGAGAAATCCTCAAAAATGTGAACTGAGTATAATGGATGCAGAAATGAGTCTGCAGAGAGCTTGGAACAATAGCTTGGAGAGGTGTGAACTGACCCATTCATCTCAGTGAGGGATTAAATCAGATACTCAAGGAGCATCTTATAATTTAGATGTCAACATTATTAACTATTGCATGTCTTGTGTGAGACGGGAGGGCGGGTCACAGACCTGCACCTTTCACTACAAGTGACGTCTCATTTTGGGCCATAAGTAGGTGGCATTTGGGTGAGCTGCATCACGTCTATTTTCCCTAATCAGGCAGGAGCTAAGCCCAAGGAGCCCCACGGAGGCCAGACAGCTGCACAGTCACATTTTGATTCTCTTCAGTCTACGAGAAGTGACGTTTCATTTGACATCTCACATGGGTGGAGCTTGGAGGAGAACCACCACCTCTCCCCCCCGCCCCCGCCCCACCCTGCCCAATCTGACCCTTACCTATGGCAGAGATTTTATAAGCTTTTTAAAGGATTTGGAAGGCCAGTTCCCATTAAAATTAATGGAAATTTGAGTGGAAGTGGGTGTCCAAAGTGGATTTGAAAATCTCAACTGATGATTTAATGTGCATTAGAAATACACAGACATATAGATTAGATGATCAGTAGTACCAGTGCCCTGAAACAGTAGATTCTCTTGTGCTACATACAGTTCCTGCTGTGGAACTCACAGCTTCTTCTCTAGCCCTTTGAATAAAAGATATAAATCAAGACCACAATGTGATTGCTGAAGGCAACATCTTCATAACCATTACTAGGAGTCATCAGGCACCATTTATCTCTAATGATTTAGTGCTGGTGAAATGCACCATTCAAATCTTCCCCTCTCCCCAACCCCATGATACAGAGGCTGCTTGACCAAGGGTCCCTGTTCTTTGCAAACAATTCTCATCTCAGACTTGACAATCTGTCTTGCCAGGTATTTATCCACAAGGGGTAACATGTAAGGTATCTACAGAAAGCTCGTAACTTTTCAAGGCTCACAGTCATTGTGAGATGTGGGTAAGGTAACATTTAAGGAATAATGTAACTATACTGATGATTTGCTTTATGACCTCGGAGTAAAAGTTAATCGCCAGGGGGATAATGTGCCATTCCAGCAGGAGGGAGCTGTCACCTCTCCCTGGTTAGCCAGTGATGTAATGCAAGGTTCAGTTGTCTAGTCTTGCTCCATCCCAAGACTTTCAATGGCAAACCCTCAGAGACAACTGCAAACAATCAAAACCACTTGGCAGTAAAAAAGGAGCATTACAACAGACAGGGGATCGCCCTGCCTGGGAATAGAGACAAAAGACTTTCAGTGTAACAGTAAAGGGGAGAGGTCCCCTGGATCCCTTCACTGAGGAGACATCTTGCTGAGTGGGGGTGTTTCATGAAAGTTTGGATCCTGGTTCCTGTGACACTAGCCAATTCTGCAACATCTTGAACTTTGAGGCCAGAGAAACTACTTTGTTAGCTAGGAAAGGGAACTATTGATAAGTGTGGCCCTAGTTCGCATTGTATGATTTTGTTTGGTATTATAACCATTGGTTTCCACCACTCTCTCTTGTTTCTAGTGGAATCTGTACTCTCTCTTAAATAAACCTTCTTTGTTTTTATTACAAGTGCTGTGTAATATATAGGCATGGTGATTTAAGGTAAATCTGGTAAACTGGGGCACACTTCTCTGTTGGGGTGATGATCTGTGAGTAGCCAGCATCAGGGGCTGGATATCACAGGAGAACAATTCAAGGGGATTATTGGACTGGGGTGTACCTATTGTTAACCTGCAGAGCTGGCCTAGCCCAGAGAAGAGGGTTTGATTGGCTGAAAGGCTGGTGATGTTAGGAAGCAGACATCAGCTACCCTGGGCAAGGCTACCTCTCACTAGAGGCCAGGGATAACAGGGTGACTCATAGTCCGAACCATCAACCCCCACCACCCAAATAAGTTTCAACGGTGACTTGGGATAATGGATGATTTTATAGGTAGCATGGGTAATTCATTCTCTGTGGCCCACTCAGTGCTTGGCTTTTTGCTGACAACATTTGGCAAGACTTAACCAATCCTGAATGGGGCTTTTAAGCATTCCAACAGCTGCTTCCAAGAGCACTGCTTCCGTTCGGCAACTTTCTTAGTACGGACAGATTATTAGGATGGAAGACCAACGAATTATGAAGCGTGTTTACCAAGAGCTGCTGCTACACAGCTGGTGATCATATAGTTGCCCAAAGCTTTGGTGGTGCAATAAGATTGCCAATGATGGACGTAAACTGAAACTTCAGCCAGACCACCATGAGGCTCTAGCTAGAGATCAGTCCCAGGGGCATGCGATCTGCAATGAGGCTACATCTCTTTGGGATTTGCCATGATGAGGATGATAATACAAATAAATTATAATAATTAATAATAATATCTATAGGGGAGCTGGGTAGCAACCCCTCTATTTAGGTTGCCTCACCCTTTCCATTATAAAGAATTCTTGTGTCTTTTTTATAGATGCTCTCCCCCTCTCATTGTTAACAACAAGCCCTTGATATGCGGCAGGGAGAATGCCCTCGGGCCTTTTCTTTGTCCCATGAAATCTCATTTGGCCTGTGGTAAGATATAAATTGTTAAAAATCACCCTTCCCTTCCTCTCATTTTTGTTCCTCAGGGAAATTTCTGCAGCCTGCCAAAATGAAAACTAAACCTAGGAACATCCTCAGGTTGGATTCATGCCACCACCAAAGCAGAAGCAGTCATCATATTGTTGATGCCTGGGGTTTGCCGCAGCAGCTGTAGTGAAGGGAGGAAGAGGGGCAGACTAGGCTCCCCCTACAGACCTGGCACATAACCCTATTGGCTCATGCCCCTCTATGGAGCTACCACGTGGCTCAGCAACAGGACCAAGCTCCTTTTCTCCATAACATCCCCCCCCAGATTCAGCACCGCATGATACTAGAGCTCCCCCATGAAAAAGAGAGAAAGACAACCAAGTCAGGCTCTTCTCAATTACCCCTGGCTGCAGTGGTCCATCAACTCCGAGGGTGGGGAAAGAAAGATAAAGCTGGATCAGGCTGGGCTTCCCCCCACCAATCCCATGCAGCACGGAACAGCCAGCCCCATTAGGTCCGTCCACCTGCTGGGATAACAGTCTTCTCCTGTGGTCAGCCAGGGAAATGGGTCCTATGGCTCAGCAGTAGCAGTTTGTGCTGCAATGTTGAAAATTCAGAAATTAACCTCCAACAGTGATGATGTATGTGCAGGGGGGAGTGGGGAGTGTTAGAGTTGCACATAAAAGAATTGGGCTTTACCATTTTCTTTGCAGGTGGGGGGTGGGGGGAAGCCTGGGAAATTACAAACAAAAAACTAGGTTAAAAGAATGATAAGGTTGCAAAGGTTGGAAATGCCAGATTTATGTTTGTCTGTGTGACCTCAATTCTGCCCCTTTGTACATTATGATCTAGTATTTAGTTAAATTATCATGTGCTATTTTTTTCCACAGGACCCAATCTCATTCAGTGCACAGGATACACAAAGGGGTAGACTTAAGGTTGCATGGAAAACTATAGATTGGGTATTTCCTTATTTCCAAGTGCTTAACTTTGTAGCCGAAACAATCCTCTTTTAATATTTTTCCTGCGTGTAATATATGATATAATTTGACATCAGCTCCATTATTACAGAGTTCAGTGGATAATTAGGTTTAATTTATTACAGTACAGTATATAATGCAGGCACTTTGTCTCCCCTAGTATAGGGCTGTGTGTGTCACAGGGGACATGTTGCCTGTTAAATGGGAATGGCTGATTCTTAATGGTGAAAGCCCAGGAGGCTTCCCTGGTTTGCATGTTTCTGACCATGTTTCTGTAGTTTATTAAAAAACTATTTAAAGTTTCTCAGCAAAGTATCTAAATTTAAAAAGTTAGATTGCATTTATTCTTGGCCTGAATGTCCCAGGGATAAACAAATCCAGAATGGGGCTGTTTCCATACACTGCTCCTTGCTAGTGTGCAGTAATTTTCCCAAGGAGCTGAAAACATGTCTGTTGAGCTGCACTTTTACTAATAGGTTATTGGAGCTATGAGTGTCTGTTTGTGTGAGCTTTGTACGGAGGAAATGAATTTGCTTTGTGCGGGAAGAGGATGGTGAATTTGCATCTCAATGAAGATTTTCCTTGGAGGAACTTTCCATTGTATGATTAATAAATTCTTCTCTTCAGTCCACTGCTTCAGCAAACCCACGGGCCACATTCCATATCCTCTGGTCTCCAAAGTCTGCTGTTTATGTTCTTAGCAGATGATGGCAGGGGGTCCGTCCCTTAAGTTAAGGTGCAGGGTGAAAGTGTGGTTGTGTATGTGTTGGGGGGGAGGGTGACATTTAAAGATCCCAGATAGTTATTGAGATACCTTTCTTCCCAAGAAGCATTAAAGGAATGTGGAGAGTCTGGAACTGCAAGGTCCAGTGTGAGATGATACCTTTGCTCCAGCAGAGGAGGCTGGGGGCATCTGAAAATGTGTAGGTTAAATTAACTAGCGAAGGTGTCAGGGAAACAATTTACTGCAGTAGGTAAAGAGCATTGGTGTATTGGATTCAGAGCAGGATAGGAATAACATGCCTGCCTGGTGTGAGATGCTGCTGCTACACCTCAATGATTATCTCCAAACAGCAAGTCACTTGGAGAGCGGCATTTTCAAGTAGATACAGCTGAGTTACAAACTGCACCTCTATCTGTGACTCAAGCACATTGCTTGGAAATGTCAGGGGCCTTCTTGAGAGAAGAGACTGTCTCTTGGGGTCTTAGTGAATTCCCCAAGACAGGCTGACCTCTCAAAACACTGAGGATGCTTTGGCTTCATTTTGGCCGGATGATGCTTTGTCTCTTGGTCTGAAAATTTTTCAACAAGTCAACATTTTCTGCTGAAAATGCACCATATTGCAACCAGCATTAGTAGCATAAGAGAAAAGGGCACTTGCCTACCCATTGCCTCGAAAAGGAAATATCCAGGCCTACGTTGTGCCATCTTATGGGACTACACTCGGAAGTCGGACATTCTCACAGAGACACAGGAGTTCTGGAATCTGCCCAGATGTTTTATCAGAAAAATTCCCTTTAAAGATGCATTTCAGAAGCATCAGAAATTCCCTTTAAAGATGCTTTTCAGTGGGGAGTGTCACCTGCGCTAGTGAATTGCTGGAGCCTGACAGTGAAATGTGGGTTTGTTCTTCTTCGTTGCTCAGAAAGTGGCAGGCAGCAGTTGATAAGGGAAGACTTGGAGGGAATGGTTTCTTTTAGAATCAAGGGGACAAAAAGAAAGAGGACAGGCCCTCCAGATAAACATAGGCCTGTCATGTTTGTCCCTGATTGCTTTCCCTGAATCCATTTACTCTGGTAATGGCCCAGCACCAGCAGCTCAGCAGTGACACATCTCCTCCTATTCCCGGGAAAGCTTCATCAATCATGAGATTCCATCAGAGAGAGGAACCTTGCGGGAAGATTGCAATGTGCAGGAGATAGCGCAATGTACAACAGTGAATACAATGTGTGTGTGGAGGTAGCACAGAGAAAGAGCAGCTGCTCGCTTGGGGAGCAGCCCGAGAAGCCATTGCAATGCCAGATAGAGAGAAAGACCTCAGCCCACCACTCAAGGCAGGCTGGAGATGTTTACTTTGGATCATCTTCCCAATATATACCTGTCTAACAAACTACCATATTGTCATGCTCAAGGGAGAAAGATGAAGGTTAGGACAGGAACTCTGTATGTGTGTGCATGTGTGCGTTAGCTGCCTTGAATGGGATCTTGAAACTTTAGCTGAGAGCATCCTGACTTTTCCCATGTTTAAATTTTCAACCTTCCTTTACATTACCAATCCCTGTGGGACTAGGCCTTTTACCCAATGCTTGGATAAAGCAACACTTGAAGACTTTCTTTGCCAGCAGAGGCTATTGGTCCAGTGACCCATCAGCCTGAGAGCATCTCAGGGCTAGTGGTGGTGAAAAGTAGTTACTAGGCTGTGCAGAGTTGCCTGACTCAGAGAGATTCTTGTTTTCCTCCCTAGTTCCTCTAACAGCTGGAGATAGGAGATGGAGGGGGTGTGAGCTGTGAATGCATGTGAAGACAGTGTTATGGGAAGGAGCAGATAATCACACTGGTGATGAACTGCATGAATCATTTAGAGGGATATAATCTTTGGCCATATGTTGTGTGTGTCACTAAGTGGAGAATGTGTCGCATCCATTAAGGTAATAATAGCACGGTTCAGCTCTTTTTTTCCTTTTTAAATACTCTTTTCTAGAATAAGTAGCATTTGAATGACAGGGAAATAATGCTTCTGATGCCTTTATTCCTCCTGGGAAGTAATCAGGTGTGGAGGGCAGGGAAAAGGTGAACAGAACAGTGTGAGGCTGTGTCGGGGCAGAGGCGAAGGAATAACTGGTTGGGAGGAGAGGGGGTGGAGAACTGATTGATTTTACAGCAGACACAAGAGGCACAATGGACTAAATAAAAGAAGGGCTGTTCATCGGCTCCTGGAAAGTGCAGAAAGCTCGAGAAATATGCAAATTGCCCACCTGAGCTGCTGCTGGGCCGAGGACAGGTGCCAACTATTGTACTAAGCTGGGTGAGGGCCAGCACTGTTCTCACACCCCTGCTTCCTCAGGGAGGTTCGGTCCCAGCTTTGCCAGCTGCAACAGGGTTTGTGACATTAAGAGTTTGCTTCTGGATGGGTAAGCTCACAGGAAACCCCTCTGCCTCCTTTGCAGCACACTTTTATCTCCCACCACCCCTGAGCTCAGGATCAACATAGGCAAACACAAGGGGAGCTCTCACAAAAGGAATGACACCAGTGCATGTTCAGGAGCTATTGCTACTGCCACCTGGGCTTTCTGTTGAAAATGGGCTATGGAAATAGGAAACCAAACAAGCCAGCCCTGATCTATTTCCCATGGGAAAGCCAGCATCTTCTACTAGTCAGCTGTGGGTGTGTGTCTGTGTCACAGCATGGGGGGTGGATACATATCAGATGACACATAGTTGTAAAACAATGCATTCGGGGATACTAGAAACATCAAACTAACAGGGCACCCACCCTCCTGAATTCTCTACATCCCCTAAAATTCAGCCCTATTGTCTGATCCACAAACTATTATAATGATATTAGAGATCACAACTGAGATCATGGCCCTACTGTGCTAGGTGCTGTACACACACATAGTAAAAGAAGGTCCTTGCCACCAGAGCTTTAAATCTACATAGGCAAGACAGACAAAAGAGGGGAGGGAGAACTAGAAAGGAGGTGATTTGCCCACAGTCACAGAGCTGGGAATGCCATGCAAGTCTCCTGAGTTCAAATTTGGTTCCTTAGCCACCAGCCTACACTGCCCAGAACTCCCTAACGAATGGACTATGCTGGGAGCTCAGTGTAAGCTTCTCTTGAAGGGAACAGAAAAGACATTTCCACTCCTCTCAGGGGGGATTTGATTAGATGAGAAATAGAAAGTAGGGCCTAGGGCCTTGGGGACCCACCTTCCCCCCACACTTTTGAAGACTTTAAGCCCAGAAGAGACTGTCGTGACCATCTAGTCTGGCCTCCTGAATAGCACCGGCCAGAGAACCTCAGCCAGGAATTTCAGCCTCAAGCCCACAACTTCGGTTTAAGCTGCAGCACAGTTTTAGAAAGACATCCAGTTTTGACATGAAGGCTGCAAGTGATGGAGAATCCACTATGCCCCTATGAGTTGTTCCAATGGTTAGTCACCCTCACAGTTGCACAATAGTGCCTTATTTCATTCTGAATTTGTCCAGCTTCAGTTTCCAGTCCTTGGATGCCTTTGGTTTGTCTGCTAGATTGAAGAGCCCTTTGTTCTCAGAAATCTCTTCCCCGTGTTGGGACTTGTAGACCACATGTGACAGGTTGGACCCCTCCACCCTTCCCCCCCACCCCCCGGTCTGGGATGCCACCTGATATGCTGGGGTTTCACTGAGCATGCCAGCTCCACTAGCCTGGGTTCCCTCTCCCAGTTTTGCTGAATCAGGCTCTCTGGCCTCTGGCAGCACATGCACACAGGTAGGGACACGCCTGCAAGCAGCTCTCTCTGGGAAGATTCAGCTAGGAAATTGCCCAGCACTCAAGTGCACACCCCCTTTTGGGGAGTAAACCCAAAATTATATTGTCTTATGCTGTATAGAAAGATCTGCACAGAGCAAGCTCATAAAAATTCACCCTCTCCTCATTACACCTCATATTCTTTATGGATATATGCTTGTGATATGGATATAGCATAACTGAGATATATTTTATGCAAGATGGATCTTGTAAGGTATCATTGGAAAGGTTATAATTTACTGAATGTGATTATCCAGTTTGTATGCACGTATCATTTCTGTATCTAAAGTTAGGGGGCCATTTAGGGATCTGGGGTAAAAATCTGTCTGAGGATTGGTCCTGCTTTGAGCAGGGGGTTGGACTTGATGACCTCCTAAGGTCCCTTCCAACTCTGACATTCTATGATTCTATGAATATTGACTATGTAACAATTACGTCTGGGTGTGTACTTGGGAAACAGCCACCGGACAACAGGCCATCAGCCTTGATGGGCCGTTAGGAAGAAACAATAAGACTTTGAAGATACTAATCTCTCTCCTTCTTGAGAGGCATCCTGGGACATTGCTGTGACACTACAAGGTCATAGAATCATAGAATCATAGAATATCAGGGTTGGAAGGGACCTCAGGAGGTCATCTAGTCCAACCCCCTGCTCAAAGCAGGACCAATTCCCAACTAAATCATCCCAGCCAGGGCTTTGTCAAGCCGGGCCTTAAAAATCTCCAAGGAAGGAGATTCCACCACCTCCCTAGGTAACGCATTCCAGTGCTTCACCACCCTCCTAGTGAAATAGTGTTTCCTAATATCCAACCTAGACCTCCCCCACTGCAACTTGAGACCATTCCTCCTTGTTCTGTCATCTGCCACCACTGAGAACAGCCGAGCTCCATCCTCTTTGGAACCCCCCTTCAGGTAGTTGAAAGCAGCTATCAAATCCCCTCTCATTCTTCTCTTCTGGAGACTAAACAATCCCAGTTCCCTCAGCCTCTCCTCATAAGTCATGTGCTCCAGACCCCTAATCATTTTTGTTGCCCTCCGCTGGATTCTTTCCAATTTTTCCACATCCTTCTTGTAGTGTGGGGCCCAAAACTGGACACAGTACTGTCCACAGTACTGTCATGTGGTCATGTCACCTGGTACTAAACACCATCTTGGACTTCTAGTAATTTTCCACTAAAAGGAGGGTGAGGTCAAGACTGGGAAATGAAAGATTCCCACCTTATGTAAATCTTATTTAAGGCTGGGGAGTAAGTTGATCTTGGTTCACTCTTCACTGAATCCCCACTCAGGATGACTGCTGGAAACACCTAAGGAACAAGGACAAAGGGAAAGGAGGTAGAGTACTGAACCGAGGCTGGAAAAAGGATCTGGTCTGTGAATAAGATACCTGAAGATTTAAGCTGCAAGCAGGGTAGCTAACCTTCAAGAATTTCTGCAACCTGCCCAAAATCAACATTTAGGGTGAGAAATTACTTCTTGAAACCAGTCTCTTTAAGATCTTAAGTTTAGTATGCATGTTGTTGGTTTTTTTTTGGTTAGTAATCTGCTTTGTTCTGTTTGCTATTATCAGCACTTAAAATTTACCTTTTATAGTTAATAAACTTATTTCTTGTTTATAACATAACCCAGTTTTTGTAATTCATATCTGGGGGTGGGGGGAGGGAGGGGAGAAGCTGTGCATATCTCTCTCCACATTGAGGGAGAGGGCAAATTTTTAAGAGCTTGCACTGTGCAGACTTTTCTATACAGCACAAGACAATATTATTTTGGGTTTACTCCCCAAAATGGGGCGTGCACTCGAGTGCTGGCCAATTTCCTAGCTGAATCTTCCCATAGAGAGCTGCTTGCGGACTCTGTGTGATTCTGCAGCTAGTGCGTCCCTACCTGTGTGTGTGTGTGTGCTGCCAGAGGCCAGAGAGCCTGATTCAGCAAAATAGGGAGAGGGAGCCCAGGCTAGTGGAGCAGGTGGGCTCAGTGAAACCCCAGTACATCAGGTAGCATCCCAGATGGGGTGGGGGTCCAACCCATCACATCACAATCAAGTCACCTCTGAACCTTCTTGTGCAGCCACTCCCAGCAGTGCACAGTGTGTGTCCAGTGCTGCTGAATGTGAACAGCAGTGTTTTACACCTACTTGGCCGAGGTGTAATTGACTGCACAAGGCACTGGGAAATGATGACTCAGGCCCCAGGTGAGAAGATTTCATGTGTGTGCATCAGTGTGTGTGACCGTGCCTGTTTATGGTTTGATCTGTGCATGGGACACGTAAGAGGCAGGTATGTGGGATGCAGAACAGCCTTCCCAAGGGGCAGTGATGCTTCTCCTCTCCGCACAGGTTTCATTTTCATTAGCAGTTTCACAGGTATTTAGGCAGCCAAGCAGCCATGTCTGTAATAATTTATGAATACTGTGCGTGACCTGGTTTTTGGGACCATTACTGTGTGGCTATATTGGGTATTGGAATGTTTATCGTCTGCATATGTTGATTTAATTTAATTGAAGGGTTGTTGGGAAACAAGAAAGAAGGCAATAAAATGGCTCCAGATAAGGAACTTTCTGATGAACATACTGGGCAGGGGAGAGGGGCATTAACAGTGACAGATCTGGGTCAGGGACTTGAACCAGGTTTCTTACATCTCTCTCTCTCTCTCTCTTTCTGTCCACGCACCAAACAACAAACAAAAAATGAATGAAAACTTTGTCCAGAATGATATATTTCTGTGAGACCAACTTTTGACAAAGTGGCATTTTTCAATGGAAAAAAGTTTTCATTGGAAATGTTTCAACCAACTCTAATGAAGAGACAAGGCCTTGGCGATTAGCTGAGAAGATGCTACTTCCAGGCTCCACCCAAATTATAGGGCATGTTCTGCCAGTGCTTGGTGCCAACAGGTCAAAAGGACAATAAAGAGTTAAACAGGCACTCTCTGTCCAGCAGCAGGCGGGGGGAAGGTGTGGGAGGCAGTTGTGAGGGGGCTGTTTGCCGAGAAGAGATTGCCACAGAGCAGCGGCGTATTATCGTCTAGGCCGGCAAGGCCTAGGCCTAGGGTGGCAAATTTTCAGGGGCAGCAAATTTATAATAGCAGCGTTTTTGTAATCGCGGCATCAGTGGTGCCGTGATTCTATCAATCACAGCGCGTATTGAAACCACCAATGGTGGCACGACACCATTTAGTAAATATACTCGTGAGAATCCTAAACGTTAATAATATGACCGGAAGGAAGAAATTAAGTGGTTCTCAGTTTTGGATCCATGCGTGGTCCTGTGCTATAAGCGAAATCGCACTATATAGATGCACGTTCAAGCGAGGGTCTGCTGTACTTGTAATTTTATTTATAATAAAACTTGTAAATGTTCAATTATTTTAATGATATTTAGATTCATTTTAGTTCAAACGAATTTGGAAAAAAACTAAAACAAGCTCATATGAGGCTGGGGGCGGCAATTATTTCAGGGCCTGTGGTGGCAAAATCATTAATCCACCACTGCCACAGAGACAGTCTGCTGAAGGGTCTGAAGAAGAAAACCTGCCTGGCCCACTGCCACAGGCTGGTAGGGCTTAGTGTGAGACAGACATGTACAGACAGTTTGATTGTGTTATGTGTTTCCTGGGGTTGAAGAAGCTGTCCGCTTACCTGTATTAACCATTGTGCCCAAGTACCTGAGCCCCATAAGGCCTGTACGGGGTAAGCATAGTTGGTCCATAAGGTGCTGTGAATGGGAGAATTGCAGGGTTCCACCCAGCGCTGTATTATTGCCTAGGCCAACAAGGCCTAGGCCTAGGGCGGCAAATTTGCAGAGACGGAAGCTCCCCTCTGCGTCCCGCCCCCCTGCTCCAGCTCACCTCCGCCTCCTCTGCAAGCGCGCCACCGCGTCCTGTTTCTCTCCCCTCCCAGCGCGTGCACCACGAAATAGCTATTTCGCGGGGCAGGGAGGGAGGGGGGAGGAGGGGAAATGCCGCACGCTGGGGGAAGAGGCGGGGCCAGGGGCGGGGATTTGGGGAAGGGATCCAATAGGGGAAGGGAGGGGCGGAGTTGGGGCGGGGACTTTGGGGTGGGGGTTGGAATGGGGGCGGGAAAAGGGCGGAGTTGGGGCAGGACCAGGGCGGCAATTATTTCCCGGCCTAGGGGTGGCAAAATTATTAATCCACCACTGGTTCCACCCCGAAAAGGCAGAGACGTGAGGTTTAACAGCTGTGTGCACTCAGAAAGGCCAGAGAAAGGTACAAAGGGGCACCTAGGCCTGTAACTGTAACACATACACCATGACATTCTTGTGCCATCCTTCTTGACATTCAGCACTTTCCCCCCGAAACATTTTGTATTCTACCCCAAAAACCCCATTCAAATTGTTCTGAGCAGTGTTAAAACATTTAATCGCTCCAAATAACAACAGTAGTAAGCTGCCACCTGACATCACCCATCCATCACAATCCCCATAAAATCACAGACTCGCAGATGCTAAGGCCAGGAGAGATGTTTATGATCAGTTAGTCTGACCTATATAACACAGGCCAGAGAATTTCCTCTAACAATTCCGGCATCAAGCCTATAAATACTGGTTGAACTAGAGAATATTTTTTAAAACGACTTCCACTTTTGATGTCAAGACTCCAAGAAATGGACCCTGCATCCCTGCGTGAGTTGCTTCAATGGGTAACTCCCCTCACTATTACAAATTTGCACCTTATGTAGCCTTATTTTATCTAGTTTCATCTGCCAAATACTGGAGCGCGGTCTGCCTTTGTCTGCTAGATTAGAGCCCTCTGCTACAAGAAAGCTTTTCCCCATGGAGGTGCTTATAAACCTTAGAATTATATAATATCAGGGTTGGAAGGGACCTCAGGAGGTAAATTAAATAAATTAATTAATGGCAATATCCTATTTGCTAGAACTGGAAGGGACCTTAAAAAGTCATCAAGTCCAGCCCCCTGCCTTCACTAGCAGGACCACGTACTGATTTTGCCCAAGATCCCTAAGTGGCCCCCTCAACGATTGAACTCACAGCCCTAGGTTTAGCAGGCCAATGCTCAAACCACTGAGCTACCCCTTCTGCCTTGATCAGTCCTTATACACTACCCCACAAAAAAATCCCTCCCTTTCCCTAACAATTCCCCAAACATGTCTGTGCACATACCCTGCTTGGCCATGCTATCACTGTGAGTCATTGTACCTCTGAACTAGCTGTCTCCGTACAACCCTGTGGCCACATGCCATTTGTTCATGCATTGCACTGAAAGTTTCCAGGTGCCCAGGGAAGTTCAATGTTCCTGCTGGGGCAGAATGTACTAGGTTTGGGGTCTAGTACACAAAACAAATCCTGCAGCCTTAGAGGAGACCTGGAGAGATTGGTCATTTAAAAGGAGTTCTTTACCATTGCAAATCTGTAAGGGGATCCTTGTGCGGAGACATGTTCATCATGAGCTTAATGCAAAGTCCTGTTCTATGTATCACTACCTGGGAACGCCTATTATGCCTGAATGTCTAGGCACAGGGAGCTTCTTCTCCTAGTACTTTGTACAGGAAAGAAGGAGGAAACTATGGGTTAGCAGTACTGAATGAGGGGCCTGTCTGGCCAAGGCAGGGTGTGACAACAGCCTCGCCTGCTTCCCTTCTGTGACAAGACAGTGTCCAGAGAGCTGTGCTGGCAGAAGTAAATGCTGCACCTTTAGGAATGGTCTAGCAAGGGAGAGTAGTGAGTGTGCTTCCCCTGAAGCACTGTGACTGCTAATGGCTCCAGTCAGAGCTGTGCTCATGGTCAACCGACCTGAGCTTTGCGAACAGGGGCTGCTAACAGGGAGTTTCGCAAGGGGGTTCTCCAGGTGAAGGAGGAGCAATACAGCACCCTTTTGGGGTAAGTGACTGTCTGTAGTGTGTGTGTGTTTGTGTTTGAGGGTTACTTGCTGTGTGCTGAGCTTGTGTTTGTCAGTCTGTTTGTTTGTTTTGGTTGTTTGAAGGACCGTGTGCTGTGGCTGGCAGTTGGAAGCTGTGAGCTTCAAAGGAAGGTTTGAAAGCTAGAAGCCTCTGGTAAGTGGCTGAGCCTTAATCAGTGGGCGGGGCATTCATACAGGCCAGGGCTTTATAAAGCAGTGCACAAGCGACCAGAGGCTGCTAACAGGGAGTTTCGCAAGGGAGTTTGGAAGGGGAGCAGGAAGGGGGTGAGGGTCCCTTGCCGGTTCCATCTGTTTTCTCTTTATTCCCCTTAATACCTATAAACCAACTACATTAAAAACTTCTTGCTTAAACAACCCTTTCAGCCGACAGGGGGCTGCAGATGGGAGTTTGACAGAGGGAGGCTTACGATGGTTAGGAAGACCCGCAACACCTGTGCCAGCACTGCTTCTGTCTCCTCCACCTGTGCCTGTAGCCAGACAGAGTGCCTGAGCATGGATGCCTCTACCCAGATCCTGGTGTGGTTTTCAAGAGACTGTAACTTGCAATTTCCACTTACCGATATCCAGGCTGGGGGGACCATCCAATGTGAGAGGTGCCTGCTGGTGGAATCTCTCAGGCAGCAGGTGGGAGAGCTACAGGAGGAGGTGGCTAGGTTGAGGAGCATCCAAATCCATGAGCAATTCCTCGACAGTGTCCATGTGGAGACAGCTGAGGTAGCTGTCCCAGTACGCAGGACTGCTGATACACCACTAGTGAAGGAGGAGATGGCTCAGGGTGGACACTGGCAGCTGGTTACTTCTGGCAGCAGGCAGTGCTCCACCTCTGCTCCGAACCCTCCTGCCTTGGTAATAGGTAACCGTTATGCTCTTCTTGATACAGGAAAGAAGGAATCACTCCCTACAGTAAAGGAGGAGAAGCCTCGTACCCCTAAGGCTGGGAGGTCTGCTGCCACCACTGCGAATAGGAAACGTAAGGTAGTGGTGGTCGGAGACTCTCTGCTGAGGGGGACGGAGGCGCCCATCTGTCGCCCTGACATTTCATCTTGGGAGGTATGCTGCCTGCCGGGAGCCTGTATCCGAGACGTTATGGAGGCATTGTCGAGGATTATCCAGCCCTCTGACTACTACCCCATGCTATTCATCCATGTGGGCACAAATGATACTGCGCGGTGTGACACTGAGCGGATCAAGAGAGACTACAGGGCTCTGGGAGTACGGGTGAAGGAGTTTGGAGCGCAGGTGGTATTCTCTTCAATTCTTCCTGTCAAAGGTAGGGGCCCGGGCAGAGACAGATGCATCATGGAGGTGAATGCCTGGCTGCGAAGATGGTGTCGTCAGGAGGGCTTTGGCTTCCTAGACCACGGGATGCTATTCGAGGAAGGACTGCTAGGCAGAGATGGCGTTCATCTTTTGAGGAGAGGAAAGACCCTATTCGAACACAGACTGGCTAACCTAGTGAGGAGGGCTTTAAACTAGGTTCGACGGGGACAGGTGAGCAAAGCCCACAGGTAAGTGGGGAACATGGAGACCGGGGATATGGGTCGGAAACGAGAGGGAGTGTGGGCTATATTGGCAGAGAGAAAGGAGGGTCAGGACAAAACTGGGAGGAAAGATCAAACAAGTATCTTAGATGCCTATATACAAATGCGAGAAGTATGGGGAATAAGCAGGAAGAACTGGAAGTGCTAATAAATAAATATAACTATGACATTGTTGGCATCACTGAAACTTGGTGGGATAATACACATGATTGGAATGTTGGTGTGGATGGGTACAGCTTGCTCAGGAAGGATAGACAGGGGAAAAAGGGAGGAGGTGTTGCCTTATATATTAAAAATGTACACATTTGGACTGAGGTAGAGATGGACATAGGAGACGGAAGTGTTGAGAGTCTCTGGGTTAGGCTAAAAGGGGCAAAAAACAAGGGAGATGTCATGCTAGGAGTCTACTACAGGCCACCTAACCAGGTGGAAGAGGTGGATGAGGCTTTTTTCAAGCAACTAACAAAATCATCCAAAGCCCAAGATTTGGTGGTGATGGGGGACTTCAACTATCCGGATATATGTTGGGAAAATAACACAGTGGGACACAGACTATCCAACAAATTCTTGGACTGCATTGGAGACAACTTTTTATTTCAGAAGGTTGAAAAAGCTACTAGGGGGGAAGCTGTTCTAGACTTGATTTTAACAAATAGGGAGGAACTCGTTGAGAATTTGAAAGTAGAAGGCAGCCTGGGTGAAAGTGATCATGAAATCATAGAGTTTGCAATTCTAAGGAAGGGTAGAAGGGAGAACAGCAAAATAGAGACAATGGATTTCAGGAAGGCAGATTTTGGTAAGCTCAGAGAGCTGATAGGTAAGGTCCCATGGGAATCAAGACTGAGGGGAAAAACAACTGAGGAGAGTTGGCAGTTTTTCAAAGGGACACTATTAAGGGCCCAAAAGCAAGCTATTCCGCTGGTTAGGAAAGATAGAAAATGTGGCAAAAGACCACCTTGGCTTAACCATGAGATCTTGCACGATCTAAAAAATAAAAAGGAGTCATATAAAAAATGGAAACTAGGACAGATTACAAAGGATGGATATAGGCAAACAACACAGGAATGCAGGGGCAAGATTAGAAAGGCAAAGGCACAAAATGAGCTCAAACTAGCTACGGGAATAAAAGGAAACAAGAAGACTTTTTATCAATACATTAGAAGCAAGAGGAAGACCAAAGACAGGGTAGGCCCACTGCTTAGTGAAGAGGGAGAAACAGTAACAGGAAACTTGGAAATGGCAGAGATGCTTAATGACTTCTTTGTTTCGGTCTTCACCGAGAAGTCTGAAGGAATGCCTAACATAGTGAATGCTAATGGGAAGGGGGTAGGTTTAGCGGATAAAATAAAAAAAGAACAAGTTAAAAATCACTTAGAAAAGTTAGATGCCTGCAAGTCACCCGGGCCTGATGAAATGCATCCTAGAATACTCAAGGAGCTAATAGAGGAGGTATCTGAGCCTCTAGCTATTATCTTTGGAAAGTCATGGGAGACGGGAGAGATTCCAGAAGACTGGAAAAGGGCAAATATAGTGCCCATCTATAAAAAGGGAAATAAAAACAACCCAGGAAACTACAGACCAGTTAGTTTAACTTCTGTGCCAGGGAAGATAATGGAGCAAGTAATTAAGGAAATCATCTGCAAACACTTGGAAGGTGGTAAGGTGATGGGGAACAGCCAGCATGGATTTGTGAAGAACAAATCATGTCAAACCAATCTGATAGCTTTCTTTGATAGGATAACGAGCCTTGTGGATAAGGGTGAAGCTGTGGATGTGGTATACCTAGACTTTAGTAAGGCATTTGATACAGTCTCGCATGATATTCTTATCGATAAACTAGGCAAATACAATTTAGATGGGGCTACTATAAGGTGGGTGCATAACTGGCTGGATAACCGTACTCAGAGAGTTGTTATTAATGGTTCCCAATCCTGCTGGAAAGGCGTAACGAGTGGGGTACCGCAGGGGTCTGTTTTGGGACTGGCTCTGTTCAATATCTTCATCAACGACTTAGATATTGGCATAGAAAGTACACTTATTAAGTTTGCGGATGATACCAAACTGGGAGGGATTGCAACTGCTTTGGAGGACAGGGTCATAATTCAAAATGATCTGGACAAATTGGAGAAATGGTCTGAGTTAAACAGGATGAAGTTTAACAAAGACAAATGCAAAGTGCTCCACTTAGGAAGGAAAAATCAGTTTCACACATACAGAATGGGAAGAGACTGTCTAGCAAGGAGTACGGCAGAAAGGGATCTAGGGGTTATAGTGGACCACAAGCTAAATATGAGTCAACAGTGTGATGCTGTTGCAAAAAAAGCAAACATGATCCTGGGATGTATGTTAATCCAGGTGTGTTGTGAGCAAGACACGAGAAGTTATTCTTCCGCTCTGCTCTGCTCTGGTTAGGCCTCAGCTGGAGTACTGTGTCCAGTTCTGGGCGCCGCATTTTAAAAAAGATGTGGAGAAATTGGAAAGGGTCCAGAGAAGAGCAACAAGAATGATTAAAGGTCTTGAGAACATGACCTATGAAGGAAGGCTGAAAGAATTGGGTTTGTTTAGTTTGGAAAAGAGAAGACTGAGAGGGGACATGATAGCAGTTTTCAGGTATCTAAAAGGGTGTCATAAGGAGGAGGGAGCGAACTTGTTCACCTTAGCCTCTAAGGATAGAACCAGAAGCAATGGGTTTAAACTGCAGCAAGGGAGGTCTAGGTTGGACATTAGGAAAAAGTTCCTAACTGTCAGGGTAGTTAAACACTGGAATAAATTGCCTAGGGAGGTTGTGGAATCTCCATCTCTGGAGATATTTAAGAGTAGGTTAGATAAATGTCTATCAGGAATGGTCTAGACAGTATTTGGTCCTGCCATGCGGGCAGGGGACTGGACTCGATGACCTCTCGAGGTCCCTTCCAGTCCTAGAATCTCTGAATCTATGTAGGTAGGAGTCCTCATCTGGCCTTAACATGCAGCCAGATTGCTTTCAATAAACTTTATAAGGGATTCTTCCTCTGGCCAGGGGCCTGACCCAAAGGCTATTGAAGTCAATGGGAGTCTTTCCATTGATCTGGATAAATGAGAACACAACCTCCCACCTTCCTGACACAATGGTGACTCAGAGAGCTTGGGGTTCCAACCCCTTCAAGTAACTGCACACTTGCCCATTACCATATGGACCCAGCATGTCTGCCAAGGGCTTGAATTCCATTTCCTCTCTGGTTTCTGGTGAAGTGAGGCCGTGGCTGTGAGTTGATTAGATGTTTTGGTGAGATTACAAGTTAGGCTGATAAAGGTAACTGCATAGATGTAACATCCTTAGACTTTTGAAAGGTGTTAGTCATAATACCACATGGCAACCTGATAAAATTAGCACTACACATCATGAATGGAGCACAAATTAAATGGATTAAGAGCTGGCTAACTGACAGACCTCACAAAGTAGTTCTCAATGGGCAATCATCATAACATGAAGATGTTTCAAGGGAGGTTCTTCAGTGGTTGGTACTAGGCCTGATGCTATTCAATAGTTTCTGCAATGATCTGGGGGTAAATACAAAATCACTGCTGATCAGATTTACAGATGACACAAAGATTGGCAGAGTGGTACATAATGAGGACAGGGCTGTCATACAGAGTGATCTGGATCATTTGGTAAGCTGGGCCCATTCAAATCAAATGTGTTTAAATTCAGCCAAATGCATAGTTAGACATCTAGGAACAAGAACTGGAGGCCGTTCCTCCAGAATGGGGGCCTGTATCCTGGCAAGCAGTAACTCTGGAAAAGTTTTAGGGGTCATAGTGGACAAGCAATTCAACAGGAGCTCCCAGCATGATGCTGTGGCAAAAAGGACTAATGTGATCCTTGGATGTCTGAGCAGGGTGCAATGAGTAGGAGCAGGGAGGGGATTTTATCTCTGCATGCGGCATTGGTCAGACCAGCACTGGGTACTGCATGCAGTTCTGCTGTCTATAAAATAGATTTTGAAAAATTGGAGAAGGTGCAGAGAAAAGCCACAAACATTATTTGAGGGCTGGCGAAAATGCCTGACAGTGAGAGACTTAAACAGCTCCATCTATTTAGCTTATAAAAAAGAAGACTGAGAAGTGACTTGATTATGGTGTATAAGCACCACTACCAAGAGAAAACACCAGGTACTAAAGCAGTGGTTTTCAAACTTTTTGTATTGGCGACCCCTTTCACACAGCAAACCTCTGAGTGTGACACCCACCTCCTTATAAATTAAAAAGGGGGGAATCTAATTTAATGGGGGCTCAGGCTGTTAGCCCCATAGACCCCCATGTAACCACCTTGTGACCCCCTGCGGGGGTCACGATCCCAAGTTTGAGAACCCCTATACTAAAAGGTCTTTAATCTAGCGGAGAAAGGCAGAAGAAGAACCAATGTCTGGAAGCTGACCCCCGACAAATTCAAATTGGAAAAAGGGCACAAATTACAGTGAGGGTGATTAAACAATGGCGCAAAGGGCTGGTCTACACTGGCGGGGGGGGGGAAATCGATCCAAGATATGCAACTTCAGCTACGCTAAAGTCGAAGTAACTTGGATTGAATTACCTGGGGTCCAGACAGTGCGGGATCAACGGCCGCGGCTCCCCCGTCGACTGCACTACCGCCGCTCGCTCTGGTGGAGTTCCGGAGTCGACGGTGAGCACGTTCGGGGATCGATATATCGCGTCTTAACAAGATGCGATATATTGATCCCGGATAAATCGATTGCTACCCGCCGATACGGCGGGTAGTGAAGACGTACCCAAAGTATCACAGAAAGTGGTAGATTCTTCATAGGAGCTTGATGTCGTCAAGACTGCTGCCTTCTTGGGCTCTATGCATTCTCTGGCCCATGAAACACAGGAGGTCAGACTAGAGGATCTAATGCTCCCTTCTGGCTTCAGAGTCTATGAATCTTTGAGTTCCCAGCTACTTGGAATAAAATAACCTTCCCCTGGTTTAGTAACATTCCTAAAATGCTGACCTTACATACTCAGTGGGTTTACAAACTTACCTAGTACTTGACTTGCAGCCAAATCACCTCTAGCCCTAATTATTGGAATTATTATTTATCCTAGTGCCAGAGGCCTAGCCATGGACCTGCACCCCATTATGTTATATTATGCTAACATAATGGGGTGCAGAACAAAGAGACACAGAACAAAAAGACAGTCCCTGCCTCATAATCTTCACTGATCTTATTCGCTAAGCAGGGTCATGCCTGGCACCATCACTGCCTTGCTGTGTGACCTAGGGCAGTGGCTCTCAACCTTTCCAGACGACTGTACCCCTCTCAGAAGTCTGATTTGTCTTGCATCCCCCCAAATTTCACCTCACTTAAAAGCCATTTGCTTACAAAAACAGACATAAAAATAGACGTGTCACAGCACACTGTTACTGAACAATTGCTGACTTTCTCATTTTTATCGTATAATTTTAAAATAAATCAATTGGAATATAAATATTGTACTTATGTTTCAGTGTATAGTATACAGAACAGTAGAAACAAGTCACTGTTTGTATGAAATTTTAGTTTATATTGACTTTTCTAGGGCTTTTTATGTAGCCTGTTGTAAAACTAGGCAAATATCTAGATGAGTTGATGTACCCACTGGAAGACCTCTGCACACATCAGGGGCACAAATATCCCTGGTTGAGAACCGCTAACCTAGGGGACATCACTTAGTCTCCCTGTGCTAAAATTTTAGACCTCTGTCAATGTGGGAGAGTAACATTTCCCTCTCTTATCATGGGTGTGTGGAAGGAATCATTCATTCATTGTTGCAAAGGACTTTGGGAACTTTGGATGGACGACAATAGAGAAGGGCAGGGTATCATTGTAAAAGATAGCAGTTGATGGAAGATCGCCACAAAATATCTAGGTCCTGCAGAAGGTGTTTGGGACTTTGGTAGGGGATATCTCTTCCCATGGAGCCACTGCCTCAGCGGAGCACCATGGGGAGCAGGGCTGCTGGGAAAGCCATCATACAGGTGGGGTGTAAAAGTGAGCTCCTGACTACTGCCAGTCTTGGAGAACCCTCTGCACTTTCTGGCTGTGCCAGGGCATTAGCTAATTACAGAGTGATGAATTCCAGTACATTCTGCCTAATGGAGACTTCCTTCAGTTGCTTATCCCAGCCTGCTTTCTAGCTCTTAAAAAGGGGACAAGCCCCTTATTCCACTCTCCAATCATAGTGTTCATACACTGCAGAGCAAAGCCTGCCCATGGCATGGCCCAGACCAGCTGTATGCGTTAGTCCTGACAGGTGGCATGGGCCTCCAGAGACATCTGAAAAGAGGAAAAGTATCCATCATTACAATCCCTTTGATCTTCGATACATTGTAATTTTCTAATCCTAGCCCCATAATCATAGAGTCATAGAAGTTTAGGGTTGGAAGAGACCTCAGGAGGTCATCTAGTCCTACCCACTGCTCAAAGCGGGACCAACCCCAACTAAATCATCCCAGCCAGGGCTTTGTCAAGCCAGGCCTTAAAAACCTCTAAGGATGGAGATTCCATCACCTTCCGAGGTAACCCATTCCAGTGCTTCACCACGCTCCTAGTGAAATAGTGTTTCCTAATATCGAACTAAGACTTCCCACACTGCAACTTGAGACCATTGCTCCCTGTTCTGTCATCTGCCACCACTGAGAACAGCCGAGATCCATCCCCTTTGGAACCCCCCGTCAAGTAGTTGAAGGCTGCTATCAAATCCCTCTCACTCTTCTCTTCTGCAGACTAAATAAGTCCAGTTACCTCAGCCTCTCCTCATAAGTCATGTGCCCCAGCCCCCTAATCATTTTCGTTGCCCTCCTCTGGACTCTCTCCAATTTATCCACATCCTTTCTGTAGTGGGGGGCCCAAAACTGGACGCAGTACTCCAGATGTGACCTCACCAGTGCCTAAGCCATAA